>NC_140489.1:14472622-14780122 GCF_964271855.1 Acomys minous
AAGGGTAATGCGCCAGTCCTATAGGGGCAACAGCACTACACACACACACACACACACACACACATACACACACACACACACACACACACACACACACACACACACACACACACACGCTGTGTATGTCTACCATAGGAGCCTTGGCCTTAAGCAGAGGCTGTGCATGCTAAGTTATTGATTGCAAAGCCACTGGCAATTAGCATGTGTCTGAGAGGTGGAAGATGGTGTAGTCTACTCATCAGGCAGTACTGAGGCAGGGGCATGCTACTGGTGAAGGAGATGGGTGCCAGCCCTGCACAGATGGATACAACAGCTCCACGAGGTGTCGTGGGGGTGTCTTCGAGCAGCACCCACACACGGGGACTTTCTGGACAGAGGTAATGTTGATCTCGTCAGTGAAGAGTGGTGGAAAACCTCCATCTCTCTTTATCAGAAAGCAGGTGGATTTTTCCACTCCCATTTTTTCAGACCGAAAGCCCAGGGTGTTGGCTTTCTACTTCTATGTTCAGATTTCAGCACTGCAGAGCAGGGCTTACTGTTTCAGAAATATTCAATGAAGCGGGAGGAAGGGAAGGCCCCTACATTCACAAATCATTTTAAGCTCGCACGTGACGCTTTCCTTAAAACGCAGCACATTTGCTGTATTTAAAAACCCGAGAGCTGTCCTCTTCCATCATTAAAAGACAATGATCATCATTATCATCCACTTTCTGAATTAAAGAAGTCTAAGAACCCCCGTGTGGGCGGAGACATGTCAAGCCCAATCTGAACTCTACTGGCTTCCCTGCGGCTGGAGGAAGCGTGTGCCTTCGCGGTGAGATTCCCAAGATTGCATTAGCAGATCCAGGCTGAGAGTGGGGGCTGATGGGAAAATGCTCTGGGCATTCCCCGTTTGCTTCTTTGCTTCCTGATGCTAAATGAGGCATACACAGCAGCTCATAGCAGATCAGATTATTAAGAAGCAAGCACCACTAGGGATCCATCGACCCTCACAGACACCACCTTCTGACCTTGAGATCGGGTCTCTGTCACATCAGTGCATCAACCACTAACACACACACCCTCTAATGGGAAAGGCGGGAGCAGGTGCAGCCTTTAGCCCCAGAAAGCCACTGACATCTGTTTTAAACCATACACAGACAACTCGAACGTCTAGAATGACTTAGCTGAACGAATCCGGTGATTCGTTAGAAGTGAACATGAAATCAAATCAACTTAATGGGTCCTGGGTAATTCCCAGCACTCACACACTCTGATGTCTCTGTATCTTTCTACTTTTTAAAAGCCACACATACTCACTGGGACTACCAGGCACCCGTCTGTTCTATCATAGTTTGCACTTTCTAAGTCTCATCGGGAACCAGCACTCGGAATCCTGACTTTACTAAATAAAAAACTCCATGATGAACCCCAAGAGGCTGCTGGTATTTTATGGGTCACTCTGTTGGCTCCCCCCACATAACCCCATGGATCACCTATCATGAAACTTAAGGCTTTTGGCAGTAGAGCAGCTTGGCAGTCCAAAGGAGGTGGAAGCGGGCCGGGGGCTGTCCATTAAGACATCTCTAGGAAAAGGCATAGGTGAAGGTGACGTCAGAACCGAATGCTCAGCTACGGAAGAAAATAACCAGGATGAGTTTTCATTCCTAGAATGTCAAGCCACGTAGCCAGCTATGGTGTAATATTCTAGTGGCCTCTCTTTGGTCTCCATAAATCATGGGCCGCAGATGGGACCTGGCAGTGTTGGGTCCCAGAGAGGGCTGGTCTGAAGAAGTCGTGCAAACAGCAAAGAACATCGGGTCCGTAGCTTGGCTGAGCTTCCGAGGCCATCTGAGACATCTACCCCACCGCCACCCTCACGCTCTTTGGAAGCCACACTCCGTAAGCCCAGAGCTTCCTCCACACGGGGGTGGGGGGTAGGGGGGGGAGTGAACTTTATTTATTCCCTGCCTGGGCTGCTCAGAAGGATTAACTCGCTGACATTCCAGAGAAGAGGGGAAGCCGACCTTTGGAAGTTTCTGTTATGTAACTTTTATTCTGTGTCCCTTGTCAGGAGGTATGGGCTTGCGGTGCCTTCTAAAGGGACTGGGGTGTCAACCTGCCTACCACTTCTCAGAGAACCCCAGGGGCGTGTGGAACCGGGTGGAGCTATTTTCGCTTTCCCCAAAGAGCAGCGAACACCAACCTTTTTAAGGTTACCCTTGGCTTAGTGCTGATTCTCTTTGGGGACACATGTATTTAGGGACACATTATGCGGGTTAAAAGAAATCTGATGTCCTTTTTTTTAAAAAGTACAATCCAGGAGTCTCTCAATAGCTGAATCACTCCATCTGGTCTCCACGTCAAATCTTCCACATGCTTTTTTTAGTACAGGGGCGTTATTTAAAACTTTGGGAAGAAGGACACACTTCGGTTAGCAGACAGCTGCAACACCAGAGGACATAAACTACAGCGTGAGGTGGCTTAAAACCCTCACAGTGTACTGAGCATCATGCCAGGTTGTGCCATTTTGATCCCTCTGTAAGCTGTCGGCTCATCAGTACTCGGAGCCCAGCTTCCTCCTCTAGCACACGACGTGGACGATGTCTGCTCTGTAAAGGGGCAAGGTGCTTAATGTTTGCTGGCTGCTTCCCCTCACTCTATATGAAAATGACTTCAACAGGAAGCCCTGACCCTAAGCAACATGCTACCTACCCATGTGATGCAGGAGGACCGAGTGGCTGCATGAAGATGCTGACAAAGCCAGCAAACCAGCAAGCCACCAAGCCACCGAGCCACCAAGCCACTGTGCCTCGCTACTTGGAAGCTTCCACTGAGCTCAGGACTCTAATTAAGTACTTTCCATTTTCAAAACAAATGCAAGCAGTAATTACCATCTTCCCTCCTTACCTTCCAGGAATAGCTTGGGAACGAGGCAAAATCCCCAAGTCCCTCGACTTTGAAGCTCTGCAGCTAGGACTTCATGTTCTTCCTACCCCACTGACCCAAATTACATAACCCTTCCTGTGTCTCCTGCCACATGCATACCAGAGCGGGTCACGGCTCCCTCCAGTGCCCTCAGATGTGTTCTAGGGAACCTGGCATGCATCTTTCAGGACGGGAGTTCCATCGCCGTGCACTCAGGGCATCGAGGCTTCACTTAAGCTGACAATACGCATCTTTTAAAGTGACCAGGTCTTCATTGTTTATATGGATGTCTAATTGAACGCGTTACGTAACCTGAGTGCACACAACATTCTGGTTCTATTAATAACCAGCTGTAGCCAAACTCGAAGGATTCTTCGAGTTTGGAGTTGAAGGACATCATCCGTTACTAACCATGCACATTTATTATATACAAACATAAAGCCCCATCATACAGTGCTGAGCCCAGACCTAGAAAAATGGGAATAAATTGCCCCAGGCTACAAGGTCAAGTTAACAAGAGGATGAAGGCTGGTTTCCCGCCCTCTTCCATTACTTGTACACCTTGGTGTGACCAGTCCAGCATCTTCAGTGACAATCCCTGTGTAGAATGAACTCCTCAGAGACCTCACAGGGCTGAGCACTCCTCGCCAGCAAAGAAGCCAAGGGACAGGATAAGCCCACAATGGAATCGCCTGCACCTTATGTATACACTATACACACACACACACACACACACACACACACACACACACACACACACCCTCCCACAGAAATCTAGGCACCTTAGGCACATTTTAACCAGAGGCCAGCCTAGGTACTAAGTCTGAGGCTTTTGAGACGTTCTAGAAAGGAAGTATGTTTAGCTGAGCAAAATCGAAAAGGAAGACTATTCTGAGTTGTCCATTTTCATGGTGTTGTGCGTGAGTATGTGTGTGTGTGTGTGTGTGTGTGTGTAAGGAAAACCACAAAAGATGTGAGAATGTGAGAAAACTGATGAGTTAAAAATTAAATATCAGAACGGGGATCATTGGTGTATTGTGTAATCCAGTTTCGGGTGCTCACGGTATATGATTCAAAATTCGTTATTTCATAATTACATTGTCATCTTCAGGAGTAACTTAATGAATATCATCTCTCTGCATTCATTTTTATTCAAAACTGTGCCCCTTAATCACAGGCACCTAAAACACACAGTGCTGGAAGATTTAACACCACCACCAAGAAGCATCCTTTTCCCTTCACAGACCCCATGAGCAGGTCAAAAACAAAGTTCTTCTATGATTTTGTGACTTTCAAATTTCCACCAAACCCTGCTAGAAGCCGAGTTTCTGGGAAAAGGTGGCATGTGTCCATTTGCTTAGAGATTCAGTACTGTTTTAAAAGGTTCATTAATCTACATCTTTAAAAGACCAATGACAACCCATTAACGGCCCGTAGGTCAACCTGATGCATTTAGCGCTAATAGGCCCCAAAATAAAATTAAGCGAGGATCTGGACACTCTGTTGGCCACCTTTCTTGTCAGAGCCTCTCTGAATACACTCAGTGGACCCCACCTGCCACTAACATAATCAGCAGAGTAGGCATGTGAGACCAAACCACTGCCATGTTTACTCACACTGATGGTCCAGGCTGGGATTCACTTAGAAAAGGTAACTAATTTGTTTTTTTCAGGGGGCACCAAGGCTTGTTGGCCATGCTGCTTCCCAGTCCACTGTATGTCAAAGGGATGCATAGAATTCTATGAGTTCCTCAAGGGCCAATGTCACCTCTCCCACTGAAAAGCCTAACCCATCCTCTAACCCCAGTCTGGCCCCCAGGACATTTTATAGCCATTGTGTTTTCACCCAATAATTAATCTACTGAAGCAGAGGCATCACTTTCCTTGGTTTAACCTGGCTCTCACGGATCTTTTGGCACCGAGTCCTCTTCTTGGAATCAACAATCCGTTCAGTCTATATATGTGTGTTACTGATGGGCCCCCAACACCCTAGCTCAGGCATGTGACTCACTAGTTTGCATACTCACAGAGTCCTGGACCTGGGAGGGAACTGAGACATCACCCAAGCCAACCCCAATCTTTCTATTAACATTGACATTGAGGCCCCTGCGACAGAAGGTCTGTCATCCTCTGCCCCAACACCATCACTTTCCACATGGTGTAGGCAGTTGCGATAAACACTCAACCCCTTAAACAAGTGCTCAGACAAGGACCAAATGATTCCCCGTGGCCTCCTTTGTTAGGATTACGTGCATGCACTTAGGGGAAGAAGCACAGGCTGCCCATCAGGGTAGCTGGGTGAGCAGAGAGCCTCGTGTCCATATCAAAGCCTGTCCGCTCGTCCTCTGGGCTAAGAAGTGTGTGAAGTTTTGTCCGGCACACAGAGAGATGGCAACTGTGAGTCAGGACCCAGGTGGCCCTCCTTGCCTCATGGTCATTTGGAATCAGCCCCCAGCCCCTGGGAAGTGGACTATCTCTAATATTTGCATAACCAGCCCAGGTGGTTGCTGATGGGTCTTGACCAGTTTAAAAGGCTGAGGGTACCATGTGAGGCTAAACTTGCTTGGGGCACACAACACAGAAGGGGACACATGGGAGGCAAGCGACACCTTCAGTATCCTTCAAGAGCCCTGGGAAACTGAGCCTGGAGAGAAGGCACAAGGAAAATGGATTGACGACACCACCACCACCACCACCACCACCACCACCACCACCATCACCAAGAGAACTAAGACGAGGCTTCACAGTTACATTAGGATTGGCATCATTAGATGGAGGGGTGAATGAAAAATACATGCCACTAGCAATTTATTTTACCTCAACCGTCATTGGAAGGAGTATTTTCACACACACACACACACACACACACACACACACACACACACACAGTGGCTCTTGAGATGAAGCAGCTAGTGGAAGAAATGAAGCAAGCGTGTTTGTGACAAAAGGTCAGTTTGATGAAGTAGGTGGTGGGCACCTTGATTTCTGCCTCGTGACCTTGATTAGCACATTCAATCTCTCTGGGCCTCAGTTTCCTCATCTGCAATATGGAGAAGGGGAATCCCACTTCCTTGGAGTGGTTTGGAGATACACCACACCCAGCAATACCTGCACACCCACATCATGGTCCCCCAAGTGATTACTTCCGAATCCAGGTTGCACACATAGATGCATATCTAGACCAAACAGGTCTCTTGTCTGCCTGCGTTGTCAAGCCCGCTGCTGTCTCACAGATAGCCCAAGAAAACACCGGGTCTTGAAGGTACCTAGGCAGTTCAGAAGCCAGGTAGGGTTTGGGGACAGATTCCAGGCTCCAGGTAATGGACAGAGAGGGGACTTGGAGGCTGCCCTGTAAAGGGGCTTTGTTCCCGGAGGCGAAGGGCCTGGCTTACCGAGAAGAGCATCCGGAGGCAGGTGGGGGGCGCGCAGGGCACGCAGCAGAGCCACAGCCCGGCCCGGGCTCGGGGCACGGGAGCCAGAGGAAGGCGAGGAGGAGAGAGAGGTGGCCGTGGGTTCCTGCCTCATTCTCCCAGGCAGCGCGGACCCACTGGCCGCCTCTGGCTGAGGCTGGCGGCCAGGCACCGGAGCCCAATCATGCTGCTCATGTTCCAGTCAACAGCTGGCGGGGTGTGCGCACAGCTGGGTTGTCTGCAGGCGATACCCAGGGGCTCCTCATGCCCCGCGCCTGGGCTCGGCGGGAAGATCTCGGAGGGCAGCAGCTCCCAAGAAAGGAGAGAAAGAAAGCGTGAGAGCGCACTGAGAGGCGCCCCGCGGGCCCGGGGGCGGGCAGCACCGGGCGCCCCACCCACCGCGCTCTGAGCCCCGCGCCGCGCACCCGCCGGGCAACCGAGCCCCAGAAACTTTAGCACATGGCCAGTCCGTTGGCTGCTGTGGCCAGAGCCTCCCCGTTGGTGGCATAGTCCCGGCCCCAACCCCAGATCACAGCTTACCAGCGGCTACCGCAACCGCAGCGGAGAGTCGCCCACCTGGCGGTTCGGTGTATGGTGCGCACCAGCGGGCAGGAGGAGGGGGCAGCAACGACGTAGGGGTCCCTCCGCAGGGGAGGGGCGGCGATTGATGCCCTTAAGGCATCCAGGAAGAGGGTCGTAAGCCAGCCAAGAGGGTATGAAGGCCCCGACAGGGGAGAGTCAGTGCGTCCCCCGCCCCGCGGCGCAGTTGCTGACGACGCGCGCGGGCTTCCCTGGCCCGGGTCTGCGGAGCCAGCCCTGTTACCTAGCGACTCGCTCCGGGAAGCCCACGCTGACGCGCTAGGAGCTAGGCTGCGGCAAGGGGAGGGGAAGTATAAGGAGGGGAATGAAGGGGATGAGGAGAGGAGCTCCAGTGGGAGAGGGGGTAGGGGAAGGCTGGCGTTGCCGGCCAGAGCTCCTCCCTCTACCTCCACGTCGCTGCTGGGGAGTGGGCCAAGCAAAACGTGGCCTCTGCCTGGTCCGGATAATCAGGGAACAGCTCCTGGGTGAGGGTGGATGAGGGGAAAATGGTAATGCAGGTTCCCCAGTGCTGGGGTTACAGCATCAGGTGGCGGCCGCGACATGGCCCACGGAGGCCTGATGCCCATAGGAATGCAGAGATGAGCCAGCGAATGTGGCTGTGGGCGTGTGGGTGGGTGTGAGACGCCCCCACCCACGTGGAGTACTTGGAGACCCAGGGACTTGGGTGAGAGAGGCGCCTCCTCTTTCCTGCCCTCCCTCCCTCCTTCCCTCCTTCCTTCCTGGACATTTTGCTTTTGTGCTGTCTTCATCTTAGACTCTCTGGTTGCTATCTCACTGAGCTCCTCCTGCCTTTTGGAGAGCCAGAGGACTGGCTTCTAGGTTAGTGACAGCTCCATCCCATGCCCCATGACACCTGACCAACACACCAGGTGCCCAGTTGCGGGAGTTCAAACCAGATTCCAGATGCCTCCCTCTTTATAAATTCGCTGCCTCCCAGGCCAGACTGCGCCTCAAGCCCAGGAGCGTCCAATTGTTTGCAGTTTATAGGATATTTCTTAACATCCTCACTCAAATAGCTTTTGTCCCCAAAGGTCATAGCTAAGAACTGGTTCCGGGGAGTACGTGAAGGGGAACATGTGTTTTCTGTAAGGTGTACAGGATGTCTCCTCCTGGTTCTGCAGAACCTCTGCAAAATTCACCCCCAAGGCTCAAAATAAGAGTTCTTGCCAAAGCAGGCAGGGGCCATAGCCTCCGATGAGCACGAGGCAAGCTGCCAAATGCAATGGGTACCTTCTAAGTAACCCAGGTCCTTGGGGTCACCTAGACAGATGCAAGGACTCGGCCAAGTCTAAAAGACTATCACACCTGCCGAGAGATGCTATCTCTTCCCTAATAGCCCCAGAACTGAATGAAATACCTGCTACCTCCCCGGAGGACCAGTCCCAGCTCCGCCCTTCACTCTTCCGGGGACTGCTGTTCTTTTCCTGGCTGCTGTGAATATGAGGAGGTAGAGGCAGAAGACAGACCTTACAGAGACTCACACCTTCCCAGGACCCCTATCCTACATCTTAGCCCAGGGTCTCAGCAGCGAAGAGCATCTCCCTCACAAAGGCCTTGAGAACGTGGGGCGGAGGAGGCGCTTCTGTTGCTAGCAGGGTCTGGCAGCAGGGCTTTTCTTCACTCCTTTATTCTTCTATATTGTTGAACCCCTTAGTAGCCCTTCCAAACAGAAAGCAGGGCCCACGGCTGTCATTCCTCGCCCCTGGGCAACAGTTAGGTTCTGACATTCCCAGCAAAACTGGCGGGAGCACCTTCGAGTTTGCCCCCAGTTTTTATGGGTGATAGAAGCTTCACAACTCACTTTCTTCAGCCCTAGCTTCCCACTTGCAGGGATAAAACTTGATGTGTCATTTGGTCAGGAGTCCAGTGCTTATCATGCACAAAATCTCAGAGCATCTATTTTCATGCTCGGCCATTTGCAGGCCCCACTAGACCAGAAGACTGTGAGCAAAGAGGTGGGGGAAGCTGGAGATGGGGGGTCTATGTGTGTGTGTGTGGGAGCAAGGAGTGACTTGTTACTGTGTCTCAGTCTCTGTCATGGTTTGTAGCAAAAAAAAAAACCCACAACAATTAGCGTGTGTTTGTGTGTGTGTGTGTGTGTGTGTGTGTGTGTCATGTGATGTATGCATTTGTGCATGGGGTGCATGTGCCCATGCACACAGAGGCCAGAGGTTGATGGGTGTCTTTCCTCTGATGCGTTCTGCCTTCATTTTTTTTTCCCTTTTGAGTCAGGTTTTCTCATTGAATCTGATGTTAATTGATTTGGCTAGAATGACTGAGCTTCAGGAATGTGCCTGGTTTTGTTTTCCCCACCCCATCATAGAGACATGAACCACTGTGTGTTAAAACAACAACAACAACAACCATGGTTTACATGTTTGTATGACAGGCACCTTATCAACTAAGCGCTCTCTGCAGCTTCTGCACTCGGAACATTGGTGAGATCTACACATCCCCGTCCATGCAGCAGCATTCACAGTAGCTAGGTTACAGGCTCAGTCTGAATGTCCCACAACAGATGAATGAACTGTGCTAAATATATACACAGTAGAATACCATTCAACCACTAAAAGAACGAAACCCTGTCATTTGTGGCATCTTCAATGAGTCTAGAGGACATTATGTTAATGGAAATGAGCCAGACACAGTGTAGTACTCAGGACTCTCCAGAGGAGCAGAAGCAATAAAAAACATATATATTAAAAAGGGATTTATCAGATTGACTATGTAGTAGGGTCTGGGTAGTTAGACAAAGACTATCTCACATCAGAGAGACTGAGACCTTGCTAGTCACACAGTCCATGAGGCTGAAGGTCTCAGCTGTGCCAAGCTGGTGCTGAAGACCCCAAGGACGTCTGGAAGGCTGGCGTTTAGACCACACTGGAAGCCCAAAGCTGGGTCATAGTAACATGAAGGGTGCAGCAGGGCCAACAACAAAGTACATGAACTTGCCAACAAGAGTGAAGTCAAGTAGGCAAAAAGAAAACAACAACGACAACAGAGGGGGCCACTAACATTCAGAGTAGGTCCCCCCCCACCTCCAAATAATCTGAGGCAGAAAATTCCTCCCAGGAGTACCCAGTGGCCTACCTTTTGTTCATTCCAGACTCACTCACCCAGTCATCACACAAAGCTAGTGAAATATTGTATGGACTCCAGAGAGGCTGATTTCACAGGAGTAGAAAACAGAAGAGTACACAGCATACAGTGTCAGGAGAGGACAGGCTGAGGAAAGCCTACAGGTTCAAAGTGACAGTCAGGAGGAATAACTGCCAGGATTCTGTCACACAGTCGAGTGGCTACACTTAATGGCATCGCCACAAGTATTTCAAAATACATGGAAGAAGATGTAGACTTTCCTTCTTTCCTTTCTGTCTCTCTCTCTTTCTTGAGACAGGGTCATTCCATGTATCCCAGGCTAGCCTAGAACTTCTGACCCTCCTGTCTCAGCCTGCTGAGTATGCGTGTCAGGAAATTTTCAAACATGTTCCCCCCCACACACCAAAAAAAAAATTGACATGGTAGCTAAGCCTGGTCAGGTGGTGGTGCCATGCATGCAAGCACTGCATAGGATGCATGTGTGCAGTGATTGCGAGTCAGTCAAAACAAACTTCCAAGATCAGAATGTCTACCTTTAATGATTTTTATTCTCCAATGCTCATAGCTCTCAAGGCTTCCATCTCCCCATTGCACTGGCTTCCATCACACGGATAGAGTGGGTGGAAGAATACCTCAGTCCCACAGCCAATCCCAGGGCAGAGCCCCTAAGTTGATTCTCTGCTTCCTTATGGGTGGTGTGGCATCCTCCCTTCCAGATCACCTTCTGGGGTGTTCCATGCCCGTCCCCACAACTCCAGCTTCTGTGGGATGGACGACGCTGTAGGGAGATGAGCAGAGCGTGCGTTAGGCAGAAATGCAGAGGCATGGGCCACGCTCATCCATGCCAGCTGCTGCCTCTCAAACTCAAAGAACATGGAACAGTGTGGGAAGTGACAGGTCCTGACCATGTGGAGGAGAGAGAGGCAGAAAGACACCACTGTTCCATTAGAAATGAAGTGTTAGAGTCTACGGCCTTCCTTTGCGATGCTCACATCAAGTGAATTAGCCTCTTGACTTCTTTGTAAGAAAGACCTGGAGTGAAGACACTGGGAACAGCCAAGACAGTGGGAGAAATGTCAAGATGCTCATAAAAAGGTGTCACCTATTTCCAGGGACTATCTTGCTGGACCTTATGTGGCCCCTACAGGTCAATCCGGGCCACCGAAGACAAAGTTGCACTTTCTTTTTTCAGAACAAGGAAGAACACTTTCATACTAGAACAGTGGTGGGAAAATTGTATTTTACAGGCCAAATTCAGCTCAACAGTGACTTTTGTTAACCGTTATATGGGTTCACAGCTGCACGGTCACTCATGTGGTAAAGCTAGCTACTGAGACGTATTGCTGCTATCCAGCCCCAGATGAAGAAGCCAACGTCAGATGAGTTGTCTTGGTAGGGAGTATCCCTGTCACCTGGGATAACCAATCAAAGAACAGAAGATCTGATAAATTGTGAGAAGGCCCCAGGAGAACTGCCTCAGAGACTGTGAGAGTCCAGCCTAATCGTAGGTATCCAAGTTTCCTTGCTGTCTGGTATTCATGGCAGTTATAACCTACACATGAGTACCCTCTCCGCAGAACACCCTCAGGTTTGTCACTTCCCAAACCTGTATGATGCCTAACAGTGAATGCCCTGGCTCTCTCTTCCGGCTCCCTGGACCATCATACCCAGGTGACCCATGGGACTTTCATGCATTTGCAAGGGGTTAGATTTAGTGCTGGGGGAAGTCAGTTTGTTGTGTTTACAGGGACACCATTCAGCAAACTCTTGCAAACTCTGCATTGGACAGAGCGCCTGACTTTGGAAGCCTGGCGCCTGGGCCCTGGACAGCGTAAGCAGAAAGAGTCAAAGGCAAATGAGATACACAGCCCGGCGCATTGACCCAAGGATGCTGATGCCCAATGCTACTAACAGGAACAGGCTTCCTTTCCAAGTGGGATCCAATGATTTCTTTGAATAGAGCCCAAAGTCCATGGTTGTTCTGATCTCTCTTTAAACTAGATTGAATACAAAACAGGGTAAGTCTCTTCATTTTGAATAGCCTGAGAAACGCTGGTGTGATGGAGATAAAAGCAGATATCTCAGGCCATAATCCATGGTGAGTGCAAAGACTTCTTGACCAGCAAAGGCCAATGTCCCTTAAGGAAAAACACTGGCAATGGCTGAACTGCATAGACTAGCTTGAGCTGTCTCTGAGCTCAAACCTGCTTTCCAGTCCCTAAGTGGCTCTGTCCCACCCACGTCACAGCGAATTCTAGGTACCAGTTTCTCTACAGCCTTCCTTGCTTTGCGAATTGATTTCCCTCCCTCATCAAAGTGAAATGGCAGGAAAGGGGGCTCAGTTGACTTTGCTGCAGCTTGCGTTATTCTTGCTGAGACTATTTCCAGGTGTTGGCAAAGGTGTTTGGTCCCTCGGATGCCCCCAGGGTGGGTCTTCCCTTCTGAAGCACATCTAGACTCTAATGTATCCATTCTTTGCACACTCAGTGATCACACTCAACACCTACTTAAACTGGAGGCATGGCTCACTCTCTTGCTAGGAGAAATCGTGTCAAACCAAACGTCATGAAAAGCATCCAAATGCCTTGACAGAGATCCCCTAAGCCAGACTCTCCAGTGTCTTCTGCTCCCTTTTGTTTGTGACAGTAATTATCTCATCTCAAAGCTGGCATGTCACCTCTAGCTTCTCCCTCCCCTGTGACTCCCTACAGGACATTTTTTTCTTTCTGCCTCCTTCACGCTCACATGTGCCACAACCAGAGCATGGAGAATGTCACGTTCTTAAATGAGAATTTCTTCTTCTTTCTCTGGTTCTTTCTCATGATAATGTGCGGTGTGAGGGACAAAGGGGTAATAGTCTCGTTGCCACTTAATTACAAACAAAACCCATTGCTGGGTATTTTGTTTATGATTACCCAGAGTCCAGTTGCTGGGTTGGGTTCTTGAGGTTAGATGACAAAATACTGTGAAGTGAATTGCTGTGTACACACCACACTCATTACTCTGTTCCAAGGATTAATGTTGCCATAGTAAATTCAGGTCTGCTGGAGAGATTGCTCCGTAAAATGAGCATTCCTGTAAGATCGCTAACACTGTGAAGGCTGTCACACTTCCTCTTTTCTACCAGACTCAACTGTACATAATGTTAATTGCTCTAAAGCCGGAAAAACATTCTCCGATAACAGGCGAACTATGGTGATGAGGAAGCAACTTGCCACAGAGCTGGCATATGATCTGGAGCCACTTAGCAGACTTATCCCCTCCACCACACATGCCCAGCTGACCATGCCATCGGGGACCACCGACAGGAACTTCCAGCTGTCACCTCAGTCATGCTTACAGAGGAAATGTCTTGAGTACCGAGAAGGCAGTTTTTTTCACCTTACAGTCCCATTCGTGATCTTTACAAAGGCTTTTGTTTATTCCTACAGGCAGACACAGACCAGCTGCCTCGCTAGAGGCTCTGCACAACCATCCACGCTGAGAACCCAGGGTTAGGCTCCTTAGTGATAACAGTGGGAGGGAACATGGATTGCTACAGAAAGCTGGCATCTCCTGAGACACAGGAAGAGTGCTGGCAGCTCGGCCAAGGAGATGGCTCTGGAAACCTCCCAAAGACGTGTCACTGAGGAAAGAACGTGGAGGCCTGAGATCAAGACATGAGTACCTGTCATCAGCGACCACTGTCATCACCATCATCATCATCTCCCTCGATGATCAAGTCACAGTTCTGTGACAGCCACGTTCACCTCAGCTTACAGTTCACAAGCAAGCCATTTCATTACACCTGTCTGAGAGATGGAAACACAGCGGACTCTAGAGCCCAAGGCCACCTTTCATCTTCTGCATTCTAACATATCAGAGGACTATGTCAGATACTAAACAGCTGCTAATGGAATACTAACAGCAAAACACGCTTCTATCTTGTAAGTCAGGGGACATCACGGGGAAAACCCAACACATTCTCCTACTCAACAGATGTAAATGAAGAATTTTCAAGAAGAATATTTTTCCTTTTCTGAGGAAACAAAACAAAACAAAACCCAACAACAACAGTGGCTGAAAGGCCAACCTTCGATCCTATTCAACTGCTGTCACTTTCAGAGCTTCCACTCAGAACACTGTGATGTTACATCTACTTTTGGACAAAGAAAAAGTCTTTCCCCGTTTCTTCTCCACTTTTATTTCCTCAACCACTAATTTTAACTGCAAGGAACCTTGTGACCCACATCATTGGAACGCACTATGCTTTCAGAGATAACTGAACGTACACATCAGGGGATAGGCTAGATGGCTCAGGTGGGTAAGGGTGATTGCTGTCAAGTCTGGCAACCTGAGTTTGATTCCCGGGACCTATGTGGTAGAAGGAGAAAGCAGACTCTTGCAAGTTGTCCTATGACCTCAACATGTGTACTGTGACAAATGCCCATGTGTACGTGTGTGTGTGTGTGTGTGTGTGAAGGTAGGCCAGAGATAGGAGGATGTCAGGGGCTCACTGGACAGCTAGTCTAGCCGAATCAATGAT
Organism: Acomys minous; assembly: GCF_964271855.1. Classification (NCBI taxonomy): domain Eukaryota; kingdom Metazoa; phylum Chordata; class Mammalia; order Rodentia; family Muridae; genus Acomys; species Acomys minous. The sequence goes on from NC_140489.1 coordinate 14,487,163, forward strand.
CTCCAGGTTCAGGGAGAGACCCTGCCTAAAAAAGTAAGGTGGAGAGCAATCGAGGAAGACATGGATGCCAACTTCTGTCCTATACAACATGAACTTTCTCTCACATACAAATACATATGCACTGAGCATGTACACGCGTGCACACACGCACACACACACACACACACACACACACACACACACACAAAGAGAGAGAAGGAGGGAGAAGAAAGGAATAAGGGAGGGAGGGAGAGAAGAACAGAAGAAGAGAGAGAAAGAGAAGGAGAAAAGGAGGGAGAGAAGGAAAAGGGGAGGGAGGGAAGGAGGCAGCAAGCAGGGAAGGAGTATATCAAAATGGTGTGCCTCTACTTCATGTCAGTCATTCAAAGTCCTTCCCAGAACCCCTTGCCAATCATGTGTCATAGCAGCTTATGTGAAAGTGCACAGTCCTTGAGAACAGAAAAGGCAATTGAGAGCAACTTATCAAAATGAAACGTGTCACAGGTTCCCGCCTTCCCGAGACAGTGCGTCTAATTCAGAAGGGGGCCATCCTTGCAGGTGTGCACACGCATGCCCATCCTTGCTCAGTCAGATGGCGGGGGAAGCAGGAGAAGGTGAGGGCTGTGGGTGAGTGCACAGAGCATAGCAGTGACGGGCGGTGGCTGAGTTAATGCGGACAGAGCCAAAAGAGGAAGAAAACAGGCAGCACAAATAGGGCCAAATCTGTTCTCCAGACTCGCTCTGTTGGGTCTGCCAAGCTTCTTCAGAAACGCAGTGGAGAATATGCTCAGCCTCTTCGTTATGCCTCCCGACTGCAAAGTGACGAATACCCACGGCTGTTGTGTTGAACGCTGAGTAGGATGGAGGCATGAAAAGGAAACAGCAGCAGCGCTCTAAGCAATGACATCAACTTGAGAATGCTCGCTTGAGAACTAGCTCCAAGCTGCCCTTCTCTTCCTTGACAGAAGAGGAATTACTCTTTTGCAAAGACTCCAGGAATTTTTTGGTGGGTGGAATCAGACTGTTGTGTGCACCATCAGAGCCTATGAGGGATTTTCCCCTCGTCTTGGAGTGTAACATCTAGAAGTCCACAGAGCCATGAAGATCCCTCCGAAATAGGTGGGAAAACACACAGCTTGTAAAAATCTATTTGTAGATGTTTTTCCTTTATTCGGGGTCGGTGGAGACAACAGCTGTAAGGACTGTAGGTTGAACAGCTGCCATAAACTTTGAAGAATGCTGGCATCCTACCCTTGTTTTATTTAATTCATTAACCAAACCTGAGAGATGGGCCACTTGTGCACTTACCTACAGAGGCGAATGCACTGTCAGAGGTGGTTAGGACACATCCAAAAACAGTGTATGGCTCAGCTTTTGCTGGTAGCCATAGCATATAGCGACTTACAACAACATATATTTTGTTGGGGGGTTGTAGGGGTCCTGTGTGTGTGTGTGTGTGTGTGTGTGTGTGTGTGTGTGTGTGTGTGTGTGTTTGTGTGTGCATGGAAAGGCCAAATGTTGATATGAGGTATCTTTTTCAATCTCTTTCCATCTTATTTTTCGAGATAGAGTCTCTCACTGAACCTGGATTCCCTACTGACTGGCCAGGGAATCTGAGGGGTTTACCTGTCTCCACGTCCCCCAGGGCTGAGATAATAGGTGCTTTCATATGGATATTGAGGATTAAATTTAGGTCCTCATACTTAAACAGCAAGCACTTTACCAACTGACCTGTCTCTCTGGCTGCAACACCTTCTATTATCTCACAGTTACTGTGTGTCAGAGACAGAGGCCCATCTTGGTTGGGTCTTCTCTCAAGCATGCCAGCCAGGGCTGGGATCCCATCAGAGGGCTTGGTGGGTTCGTATCTACCTCCCACCGTTGCTCATGGCATCGTTGGCACAGTGGAGTGGGTACCTTGAGGGAAGCTGACTCTCCTCAGCATTTCCCAGCTGACTTTTGGCTAGAGGCCACTCTTAGTTCCTTGTCATGTGGGCCTCTCCATCAGCTTGCAAGCGGTGCAAGTTAAGATGGATATAAAGTGTCTGCTGGAAAGACGACACCACAATCTTATGTAATCTAGTCACCAGCATGGCATCCCAGGACCTTTGCTATGTTTTATTGATAAAGGGCAAATCGCAGATCGTGCCTTCAATCAAGAAAAGGAGATTTTTACAAACGGCATGAAGGCTGAGAACCTGAGACCTTGGGGATAGCTCAGGTTTTTCTGGGCATCCCACTGTCTGGTTCTAGTAAATGACCCTGCCACCATGCCGCCTTCCAGCCTTCTCTTCTGGTTTCTACCTCAGCAGATCCCTCTATTCTCAAACAGAAGGCTTTCAGCTCCAGCCATGCCCTTCATCCAGGAAGTGCATCTGGCCGCTCCATCAATCCTTTCCTGATCTTTCCTGAGGACCCTCTAACCTTTCCAGGAACAGGCATGGCAACCATAAAGCATCCCTGTGATTAACGTGTCTTGTGTAATCTCAAGACACATTTTTTTTTGTGGGAATACATCTCTTGCCATAAACCATGCAGCTCCGGGGCTCTCCACGGATTCTTAAAGAGCATCTACCAGGGGGAGAAGGAAGGTACAGCTATGAGTCCAAGGTCACTGCGCCATCTGGAACACCACCCTTCTCAGCTTTATGTTGTTTAAGCAACCACACTCAGCAGAAGAAAAACTATGTCAGAGAAGCAATGTTACACATTATCACTGGGCTCCTCCATCTTGCCCAATATTATACTATTTCTTTGAGGGAAATGGCGCTTACATTTTAAAATTTGACCCCATGGCTCAAAGATGCTAAAACAAGGAATAGGCAGTGCAGGGAGGTGTATAACGTAAACTACCTTCTTCAGTGAAAGTACTTGTTTGTACCTTCTAGTCTTCACCCAGATGCATCCCTCCTTCCATTCTCATTGCCCTGACTTCATTTCAGATACTCAGGCTTCCTCATCTGAAAGCTTCAACGGGCTCACACTTGCCTTCTTAACATCTGCACTCTTGGCCTCCACTGCATTATCCACTGTGTAGGCCTAGTGATCTTCTGCTGTGCAACGTAGCTGCCCTAGAGAGACACTACCCCTCCCCTCTCTGTGAGTGCCTCTGTCTCTGTCTGTCTCTGTCTTTCTTTGTCTCTCTCTCTCTCTCTGTGTCTCTCTCTGGCACATGCATTTATTCACTCCACATAAAGAGCTCATGACAAACCAAAGTATGGACATCACTAAGTCCAACTTAGTAAAATAGTGAGTTTTATTGGTGTTTTATTGCTTACAGGAGTAAAGATACAGTGGTTTGAATAAGAATGTCCCCCATGGGCTCATATATTTGAGTTTCTCGTCACTAGGGAGAAGCACTATTTGAAAGGATTAGGAGGTGTGGCCTTGTTGGAGGAAGTGTGTTGCTGGGCATGGGCTTTGAGGTTTTGAAAGTTCAAGCTATACATGGCTCTTTCTTCTGCTTGCAGATGTAGAAATAGAACTCTCAGCTGATTCTCGAATACCGTGTCTGCCTGTGTGCCTCTCCCCCATGATAAAAACAGACTATAATAGGTTCCCCAACCTTGGTGGCGCAGATATAGGCCATATTAGACTGGATTAAAAGTAGATAACAGGGGCTGGAGAGATGGCTCAGAGCTTAAGAGCACTGGCTGCTCTTCCAGAGGTCTTGAGTTCAATTCCCAGCAACCACATGGTGGCTCAGAACCATCTACAACGGGATCTGATGCCCTCTTCTGGAGTGCAGGTGTACATGCAGGCTGAACACTGTATGTAATAAATAAATCTTTTTTTTAAAGTAGATAACAGCAGGTTTATTAGGCACTGCTCCCAGGTAAGTTCATCAGTCCCAAAGAATGGGGCTGAGGAAGTCGTCCATCGGGACTAGGATGGTGATGTTTTATAGACTATAAGTTAAGGATGCTGATGTGTCAGCCAGGAACTGAGTTTGTGGCTAAATATGGCGAAGAGCTGAGCACTTAGGGGGAGACTTGGGTAGCTGGCAGCATTTGGGGAGGAGCTTTTGACAGTTGCCAAAAAATGCAGAACTAGGCTCCTGGCAGGTAAGAAGGGTAGACAAGGTTTCCCAGCTTGTGCAGGGCCAAGCAGGGTTTCCAGTCTAACAGCCTAAACCTCTGAAACTGTAAACAAGCTCCAATTAAATGTATTCTTTTATAAGTGTTGCTTGGGTCAAGGTATCTCTTCAGAGCAATCGAACACTAAGAAAGTAGGCGAGGGGTTATTTACAGGAGCAGACATGAGTCAAAGACAGCTACAGCATCAAAATGCACTCCAGAATGGTGACAGTTAACAAAAACTGGAAACCTAGAGCATATGACCCACAGGCAGCTCAACTGTGGAAAAAATGAATTTTCCAAGTGACTCAGTTTGCCTGAGCCTCTCTAGGCAGTTCAGCTGGTCTTAACTTCTTTTAGACAATTTGGCTCATCCAATACTCTTCTTTGCAACTTGGCTTATCTTGAGTGACTCTCAGCACTCTTTGCTGTTTATAGACTCTTGGGGAAGGCAGAGCCTAGTGTATCTTCTCTGTTTCAGGAACTTCCTGGTGCTATTTTGAGTTGTTTACTTCCTTTCTTAATGAACTTTCCTGCTGGATGGAATGTTTCGATGCCAGGTCATTACTTGGCCTATGTCAGTGGTTCTCAATCCTCCTGATGCTGTGATTCTTTAATATAGTTCCTCAGATCAATGAAGATGACAAAAATTTATTGTAATCAAGCTGCTACTGATTGATCAGGGCTGTAGAACAGACAAGGGAGCTAAACTGCAACCCCAAACCAGAAATATCATAAAATATTTAAGCTTGCAAACCGCAAACATCTGTGCCAAGTTTTGTTACATTTTTCAATCCATAAGCATAGGGATTAACTCCTGGGTCTGGGAACATGAGCTTATTTTGACCCTGGCAGCATGGTGGAGAAGCTGTCCTTGAGATGGCTCAACTCAGACAACTGTCTCCTTAAAAGTTGTCTCTGAGATGGCTGTTCAGCTCTTGGGAAGTCTGCAGCTCCCTTAGCCCCTGGGATCTTGAACTTAATTTCCTTCTATGATTAAATGGAGTGTAAAAACAAAATGGCAGTACTTAGAACAAGTTGAGTTTTTTTTTTGCTTGTTCCCAACACTTCATAACTGTAATTTTGCTATTTATAAATTGTAGTGTAAGTGTCTGATATGCAGATGGTCTTAGGCAACCCCTGTGAAAGGGTAATTTGATCCCTAAAAGGGTCACAAGGCACAGGTTGAGAACCACTGCCCTAAGCCTCCCAAGTGGTATCCCCTTTGACAACAGTAAAACCTCTGGCTGAGGTCTTCACATCCGCTGTCACTCAGCGATACACCTTTTAAACATCCTCTCCACATTGACAGTGTCCACTCACACAATTTCCCACATTCACACTCTGGGTGTGGCGGTTTGAATGTCAGTGGTCCCCATAGGCTCATAGGGATTGGCACAGTTAGGAGGTGTGGCCTTGCTGAAGCAGGTGCAGCCTCGCTGGAGGAAGGGTGTCACTGGGGATGGGCTTTGGGGCTTCAGACGCTCAAGCGAGGCCTAGTGTTGCTCTTCCTTCCCGTTTCCTGAGGATCGGATGTAGACTCGAAGCGACTTCTCCAGCACCATGTCTGCCTGGGTGCCACCATGCTTGCCACCATGACTAAAATGGACTAAACCCCTGAACTGTAAGCCAGCCTCAGCTAAATGCTCTCTTTTATAAGAGTTGCCACGGTCATGGTGTCTCTTCGCAGCAATAGAAACCCTGAGACAGTAGGAATAAAAAAAATAGCAATAGCAAAACCTTACAACCTCGCATAGATGGGATGCAGGTATGCACTCTGGATCTTTTTAACAATATTCCTCCAGCAAAAAAAAAAAAAAACAGATGGTGAAGTTCGATGAAAAAAACATGTCCCAGCATACATGAGGAGGCAACATGCCCAGCATATGTCAGAATGTACCATGCCCCAGCATACATCAGGAGGTGGCATGCTCCAGCATACACCAGAAGGTAACATGATCCAGCATACATCAGGAGGTAGCATGCTCCAACATACATCAGAAGGGAACATGATCCAGCATACATCAGGAGGTAGCATGCTCCAACATACATCAGAAGGGAACATGATCCAGCATACATCAGGAGGTAGCATGCTCCAACATACACCAGAAGGTAACATGCCCCAGCATACGTCCCGAGGTCACATGTTCCAGCATATGACAGAAGGTAACATGCCCATACATATGTCAGAAGGTAACATGCCCAAACATACATCAGAAGGTAACATGATCCAGCATACATCAGGAGGTGGCATGCTCTTCCGTCCGGAATACAAGCAGAATATCTGCTTTCCCTGGGGTGACTTCTGGTGTCTAGATTAGAATTACTAGCCACTGGCCACCATGCTAGGGTGGAAGATGTGTGTTGGTCATGGCTGCATGGCTTCTGATGGCATGTTTCTGACTCACAGTGGAGCCTGCAGTTTGTCATTAGGAACCCTGACTAATGCAAGATCTTTTATGTCCCTGCTTTAACAAATGTCTTCAGCCTCTGTCCTGGCACTTCTCTGCATGTTCCATACTGTGAGCTCATGATGCTATAAATACTTGAAATCCACTAAATATCTCACTCTTCCTCTAGCTCCTGGGCCTTTCCACGGCATGTCCCTTGTGTCTAGACACTCATAGCTTTCCATTGTTCGTCTGGATTACTCCTGTTCAGTTTCCAGTCTTAAAAGTCTGTAATCTCCCTCTTTGACTCACACTTCCTGCAGCACTGGGATGATTGCATTTTAATTGGTAATTAACTTATCTACCTTTATGGGCAGAAATGTATTGGTTTTGCTGACTGTCTGCTGTGGGCAGCTCCTGTTTTGCCTGAGTATAAGCTTGCTTGCTTTTATCCTAGGCAATGTCCTATCTAACTCAGTTAACTACCGTGAGAGTTGTTATACAACTGCTTCTACTCACCTACCATCCTCATTGGTTGGTGGGAGAAAGTGTCTGACACCAGCTGAGCCAATCAGAGCCTCTCATTAGATCTCCGAGTTTAATATGTGGGCCCAAGAACCTTGGGAGTCATGCTCATTATATCATTTATTTGATATTTAACAAGTTAAACAAAATGAATTATTTAAAACACGTGCCCTTTCTTAATTCATGGACTCAGAAGCCATTGGCCAGGTAAGACTGCAGCACACTGCCAAACAAGAGCGCAGTGGTCCCTTGTTCTGACCAACCCTTTAACAACCTCACAGGGAGGAAGAGACACTGGCTGCCACCCTCATCCAGCCTCCCAGAGGTGTGAATGGGTCTGCTGTCCGTGGTTCTGACTCCCATGGTATCCTTGGGAGTCACGCTCATTACATCACTTATTTGACATTTAACAAGTTAAACAAAATGAATTATTTAAAACATGATGCACCTTTCCTGGGGCCTCTGCCACCAGGTATCATCAGAAAGCTGTAACTGAGAATTCAGATGATGTCCCCACCTCATCTTAAGACTCAAGTGGGGAAAGATGTCCTGCCAAGTCCACATGAACACACTCCATGGTCTTTGTGTGTTGTTGGCTGCTTTGGTAATGGCATTCTTCCAGTTTTTTTACCCAGTTGTTGGCCAGAGGCTTCCCTCAGTACCACACCACATGGACAGCTTTAACATGTGCACTGGCTTCATTCAAGCCTATATATATAGGCTTGTGTACAGATGTACACACATATATATATACATATATATATACACACACACACACATATGTGTGTGTGTGTGTAAAAAATAATCCTCATTATTTTACCCTTTCCCACATAAGCCACTGTGTTTTTTGGTTGTTCTCATAAACAAAGTTCCCAAGTCAATTTTCCATTGTATTATGAGTGCATCATAGAACACAGAATGTAAGAAGTGACCTTTCATGATATTCTGTTGGATCAAATCAAGAGTGTTCAAATAGTTGGCATATATTCATAGAGTTGGCAGTTTGAAGTCACCAAGTTATTAGATGTTGGAGCTTTTCAACATGTTCACTTTATGTTCTGAAGAAGCAGAGAATGAAAGGGAAGGGCGCACTTTGTCCTTGGTCTCACAACTAGAGATACAAGGACTGCACGACTACACAGTTTTGAATCCTAACTGTACCTGGCTAGCCCAGACGCCTCCAGACCCTGAGGTTGGATGTGTGTGTGTGTCAGCACCATGGACAGTAGCACAATGGCCAATCCATTTCAGAGGGGCTGGAGCAGTGGCTCTACATCACCCATAGAGTCCCCACAAGACCCTGACCCCTGATAGTTTAGAGGGAGGTGGTTCCGAACTTCAGCACCATGGATATAGGCTCTGCAGTGTCTAGGCCTTTAGAGGCCTGGGAGGGTGAGTCTGCATCACTGACAGATGCCCACATCACCTCCAGCTCTGACAGTTTAGATGAGGTTACTCAGAACCATGGACAGCAGACCCATTCACACCTCTGGGAGGCTGGATGAGGGTGGCGGCCAGTGTCTCTTCCTCCCCATGAGATTGTTAAAAGGTTGGTCAGAACAAGGGACCACTGCGCTCTTGTTTGGCAGTGTGTTGCAGTCTTAGCTGGCCAGTGGCTTCTGAGTCCATGAATTAAGAATTTCAATAAAAGTTGGGTAAAGTGGCACACGCTTGTAATCCCTTCACTGGTGAAGCAGAGTCAGGTGGATCTCTATGAGTTCAAAGTCATCCTGGTCTACCAAGTGAGTCCAGGAAAGCCAAGGCTACACAGAGAAACCATGTCTCAAAAAACAAAACAAAACAAAACATAATAACAACAAAAAAGAATTGAAATAAAAACATCTGCTCTAACAAGTAAAGACTTTAGAAGGGTGCTATCATTTTTTAGATGATTTATACTATATATATATGTAATATGTATATATGTATATACATATGTATGTATGTGTGTATTCATCTTGTGGCTTCGAGGGATATCATCTCCCTCAATACCTGATAGGCAAGGAATTTAGTTAAGTGGCTATTTTTTAAACAGGCATTCAAAAATTATTGCGAATAATTGTTTCAGAAAGAAATCAGCATTCTTGCAGCTCAATGATCTAAAAATATGCTATGGGAAAAATTATTTTATAGCCTGATGCAGAGTGCCTCTCTCTTGGTGGTTTTTTTTTTTTTTTTTTTTTTTTTTTTTTTTTTTTTGCTGAATAATGTTCTTTGTTCTTGCAGAGTCATGTGCTTATTCCCCCACTGGTTTGGTTCGCACAGTCCAAATGGTTGAGATGTTTTGCTTGCTCTTTTTAGTACTTGAAGGCTGTCAGCATGTATTTTGGCATAGCAGGAAGTGGCCCTCGAGGGGCTTTCTTACTGTGTCTGGAAAGGAAATCTTTCAAATTTGCTACTTGCAGAAAATTGGACATAAATACTTCCAGAAAAAGTAACCAATTAAATATTCCTGAATCTGGATTTGAAGTCTCGGAGTGAGACAGTCATCGGTTCATACTAAGGTTAGTTGTCCCCACTAGAAGTAACACTACTATTGCTTTATGGCAGTTTTTGAGGCATTAGGAAGCACTTGGTATAAGACACATAGTAAAAGGCAAGTGTGAAGAGGATTCATCATAAAAGCGGGAAACGCAGTGTTACATACTCATTGGGGTTCACACTTGAAAAAGGGTTGGGGGTCTGGTTTCCTGTTGCTGTGGTAAAACACTGGCCAAAAGCAACTTGAGGAGGAAAGAGCTTATTTGTCTTACACTTCCAGATCACAGTCCAACTATTGAGGGAATTCAGGGCAAGAACTTGAGGAAGAAATTAAGGAGGAGCACTGCTTACTGCCTTTCTCTCTGGGCAGTGCTCAGCTAGCTTTCTTTCCTTTCTTTCTTTCTTTCTTTCTTTCTTTTTTTTTTTTTTTTTTTTTTTTTTTTGCTGCTTGCTTGTTTGTTTGTTTGTTTCAAGACAGAGTTTCTCTTGTAGTCCTGGCTGTCCTGGCCTTGTTTTTAGACCAGGCTGGCCTCGAAGTCACAGAGATCCTCCTGCCTCTGCCTCCTGAGTGCTGGGATTAAAGGCGTGCGCTACCACCACCTGGCTCAGCTAGCTTTCTTTTCAATCCAGGATTACATCTCCAGGGCTGGAACTACCCACAATGACCTGGACCCTCCTCCATCAGTCAACCATCAAGACAATTCTCCACAAACATGGCCACAGGCCAATTTGATCTGGGAAATTATTCAATTGAGGCTTCTTCTTCCCAGATGACACTAGGCTGTGTCAAGTCGACAGTAAATACTAACCAGTATGGCCGGCATATGCTGCAAACTCTATGAAGTCAGGAACTTTGCCATTCATCTTAATGTCAGTCCTGTGCCCATGCCAAGCTCTAGCCTTCTGACAAAGGTTCTGTGCTTTGGGAAGAATAACTCAAACGAAGCAGCTGTGTCTTATAGGAACTGAACCTGCCGTCTCCACCAAAGTACACTGTTGTTTTCTCTTCCTTTTCTTTTAGAAATTGTGAAATATCAGCAGTTGGAATGCTCCAAAAGGAAACCACTGTAACTCGCAGGGAAAGTCTTGGCGATGGCAACAGCAGAGATAAAGGCTCACAAGGGAGTGAGCAAAGGGGAAATTATTTTTATTGTGCCATGCAGCATTTAATTAAAATAATAATACAGGAATTGTGATGTAAGAAATCTATCTCGGATGCTTCTAAATGGAACCTCATTTGTCAAACGCTCGGAGCCATTGTTCATGTTCTTCGTCACATCTCAATGAGATGACATTACACACCCACATACTGCTGCAGGAACAGCATCACTTTGCCTTATTCTGGAAGTTTCTACATGACGTCAGTCGTGGTTTTGTTCCTCCTCTCCCCAACTATGTTGGTTCTGCAGACAGAATCTCAAGAAAAGAGAAGATGTCTTCACTCTGATTTGGTGCACATCTACCAGAATAAAATATTGCTAAATAAGTGCCATAGGCTCATCCAGGATCTCTTACAAGAATAAACAAATCTACCTGAGGCCCCTTTGTCATTCTATAAGGGACTTTCTTCCTTCCTTCCTTCCTTCCTTTCTTCCTCCCTCCCTCTCTCTTTCTTTTCTTTTTTCCTTCATTCCTTGCTTCCCCTTCCTCCTTTCCTTCATTCCCTACTTACTCCCTTCATTTCCTTCTTCCCTCCCTCCTTTCCTTTATTCTTTTCTTTCTTCCTCTTGTTTCTTTCCTTTCCTCCCTCCCTTTCTCGCAATTATTTTTGTGTCTCAGTGGAATAGATCCTGCTTTAAGTAGTGAAATTAACAAAAGAGAAGCAAGACCTGAGTGTATCCATCAACCCTTGGGGCCTCTTGGTTTTGCTTCTGTTGGCATCAGCACTGCAGAAGGACAAAGTCTCAGAAGGTACATGGGGGACTTCATGGTATTGAGGAAAGACCCCAAGTCCCAGCCCTGGACCAGCCACTCCTGACAGTCTGCCTAGCTCTTCATGACTTGTTCAGCTCGCTTTCTTATAGTACCCAGGACCACCAGATGTGGCACCGTCCACAGTGGGCTGGGCCCTCCCATATCAATCTTTATTCAAGAAAAAGTTCCACAGACATTCCCACTGGCCAGTCTGAGAACGAGAATTATTTAATTGAGGTTCCATCTTCTCTGATGATTCAAGCTGGTGACAACTGAACAAAAACTTACCAGAACAGGAGGACAATATTTTTGCTTCAATGCCATGTTGGGGGGGGGGGCGGAGGGCGGGTAGGGTGGCTAACTATGTTTCACATGCAAGTAGCTGGGAGTGGCTGGACATGGATTCCATCACTGCCTGAACTGCCGATTAGGAACGCAGGCGGGGGGGGGGCTGCTTCTCTTTCTGCACTCTGTGTTTATTGCACATCTGCTATTGTCTGTGATGGACGCTGGACCCTTGAGGAAGAACTAATGAGGCAGAGAATGAGCCTCGTCCACAACAGCAACAACAAACTGAAAGGTGAAGAAGCCGTGGAGATGCGTTGGTGATGGGACAGGCCACGGATTGGGTATTTCTTGGAAGTGAATTATCTCTATATTGAATCTAGTGTCTCTATGAGTGTCCAACTTTTATCCTGTTATTTGTTGTTGTTGTTGTTGTTGTTGCTGTTGTTGTTTACATTCACTGTTAACTACTGGCCATGGGGAAACAACAAACCAGTGAGTCTGCAGATTTCTAGAAGAGTCACAACCTCATCACACACCCCACAGCAACTGGTGTCTTTCCACAGGAGCAGGTAAAAACAGGAGGGAATTAAGAGCTATGAAGTGGCTTAAAGTAAATGTATTGTGGCCCCCTCATCTTTGGGAAATGTCAAAGGCTGCTGTGTGACAAAACTTTTCCTGGGGAGACACAATGAACCTGTCTACTCACTCCAGAGAGGGGCAGACCAAAGTACAGATGCCATTAATGTCCAACTTGGTGAACCAATGAGTTTTATTGAGGTTACTTAGAGGAGCAGAAATGACCCAAAGACAGATGCATCAGTAAGGCCCATCCCAGCATGGTTGACAGCTCACCAAAGCTGGGAACCTGGAGCCCGCAGGCAGCAAAACAGGTTGGAGAATGTTCTTTCCAAATGACTAGTCTAAACCTCTTCCAGTCACTAAATTTGTGACAGGGCTGGGCAGAAAGCCCAGGGTCCTGCCTAAACCCCTTGTGTTCTTCCAGCCTGTTCTCCACTCTGAAATCCTATGGTCTTCCACCCTGTGCATAGCCTTGCTCCGGCAGTGCTCCCCAATCCCTCAGGATTCAAGGTTAAACCTGCAGTGCCCTGGCTTCCTCCAGGAAATAAATGAGATGACACTCACTACTGGTTTGTTTGTTTGGTGATGTGGTTCCAGATTTGCCTTGTGGCATCCCAGAAACTTAGAGAAATATCCCCTAATTGAGCTGGATGAGACACTCCTGGGTGGCTCCGTACTTGGGATACGGAGACAGGAGGACCACTTACACACAGGCAATGTAGAACATATTGAGAAAGATTTTTTAAAACTCCTAAAACCAGTGAAAGGTCAACTTATGGCTGACACTGATAAAGTTAGAAAAAAAAAAAAAAACAGAGACACAGGAGTTGTTGTACAGAGACCTGGGTGTTGCTCTTCCCCCGACTGACTGACTCTCCAGATAACACTCATGCTGCCTGGAATTTCCAGGCACTCATTTGGTCAGCTGGTCTTTCAGCTCACTCAGTCCCTAAAGCTGAAGGCTACGTGGTAAGCTCTATAAACAGGTCTTCTCTCTGTCTTTTGGTGGGGAGGCTTCCGGAAAAGCACAAACAGAGAAAAAACATACTCATTGCTGCAGTTTGCCATTGGGGGCACAGAGTGAAACTGCACTAGATGGGGGCGACTAAAAGAGACTTTTGTAAAGACGCAGACGAGATGGGAGAGCTATGGAGTGGAGCTTCTGATTGGAGGCGAGAAAACTGACAGATGCTATCCCAGCAGCCTTTGCTCTTGAGGGCCTGACAGTGACCATTGTGCCATATGCCTAGAACACTGGCCAGTCTGTAATCCAAGTCTTCCCCAAAGACCTTCGCCTTGTCAGCCAAGGGTGAGTCTTCAGAAATGTTGAAAAGAAAGACTGTATAGAAGTCCTTGGGGTGCAGTAGGTGGTAGGCAAGGCTGACTGTGTGGGAATGTCTCTCAGGAGGCTTTGCGTTTTCTGGTCCCTCTGAGCGTCGCCTGCTCACAGCCTCTTGTTCATCCTTATGCATTTTGTATGACCCTCCCCCTTCACAAAGTGGATTTTCAAAATCAATGCAATTTAGAGTGACATACTTTCTCTGTCACACGCTGTGTCTCCACAAGCCCTGTGTGGCTGTAGGAAAATGAGCCAGGGCTTCTCAGTGAGTGTGCTGGACTGTGGAAATCCTTGGGCTATAAATAGCATGTGTGTGTTTTTTTAATATGATGGACTCATTTTCTCTGATCATAAAATCTATGGCTCCTATTTATAGCCATAGTACTGCTCCTAGTACTGAGGGACTGTAAAAATAGGTCTCAGGAAATAGATGTGCTTGGCCAACCCTCCCAGCATGGGAGACAGCAGAAGGGGCTGGCAGATGGGGGCCCCAGGATTCCGGCTCTTGGCCTTAACCCTTTGCTGCCCAGGAGTTGTTCTCGGTTCCAGGCCCCTCAGGTCGCCAGCCTTCAGCTCGAATTGCCTTTGCTTGGATGAAGAGCTGCGTTCATTCACTCACTGAGAGCCCTGCTCCAGGCCAGCCTCGCTGGAAGGCTCCTGGGAAATAAGCGCGTTTGTATACCATAACGCTGGCTGACTAAAGCTGGAGATTCTGGTGTCCAGCATGGCCCAGGTGCAGTGTGAATGAGAGTCCCCAGAAGCCTCCAGAAGCTGCCTGAGTGCTGCCCCAGAGCCACCTGTGGGAGGCAGAATAGGAACTCCAAAAGAAAGCCAGGTCCTAAGTCTTGGGACTGTCCACTGTGCGGCATGTCACTACGGGTGTGACTGGACTCTTCAGATGGCCGGGAGGAGCTTTAAGGTGGAATAAAGCACCATGAGGCAAGGAGCACAGTTCTAGAAAACACTTTCCCCCAGAACCCTCCAGGAGGAAAGTTGCCTTCCTGATACCTTGCACTTGGGTATCCAGAATCATACAAGATTTTTTTCTTTGTTTTCACACATGCTAAGTAAGCACTTTTTTTTTTTTTTTTTTTTTTGGTTTTTCGAGACAGGGTTTCTCTGTGTAGCCTTGGCTGTCCTGGACTCACTTTGTAGACCACTTTTAACACTGAGCTACATCCCTAGCCCCCACTATCTCTCGTTTCCTCCCAAATTTTATTTGGAGGCAGTGTCTATGGTACCAGGCCAGCCTCTGAGTATGTTTGCCCAGTGTAAGCCAGTCTTGAACATATAGTCCTTCTGCCTCAGCTTCCTGAGTATCTCTTGGTGGATGTGTCACTGCACACAGTAAATCTGTGTCTCTAACCATCCAGGTGCAGCTGGCTATTTTAGCAACAATGGAAACAAACCCACCTGCCAAGAAAACACTTGAACCGTATAACTGTCGGGGTCACCTAGCACTCAGGGCCACTCAGTATCCATTTGCTTCTGTTGGGACATGGACCCCAGCCCTGCTCAGCTCATGTTTCCGTGACACTGGCTTGTCCTAGGGTGCAGGTGTTTGCGTTATTTTACTGGAATCTGTAAGGATTCAGAAGATGCCTAGGGAAAGGCTGCTGGAGCAAGAAGACCAAGAATGTTGTCCACAAATGGTGCCACCCCGTGGGAGTGTACTTGTGCAAATATTATTCCAGAAGGCAGACAAAAGCCCTGAGCGGGGGAGTCATAGACTCAACCCAGCCTATGAATAGGATAAGGAACATCCACCGCTAGGAGACAGGCTGAATCTTTTGGTCCATAGTATCCTGAGGCTGACCCTCATGACCCTGGAAAAGGAAACACCAATCCCAGCACCAGGGTCATCAGGGTCAGCTTCACAGGATACCAGGGACCAAAGAGTTCAGCCTGTATCCTAGAGGGGGATGTTCCTTATCCTAGGCATAGCCTGGGTTGAGTAAAGACTGCAGGTGTCATAGTCATTGAACTTAGGGGTCACACCCTGTGCCTCAAGCCGCATGGCCTGAATAAGACAATTAAAAGACTCAATGGTGGAGTTGGGTGTGGTGGTGCATGCCTTTAATTCCAGCACTCAGGGAGGCAGAGGCAGGTGGATTGCTGTGAGTTCGAAGCCAGCCTGTTGTACAAAGCAAGTCCAGGACAGCCAATACTAAACATAGAAAACCATGTCTTGAAAACCAAAACCAAAACCAAACCAAAACAAAACAAAACAAAACAAAAAAATCAGTGATGGAAAGCAGAAAGCAAAGATTTATTCAATGTGACTACACTAATGGACAAATAAAATCAAATTTGATAGCAGTGTGTGTGTGTGTGTGTGTGTGTGTGTGTGTGTGTGTGTATAAGAAATAGGATGGTAAAATTTCAACTATTAAAAAAAATCAAAAAAGCCATTAAAGGCTTTATTTTAGAAAAAAGAACGGCTATTAGTATTTTAAATACACATTAGAGAAAAGGTAGGTGGTACTCCCACGTGTGCCATGGTCTCTGTTTCTGTAACTTGGCCTCCAGTCCCAATGTGTAGGCGGCAGAGCTTGGAGTCTCACTCCTGCTGGGCCTGGCATTGGTGAAGATCTCTGTGGATTTCTCGGCCTTCTGAGGCCTCACTCTTGAACCTCACTCCTCAGTGCTGAGGAGAGTAACTCAGTGTGAGTCTCCCTTACGGTCAACTTCAACATGTTAGTCTTTTCTTCCTCATGTATCTGTAGAGCCATCTTAAAGGCACTTGGAGTCTGACCACAGCTCCTGAGCCACTGTTACATAGATCCAAAAACCAATCCAAAGTGTCCTTCGTTAACACAGTCACACAACTCCTTAAGCTGGTGGCTCTCAACCTCCCTAATGTTGTGACCCTTTAATACAGTTCTTCATGTTGTAGTGACCCACAGCCATAAAATTATTTTTCTTGCTATGTCACAAGTGTAATTTTGCTACTGTTATGAATCATAATGTAAATATTTGTGTTTTCTGATGACCTTAAGTGACCCCTGTGATAGGGCCATCCCACTCCCCAACAGGGGTCTCGACCCACAGATTAAGAACCATTGACTTAAGCTCTGGTGTTCTAGCTCATTCTAACTTTTGGATCTGCTTTTTGGCCTGCAGTTTACATCCGCTACATGCCTGGTCTGTGTTTCCTCAGATGTATGTTCCAGGACAAGCATCCAGCCACACACGTGGCAGGTCAGTCTCCATGCTCCGCAGGCTGCTGTTTTCGGATCCTCCACACGGCAGGCACGTTTGCTTCTGTCTCAGTCCAGGTGCCCCCTACAGCTAGCTCTGTCACCCTTCTGCCTTTAGCAGCTTTTGTTTTACCATCGCCCCAGAATGGAATCTCTTTGAAGACATTGCAAGTGACAATTAGGGATTCAATTTAAGATAAAATTCAACCCTAGGTGGTACTGCCAAGTCAAATAACTCAACGGAGCTGACAACACCTGACAGGCAGAGGCGACACTGGCACAGGAGACGTGTTCCTTTTAAAAATCAATGTTTGGCCTGCTGCAATGTAGGACTGTTGACATTGGGAAAGACAGGACCTTATAACTGAAGAAATACAGTGCAATCAGTGTCAGGTGCCACTGGCCGAGTTAATTCTTCCCAAGCTGTACATTGGATAAGGGCGTGGTTCAAAGCACTATCCCTCCTAAGGCCTCTCCCTGGCAACTTCAGGTGTCCTTAGAGTCCCCTCTGTCTGCTGGCTTGAGCTCCATCAGGCAAAGATGGTGGGGAAGGTTTGTGATTCCTGCTTTTCCCTGCACTTGTGGCTGCCACGCATGTAACACTCCATAAGTAACACTCGACACTGACTGTTGAATGACCCCCTCTTCCTGGATTAGTGATACTAGGATCCTAAAGAGGGGTGTGGAAGCCTGGGAAGAGACTCCATTCTTAAAGTACTTGCTTGAGGAGCTGCATTTGAGCCCTCAGAATCTACATGAAGAATAATGAGCCGAATGTGACAGTGGCTGGCACCTATGATCCCAGCACTGGGGAGTCAGGGGCAGAAGAGTCCCTCAGGCTCACTGGCCAGCCAGTCTAGGTGAGTTGGTGAGCTCCGGGTTCAGAAAGAGACATTGTCTCAAAAAATAGAGGCCTCCAATGTCAGTTCCTGCCCCTGCTCCCTGCACACATATATGAGCATGTACATACAGGTACACACACACACACACACACACACACACACACACACAGTAGTGCTTGGAACAGATAATCTCTGAAGTTGCACATTTCAGCTTGGCTAGCATTGAAAGAAGAGTAGAGTAGATAGTGGCAGGTAGGCAGCAAAGAGGGGGTATTGGGGGGGGACACAGTTGTCCAGGCAAAGGAATGTCACCAAGAACAAACACAGAGAAGAGGTGACCAGCAAGACCAACTGAGGATGTGCTCTTATTGTGGTAGAATGTTCCAGAAGGCTGGGGTGGCAGAAGTGGCATCTAGAACAGGATTTTCTCTGCCACGCTTCAGGAGCGCAGATCTGCCCAACACCGTTTGTCAGAAGTTTCAGAGTTCCGAGGTATTTGACCTTTATCTCAAGCCGTTTAAGAAGACTGTCATGCAATCCGGCTGGCACCAGCACCTGTGCCAAAACGAACTCTTTCTTTTCTTTAATTTCAAACTAGCCAGCTAGAATACCACTTCTCACCTTAAGTACCAATATGACATTTTTGTGCTAAACCAACTCCAAGTCAGGCTCTAATTACCACAACGCTGCCCTTTCCAGCATGCCTGCCTCCCTGTGACACAGCACACTGGTCTCCATGGCTTCCTGTTCTCTGATGCTGATGGCTTCCAGGCATGGTTTGCAATACCCAGGATCATATATTGGGGCAAAATGGCTCTCATGCTCTGCTAGATGGAATTCACCTGCCTTGGTCCACATCTCCCAGTCTCCCCCCTTAGCCTGAGTCTGTGCTGTGTAACGGAACACAATGACTGGGCTGTGCGCTGGGAACACCATGACTGGGCTGGGTGCTAGGAACACTGTGACTGGGCTGGGTGCTGGGAACACCGTGACTGGGCTGTGCACTGGAGGCTTGTGGGAATAATGTAAAGCATCCGGTGGGGGCCTTTTGTGCTGAGTGCCTCCTAGCTCAGAAGGTGGAAGAACGAGAGACTGGGCAAAGGGCTAGAGCAAACTCTTGTAAACAAGCCCACCCTCTGGACAACTACACTCCAGCCCTGTCTCTTCGTGAGGACCACGAGGGCTGAGCCTACTGACCTTAGCACCTCTTACAGGCTCTGGATCTCAACATGGTTCCTTTGAGGGAAGTGAACTTCTAGCACATGAGCCTAAGAATGGTGACGTCTATTGGATTGAGTCCCCCCAAAAATACACTGAAGTCCCAATTTTTAGTACTTGTGAGTGTGGTCTTGTGTTAAAATGGGGGTTTTACTGGCTAGTTTTATGTCAACTTGACACAAGCTAGAGTTATCAGAGAGAAAGGAGCCTTAATTGTAAAATGCCTTCATAAGATCCAACTATAAGAGTTTTTTTTTAATTAGTGATTGATGGAGGAGGGCCAAGCCCAATGTGGGTGGGGCCATCCTGGGTACTGGGTTCTATAAGAAAGCAGGCTGTGCAAACCATGGGGAGCAAGTCAGTAAGCAGCACCCTTCCATGGCCTCTGCATCAGATCCTGCCTCTAGGTTCCTGCCCTGCTTGAGTTCCTACCTTCACTGCTTTTGGTAATCAACAGTTAAATGGAACTGTGAGTGAGTGAGTGAGTGAGTGAGTGAGTGAGTGAGTGAGTGAGTAAGTGAGTGAGTGAAATTAACCCGTTCTTTCAAAGTTGCTTTTTTTTTTTTCATGGTGTTTCATTATAGCGATGATCACCCTAAGACAGGGACTTTTGTAGATGCAATCAACTTAAATTAAGGCCATGTTTGGTTAGGCCAAGCCCTAACCCAATGGCAGTGTCTGCAGTATGCCAGGGATGCCAGGGATGGTTATCAAGTGGAGTAGGGACAGAGACAGGCTCTGTCCTGGCCATCAGGAGGAACCAACCCTGCCGACAGCTGAGTCCAGGACTTCTGGCAAGCAGCCCTGTGAAAACACATCTCTGTTACCTCACATGTTTGGGGTTTTGTTCATGGGAACTTAATTCAGATGGGCACCCTCTGAAAAAAGAGTGGCTCACCCAATATCCTAGAACCATGATGTCACTCAGAGGACCCAATACTCAGATATCCTGGTCACAAGCCCAGCTCAAGTGACCGCAAGTGCTCACCTAGTCTCACAAAGCCCTGTGCTAATAGGAGGACCTGGAGCCTGGAGCCATGAGCAGGTGACCAGCCAGAGACCTGGAGCCCTGAGGGGGTGACCAGACACTGCCCAGTTTCCCAGCCAGCAAGACACTACTCTCTTGCTCGCTGATCTCCACGGTGGTCCCCTGCTGAGGAATGCCGAGGTGGCAATGAGCAGTGGCTTCTGTGAACTTCGAAATTTGAGCCACCACAGTGGACTGCTGCCTCCACTACTCTCTCCTACTTTATTTTGTACTCAAGAAAGATTGAAGTATGCTGAAGGGGGCAGATGGGGGAAATAGTCACAGGTGCACAGTACTTTGCTTACACCAAGCACTTAATAAATGCCAGCTGTGCTCCTAGTCCGTGGTGAGGAGAAAAGCCAATTTCCCACGTTGGACAGACACAGAACTCTCAAACCCTGTGCACCAGGAACCCCAAGACCCTCTGCACCAGGAGTTCAAAGCCAGTCCTACTTATTTTCCAAGTAGAGTTGAACTGAGAGTGGTGAACCGAGGCCTGGGGTGGGAGAGCTGGGAAGGGAGGGATGTAAGTGGCATATCTCACACCTTCAGACAGAGGAATACACTTTGGAGACCTTCACAGGAGTGCTGAGAATACGGCTCCCGGCAGACTGCTTGTCTAACAGGCACGAGGCTCCGGGTTCAATCCTCAGTACAGCCCCAAAGTGGCTGTCACTAACAACAACTAAATATCTATTTCAAGATTTCCAAGTAATTTCAAATATTCCTACCATGAATAATGCAAATGTGAGGGAATAAGTTAATAAACTTGATTTAATCATTCTGTGTGCACCCAGACTTCAAAATATCACATTGGGGGCTGGGCAGATGGCTCAGTCAGTAAAGCGCTCATTGCACAAGCCTGAGGACATGACTCTGACCCCTGGATCTGACCCCTGGAAACCATTAAAAGTCCTGGGGAGGTGCTGTACACGTATAACCCCAGGGCTGGGGAGGTACTGTACACTCATAACCAAAGGACTGGGGAGGTGGCAATAGGCAGGTCCCAGGGAACACAGGCCAGCCAGACTGACCTAGTTCAGTATATCCCAGATCCCAGTGAGAGATCCTGTCTTAAAAAACAAAACAAAACAAAGCACGCAATTCCTAAAGAACAGCACTGGATGTTGGTGTCTGGCCTCCATACACATGTAAACACCTGTGTGCCCTCCACAAACATGCACGTGACACACAAAACCGATCACACAATATATATTTGATAAGTCATTTTCCTCCAGTGTTGGACATCAAACCGGAAGTCTCCCACGTGCCCTGTTGAGATATGCCTGAGCAACATCTCTGCTCCCTTGTACTTATTGTAAGTCAAGGTTTTCAACTTAACACTGAAGTTTTGACAGGTCTGGGACTTCCAATCCTCCTCCCCACCCCACCCCCTCCTGCATCCTCAGCCTCCAAGTGGCCTGAAAAAAAAATAGATATAATAAAATTAAGACCTCTCACCAAATCCAACTAGGCTATCAAAAAATAAATGTTAAGAATCTCAGGCAACTGCGGTAACCAGGATCTAACTGCACTTTGATGTGATGCCCTGGCCAGCCATCACTGTAGCATCCCCCTTGTCCCGTGAGGTCAGATAGTCAGTCTATTGCCTGATCCTGCCTTTATGGAGGGATTTCTCCTGTAGAAGGCCTAAGTCCTTTATAGGTAAGGCAGGAATGAAAATATTAGACTTTCTCAAATTAGAGAAAAACTCAAAACATTTTAAAATTAATATTTTCCTGTGTCTAATTTATACAATATAAAAAACAGATTTATAAAAACAATTAGACAAGGGTATAATTTGAAATATTGTGGAATGCGAGGGCCCAGAGTAGATACAGGAACTTATAAAGAGATACTATTTCATGGCCTTATGTGTGAGCGCCTGGAGTGTGCTGGAATCAAAACGCCTGACAAAACAATGTGGGAGCAAGCACTGAACTGGTCCTAGGAGGCCTTCATCCCACCACAGCAACAGGCAGAGCTCGTGGTAGTGGGTCAACCCACCTCAGACACAGGCAGAGCTTGTGGTGGTAGGTCAGGCCACCTCAGACACAGGCAGAGCTCATGGTGGTGGGTCAGGCCACCTCAGACACAGGCAGAGTTCATGGTGTTGGGTCAGGCCACCTCAGCCACAGGCAGAGTTCCTGGTGGTGGGCCTGTGTGCTTTCCACATCAAAGCAGATCAGCAGCATGAGACAAGAATCCCAGGCCACAGAAATCTCAAAGACCTGCCCTTCATTACCTACCTCCACCAGGCAGACGCCACCTCCCAAACATTCCTCAGTACCCACCCCCCAATAGTGCCGTAAGCTAGGGACCCAATTGGCGATACATGTTGCTAACCCACTCCTTCCACCTGCCCACCAGCTGCCTGGTCTTGAACAAGTGACCCACATGTCACCGCCCCTGCTGTTGCTCATCTGCAAACTGAAGATGATGGAGAATGGTCCCCACCCCCATCTAGTAGTGATATTGGAAGGGCTCTACATATTAAAACACCTGCAAGCGAGATTCTGAAGGCAGAGACCAGAAGAGAGTGAGCGCGTCGTCGCGATGTTCGCTGCTCCTGTATGAATTAGTAATATTGGGTAAACAAACCAATGCGGTGTTTATTCAAGGGTGCTGCTAAAAGGATGTCTCTGGCGAGTGGCTGGATGAACAAAGATGTGAGCATATGGATGGCCGGCTGAGTCACGGAAGCTTCCGAACCATGGTTAACAGCTTTGACCTTTTTCCACATGATGGAACCATTTCACGGAGATTCTCTTTGCCTTCTGGTACCAGGAATACGTCGCTGGGTACCACGGCTTCTCAATAGGGTGGCTGTTGAGAGTGTGGGGTCACCAAGGCATCAGACCCTCCAAGTCTGATCTCAGGCTAAAGGTGGCTTAACTGAGAATGAAGCTTGGAGGCAGCTTGTCAGCTGAGGAGGAGCTGAAGGCAGCTAATGACTCTGGGAGACAGAAATAGGTGAGAAGGCACCTCTATCTCTTGTGTTTAGCATTCTCTGCCTTCTAGGGGCACACTGGAATCTGTACTATCTCAGGGTGTCGGAGGTGAGCTTTACCTTGGAAAGATGGCACTCATTCTGTCACCATCCAGCAAGGACTTCCGTGCCAAGTGCTGTCCGGAGTTTGTCAACCCAAAGATGACACTGATGTAGCTTGTCTGCATCACGGAGAACTGAAGGAGAGAGGAAAATGCAGAGAGCAGGCAGGGTGGGGTGTGGACACCTCTCCTAGAGCTGCCTCTCAAGGTGAGGGAGGCTGCACAAGGGAAGCATCATTTGAGCTAAACCTCAGTAGATGAAGAACTCACTTACTGGGAAAGTGAGGATGCCCCATCCAGCAGACCCCACAGATGTGCAAAGGATGTCTGGGAACCAATGTAGTCTCTGCAGCAGCAGCAACAGCGAACACCTATGCAGGCAAACATGGGACTGGAAGAAGCAGGACTGTGAAGGAGTGTACGTTCTATTCTGCCAGCTGTTGCAAGGTTGTGGTAGGAGAGTGAGCAGTATGGGCAGCCGCTCGCCTCGTTCTCACAGAGGAAGAACTACAGTGACTGCCCTGGAGCCAGTGGACAAGTCTACAGTGGCCCCAGAACCCAGTTCTTCATGCTTGCTTCAGATCCTCTCTATTCTGCCACCCCATATAAACATAGGGAAGGTAAACTATACCACAGCACAATTGCATCCACAGACACCAGAGAGCAGGGAGAAGACGCTCTGGTTAGGGCTACTGGAGATGAAACTCTGTTCTACTCAACATCTCAAGAGTGGAAGGGAGGTAGACAGAGGTGGAGCCTTCCCTTGGAAGACTGTATGAGGTAAAATTCACGAAGAAGGGGCTCTCGAGATGGCTCAGTAGCTAAGGGCACTTGTCACTAACCCTGACAACCAATTTCCACCTCTGAGTTCAATCCTTGGATCCCACTTGGTGGAAGGAGAGAAACAATTCCCACAAGTTGTCCTTTGATCTCCATAGTAGCCCCTCACACTAAGGAAACAAATAAATAGGAAAGAAAATTAAAATAATGAAGACACACAGTGGTGCTTGATTATAAGGACTGTCTTACAGCAGCTATAGCTTTTGAGAAGGTGACGTCTTACTGGCGCCCACTGTTGTGTCCCATCTTGATCAAAATAATTCTGAAGCTGGATGGATTTTCTAAAGGATCCTCATGTGAAAATGCTTAGCTCTCCGGATTAGAGGTTGCCTAAAACATGCTGTATTAGATTCCTTCCCTGTTGCTGTGGTAAAAACAAAGAAAGGAAGGAAGGAAGGAAGGAAGAAAGAAAGGAAGGAAGAAAGAAAGAAAGAAAGAAAGAAAGAAAGAAAGAAAGAAAGAAAGAAGGACGACCTGACAGAATCAACAAGGGAGAAAGGGCTTATTCTGCTCACAGACCCAGGTTACAGCCCATCATTATGGGGAAATTAAGGCAGCAGTAACTAGAATCAGCCAGTCACATCCATAGTCAAGAGCAGAGACAGAAGGCAAGGTGCATGCACGCTTACTACTCAGCTTGCTAAGATCGCCTGCCTAGGGAATGATGCCTCCCACAGTGGGCGGCTCTTCCCACCTCAGTTAACGTACACATGCTAAAACCTTACAGACACGCCCACAGGGTCAATCTGATTTACACAATTCCTCCTGGAGATTCTCTTCCCATGTGATGATAGATAATGACAAATTGAAATTAAAACTGACCACCACACCCACCCATCTTTGGCCAAGGGAACCCAGGGCCACCATGCCGTCTCATCCGCTCTTAGAAACCTATTCACGAGGCATTGGCATTCCAGGCAGCACAGCTTTTCTGGGATGAACACCTTCAAGCTATCTGGGGCTCTAGTTTACATTTCATGCTCATTGTGCTTTGCAATGGCTCCTTTGTTTTCAGCACAGCACACACGGTGGGAAAAAAGCATGGCGAAGTATTGTACATCTTAATTCATAGCAGGAGATGGGCTTCCGCCAAGCCCTGAGATACATTTCTGAACTCAGGATAGCCTGCCATGTAGTCCCTCCAAGCATGCATTTCAGCAGCTCCTGCCTGTAAGTAAAGCAAAGGGCCGGGATGGTGTCAGATTGTCAGACCAAGCTGGAGAGGAAGGAAGGGGACACCTGATGAACTTGAGCCATTAGAGGGCAGCGAGCCTCTCCTCAAGTGACCAAGGTCATTGTTCTGGGGACACTGGACCTTAAAAGGCTTTCAACTCTGCTCTGCTTCATGACAGAGATACATAGTTGTCCTTCATTTTTATTTTTACATTTTAATTAACATAATAATATTATGTTTTTGAGACAAAAAAAGTCACATAATACAGGCTGTTCTTGAACTCCATATTAGCTGAGGGTGACCTTGAACTCCTGATCCTCCTGCTTCTATCTTCCAAGCGGGGGAATTGCAGGCATGCTCATCTTAAATATCTCCCTTTTGTTTTTAAAGTAAATAGAATTGAATTTATTATTATGACAGCATTTGAGACAAGGTCTCCTGGGTCCTGCTGCTCCTGAACTTGAGTTGAAACCAAGGATGACCTCAACTCCTGATCCTCCTGTCTCCACCTTCCAAGTACAGGAATTATGGGCTGGCACACATTTCACCTCCCTGTCAGTCTCTCTCTGCCTCCCTCCCTGTCTGTCTGTCCTCCTTGATCCATGCACCCCCATCTGGCCACATCCTAGTGTTCTCCCAGTCTGTGCCCCTCCATGGTGAGGTCTGAGCCTCCTTTCCTTTCAACCCTCCTCCCTACTTGGATTCTGTCTTTCTGGGTACTGTCAAAAAACAAACAAACAAAAAAAAAACAAAAAAACAAAAAAAAAACCACTACATAGCTGTCTGATTTTGACCATCCTCCCAAGACCACTATTTTGTTGTTGATGTTTATTTAGAATTCTTCGCCCTCATACCAGCTTCTCCCCTGCAACTTTAGGACTCACAGTAAATCTCTTTCTTCCCTAAAGTGTTTCCCCCACGCCCATGCAAAAAAAAAAACCTTGAACTTAAAACTGGATGATTTGTGCCCATGGGGTGTTTCCTCAAGATTCGGCTTCTTAAAATAGGACTGCTTATACCTGCTTGGAAATGCAATGGCAAAGATGACAGGGGAATGCATAGAAAGGGTCTGAAAAGAGCCGCACAGTGCAGTCCAACCTTCGGCAACGTGTACAATTGTCTTTCCTGTCTCGTGGCCTAGGTGAGGACCAGGTGAGTGAGCCACTTGCCGTAGGGGCAAAATATAACAGGTGTCAGAAGACACAGAAGTCACAAGAAACACCATCTTCACTTGCGTAGGCTGGAGCTGGAGCTGGAGCTCCGTTGGAAGAGAGCTCACTTAGCAAGCACAGGGCTGTGGACCCTGTACAGCATAAACAGCTACAGAATCTGGTAGCAAATGTCTGTGATCACAACAGGAGGCTCCAGAGTTCAAGGTCATTGCTAGCTATGTAGGAGTTCAAGGCCAGCCTGGGCTATATGAGACCCCAACTTTATAAGTTTTTAATGCAAGATATCGCTGTCTGTCTGTCTGTCTGTCTGTCTGTCTGTCTCTCTCTCTCTCTCTCTCTCTCTGTGTGTGTGTGTGTGTGTGTGTGTGTGTGTGTGTGTGTGTCCAGTCCCAGGCTGCAGGGCTCGGTCTCAGATTCTTCTTCCCTCCTTTGGCCCCAGAGGCGTGGGCAGCATCCAGCTCACGGCCAGAACAAAGGATTTTGCGGAATGCTGACTCTTCAGGGAAACCGAATCAAGGATTTCTGAAGTGTGTGAGCAAAGCCCACCTCACTGCAGCAGAGCAAAGGTAGAAGTGATTGACCCCACCTCCCAGGCGGGAACACCGAGAGACAGAGTCACAAGCACAGCAAGTCTCTGAGCTGCATGAGCTCCCTCTCCTCAGCTCCAGCTGCCTGCAGGCCTTGCCTGTGTCACCACCACACCAGGCTCTGCTTAAGGTTGCCAGCAGACTCTAAGTTCATTTGATGAAGGTTGGTGATGTCACATGTCACATGAGTGATGAGTCCTTAGTCCAGCCCAAATGCACATTTTCTTATTTGGTGACTGTTCCTTCACTGGGGAGCTACTGGGAACATTAGGACTCTCCCTGCAGCACAGATAAGATGAAGGGCTGAGCCAGGAGCTGGCAGAGCAGAGGAGGGCATAGCCTGAAAGATATGGAGCAGGCTGCAGGAGGGAAGTCAGGGAGGAGACTCCAAGGGACCCTTTGTTTTCCACTAGGGACAGAGCTCTGGGCTCAAATAGCTTCTCGGCTGGAAGTGAGGGAGAGAATGCCGAGTCTTGTGGGTGGAGGTGACAGTGGAGCAAAGGTCACCCATGCACTGCACATCACTTATTTCTGTCACCCCAACCACAGTGAGGTCCGAGCAACAAGCTTTCTTTTGAGATGAGAAGGCTGGTATTCAGAAAGGTTAAGTAATTTATCTGAGATCACACTGTGTACCTGGAACCAGAGCCTCTACTCTGGGGCAGGAATAATAGATCAGCAGTTAAGAGCACTGGCTGCTCTTCCAGAAGACTCAAGTTCAGTTCGAAGCGCCCACGTGGCAGCTCACAACAATCTATAACGTCAGTTCCAGGTAATCCTAGCGCCCTCTTCTGGCCTCTTGGGGAATTGCATACACATGGTGCATAGGCACACATGCAGGTAAGGTACATTCACACATACAATTTAAATAAGTCCACAAAATTAAAATAAATAAGTCATTTTTAAAAAGAAACTCAGCTCAGCCAGGCACAGTGGCACATGCTTGTGATCCCAGCACTCAGAGTTTAAGGCTGGTCAACAAAGTGAGTCCAGAACAGCCCCCCCCCAAAAAAATGACCTCTGCTATTCAATCCCTGGGACTGGAGACACATCATCTGTCCAAGAGTCCATTGTCTCCATGAGAAACAAGGCAGGAGGAGGAGGAAGGCCCCTCTGTGGAATATGTTTTCCTCAGCACATGCACATCTTCGTGTTTCAATCTGAGGGCTGAACCCCCACTTAACAGGAGACCTGTGTCTTCCAAAGGTAATAAACCTGGGACTTGTCTCATTCTGCCCAGAGCTCCCGCTGCTACTGCAGACTCCATCATGGGAACCCTGGTGGGGGAGGGGCTGAGTGGGGACAGTTCTATCCATCAGCACACCCTGCACCTCCGGTGGTAGGTGCCCTTGTTTCTCCAAGCGGGAGTAAAATTTGTTGTGGTCACAGCCTCACTCGGACCCAAGACTCACCTGGCCTAAATGAGCAGCTTGGGTGCTTGGGAAAAAGCTCTGTGACCTGTGAGTCCTGGAATGAGTGTCTCGATGGCTTGTCTCACTGCCAGTTGACAGCAATGATGTTGGAACAAATCAAAAGGCCTCACAGACTGATGGACGATGCTCCTACCCTCCTGCAGAAGCATGTGGCTTTGACACGTTGCTGTTTTTCATCCCCGGTGACAAAGCGGAGTGGCTGTGCTGTTTGCTGTGAAGTTGGGACAGGAACCAACAAGCCAGGCAGCCTTGAAGGGAAGTGCTCCCAGGTGGAGAGCTGTATTCTTCCTGAGATGGCCAGGAAGGACTAGCAAGGCTCTGCTGTGGGAGAGGGAAGAGTCATCTTGCTTTAGCTTTTTGTGTGTGGGGGGGGGGGGTTCGAGACAGGGTTTCTCTGTGTAGCCTTGGCTGTCCTAGACTAGCTTTTGTAGACCAGGCTGGCCTCGAACTCACAGCGATCCGCCTGCCTCTGCCTCCCGAGTGCTGGGATTAAAGGCGTGTGCCACCACGCCCAGTTCTTGCTTTAGCTTTTTAAGAGGTCACCAGTATTGTCACCAAACCCAAGAGTTTTTCCTACAATGCATTGCAGCTGGGCACACCATTCCAACTCCTTGGAGAAAGCACAGTTGCTGGTTTGGTTCTCCCCCTAAGGACAGAGGCACATACGGAGGTCCTAGGGCTGCATTATGAACCACCATAAACTGGGTGCCTCTGAGCAGCAGACACTAATTCTCACATTCTAGGAAACACAAACCACAGTGACAGCATCGGCAGTGCTCTCGGGAGCTCTAGGGGACAATCCCTTCCTTTCCCAGCTTTGATGGGTACTGATGCTCCAAGACTTGAGGCCACATTGCTGCAAACATCTCCATCTTCATCCTGCCTGTGTGTATGTGTGTGTGTGTGTTTGCACATGCATATTTGGGCCTGTGTATGTTTGTATTTGGACCAGCGTGCACATAAAAGTGTTTGTGTTTGAATATGTGTAATGTGTGCGCACATGTGTGTATTTGTGAGCCTGAATGTTTTTATGTGTATATATGTGTACACACATACCTGTATGTTTTTTTCTTTTTTTTTTTTCTGAGACAGGGTTTCTCTGTATAGCCTTGGCTGTCCTGGACTACCTGTGTAGACCAGGACAGCCTTGAACTCACATTGATCTGCCTGCCTCTGCCTCCTGAGTGCTGGGATTATAAGCATGTGCCACCACCAACACCCCGCCACATGCCTGTGTGTATGGTCACACATGTAACATATGTTCTCTCTCTCTACTCTCATAAAGTCACTTGAGATAGCATTTGGATAATACTGGACACCTCCTTGTCCCCATATCTTTGAGTCACATTGTCAAAGACCCTTTTTAAATAAATGTTGAGCTTTAGCAATTAGTAGGCTCCAGGGATTAGGGTGTGAACCCTCAGAAGGTCACCATCCAGTCATACAAGATACAGGTGTGGGTTCAGGACATGTCTGCCTGCACAGAGCAAGAGAGGCTCCTACTTGTAATGCCATCCCTCTTGGTTGATTCTCAAGGCTTTCAGGATGCTCTCAGGTGGCTTGAGGTCTACAGAATCCAGCAAGATTGTTCTTACTCACCATCTCTTGAATTCAGTGAAGTTGTCACTGTGACACTGTGAAGTGCAGTCTGTAGTTACAAAAAGCCGCCACATGGAGGGCAGCAGGCATGTGGAGAGGTGAGTTCAGGCAGGAGGGTGGGTGCAGGCTACATACTGAAGAGTATCTTTGAGCTGGGTCTTGGGGAGAGAAGGGGATTCTAGGAGGAAGGGCTGTCCAATGAAAGGCAAGTCTCTGGCTGTTGGTTTTGGAAAGGTCACAAGTCTTTCACAGGCACAGAGCAGGCTGGCTGGAGGAGAGAGGGAGCTGCAACAGTGGTCAGAAGTGCCCTGAGAAGCTCAGCTCAGGCATCTTGGAGCCTTGGTGTGAGTGAACTTCCTGCTTCTTCAACGGCTGCATCTTTTTTGCCTTAACTGCACCCTGGTATATAAGATGACTGGACATATAAGACGACCCCCCAACTTTTTCGGTTAAAATATCAAGTTTGGAATATACTTGCCATATATAACTAACCCTCTTCCAACGTACACCCTGTGCAGAGATGTGGGCATGCGTCTATCTGCTTTACTAAATGCCATCAGACATCCGATGCCAACCTACACTGCCCCTTTAAGGCACACTTCACACTAAACCCAAAGACTTTGAGTCAAATGGGCAGGTTCTGGTGACGAGCCAATCCATGCTAACGTTCTCCTCCTTGACGTACAGGAAGATGTGTGCAGCTTGCTTCTCCCTGCTTCGTACTCCCCACACAGAGGGGGTAGTCGGCTACGGCATCCCCCTACTATATGCACTGGACAAACAAAGCAACGGGAAGCAAGCTGCAGGTAATTATTCAGCATATAAGATGACTCCCGACTTTGGGATGGATTTTTTGGGGGGTGTTAAAAGGTCATCTTAGTAGCTGGGCATGGTGGCGCACGCCTTTAATCCCAGCACTTGGGAGGCAAAGGCAGGAGGATCGCTGTGAGTTCGAGGCCAGCCTGGTCTAAAAGTGAGTCCAGGACAGCCAAGGCTAACACAGAGAGACCCTGTTTCAACCCCCCCCCCCAAAAAGTCTTCTTATATGCCAGAAAAATACTGTATGTCTTCCTCAGAGAGCTGACTTCCTTCTGTTGTCTGTACTAATGATCCCCCTCACCATTTTTCAACACTCCTGTGTGCGCACACATGAACAGCAGCCTGGCTCACAGCATACGCACAGAACTCTGGATTAAGACCTCACACCTGCCAAGTAGGTGACGCACCTGACGACACCATCACCTTGCCTCTGCAGCCCTTCCCTCTGATCCAGGCCTATTTGCAGCATGCACGTGAAGGCCTTCTCTGTGGACAGTGCATACTTAATTCCTGACCTTGAACTTTCCCACCTGCCTTTCCATGAACAGTAGAACAACAGAAAGTGTCAGAAAGTCAGCCTGGCATCTCCTGTCTGTTCTTTCTCACTTTTGCTGTCACCGTAAGAAGCTTGGCTGTGGGTGGACTTCAAGGTCTCAGAAGAGGGAGGAAGGCACCCGCAGCAGAGTCATAGACACGCGGGTGAGAAGATGGAACCACCCAGCTGAACCCAGGCTGGCCAGCTTTCAGGAGAAACAATAGACGGCTAACTGAAACCATGGCTTTGGGGCTGCTTCCTACGCTGCTGTAGCTAACAGACAAAGTGTCTTTGCTCACGCTTTGTTTTTCCATTCGTAAATAGGAGAAATAGTCATGTCTACTTTACACAATTTTCTCAGGACAGTCTTGGCCCATGACAAGCACCCCCTGAGTATCTGTCTTAGTCATCGTTCTACGCCTGTGAAGAGACACCATGACCGCAGCAAACATTTCACTGGGGCTGGTTTACAGTTCAGAGATTTAGTCCATTTGGCATCATGGTGACATGGATCAGAACATGAAGGCACGGTGAGATGCTGTGTCTGGCTTTCCTCCTTGGGGAGATGAGATGTGGTTGAGTGGATTCTGAGATGGAAATCAGGGGCAGAAATGGTCAGGGGTGAAAGAGACCACAGGTGGCTGTGAGCACTACAAGAAACAGACTTCTTGGGGGACAGCGTCATTGAGACAGCTCCTTTAATGGAGGGGGAACAAAGGCTAATTAAATATTTGGGGGGGTAGACACTTCTGGGGTAAGTGTACATCACTGCTAGGGCCAAGGCACTGAGGATGCCTCATTTACATGAGGAGGAATTCCAGGTGCTTCTGGGCATGACCTTATAAGGGGAGAGGAAGTCTAATCTGTCTAGCAGGCTAGACCTCTTCCAGGGGGCAAAGGTGAGGTTTGGGGCTACTTGTACTGGTACATGCAGACTCAGGGCTGGGCAGGAGGGAGCGGCCCTACTCCTGCCCATCTCACAATAAGATTTCCAGGGCTTGTGCATGCCTGGATCCCACTCTTACTCTGGGCCAGATGTCCATCCA
The DNA here is from genome assembly GCF_964271855.1 of Acomys minous. NCBI lineage: Eukaryota > Metazoa > Chordata > Mammalia > Rodentia > Muridae > Acomys > Acomys minous. The sequence continues at coordinate 14,519,277 of NC_140489.1, forward strand.
AGTAATCAGGTGTAACCCGGGACTCTGGACTGAGATGCTTAGAGCTACAAGGACCGTCAATGAGGCAAGACAGGAGAGGTAGCTCCTTCAGTGGCCCTCTCTCATCTTCAGAGAAAATCATGTTCTCCTAAGGCTCTTGCAAGGAGGTAGAGTTGGCACAGAGCCAGGGGCCTAGTACTTGGAGGTCAAACCTCAAATGTGTTCTGCCAACTATGCTGACGATAAAAGTTACTCAGTGTCTCTGAGCCTCAGTTTCCCCGTGCACAAATTAACTATTCAGGGATCCATAGTACTTTACATGATAAAACATCTATTCATTGACTGGCTGGCCACATTGTGTTTCCTAGGAATGCAGGAATGCACTTTTTGGCATCATTTTTTTCATTTTTTGAAAAATTTTTCATAAGTTCTTTGAGAATTTCACACAATATGCTTTAATTATATTCACCTCTCCCCCCGACTCCTCCCAGATTCACACTCACTTCTCTACCATCCAAGTTCTTTTTTTTTTTTAATCAAGGTCATGTTAGGGGCTTTATTTGTTTTATTTATTTATTATTTATACAATATTTTACCTGCATATGTACCTGCCTGCTAGAAGAGAGCACCAGATGGTCGTCAGCCACCATGTGGTTACTGGGAATTGAACTCAGGACCTTTGGAAAAAAGAGACAGTGCTCTTAACCTCTGAGCCATCTCTCCAGCCCCAGAGAAACACTCTTAGAGAACTCTAACCCTCCCTCTCCCAGAACTTATTAATTGCCAGCAGCTTCTTGGATAGTTATGGCACTCTGAACTCACCTCTCCGCTCCATGCCAGAATTTGGTCTGGCGTGGGCTTGCACAGGTCTCACGCACTGTCACCACATCTGTGAGTTTATGTGTGCAGCTGCCCGGCTGTGACAAGATGCTGTTTTGTAGTCATCCATCGCCTCCGGCCCTGACACTCTTTCTGCTCCTCTGCTGCTGAGATCCCTGAACCTTGGGGGATGGAGGGGAGGGGAGATATGGTTGTCCCATTTAGAGCTGAGCATTCTGTAGCCTTTTAGTCTCTGCACCTTGATCAGCTGTGGAGCTCTGTTCATCACTGTGTGCTGCACATAGAAGGTTCCTGGGTGAGGGTTTGGAACTCCGTTAATCTATGGATATATCAGTTTTTAAAATCAGATTTTTTGGGGGGAATGGAACTCTTTGGTTTATGACAGAGGAAACTGCAGTAAAAAAAAGACCAAATGAAAACAGCTTACATTCACAGTTTTTGAACATCCACGCAGTATCCAGCTTCCCACCCCACCCCCGTGGAGCCATGGTTTTATCCATAAAGCTCTCTCTTGGAGGAGACTTTCCCACACAGGAAGACAGGCGCCATATCCCTGTATCCCAAAGCCTCTCAAGGCGTTAGAGGCCATCCTGTCAATCTGTTCGGCTTGTGAAGAGTGAGGTTCCCTGATCTTATGCTCACCCTCCATCTGAAACCCCACTTTCATTAGCACCTGATACATTCACTCTCTCCTCTCCCCATTTCTCACGATGGGCTTTGATAGGACCTGTGGTAGGTAAGGAGACTACAGCCGCTAAGTTTTCCATTACACTCATCACAGGGCACAGGCCATCTGTGTGCTTTGTCTCTGAGTTATCAGATACTAGCTCAGAGGAGATCTAAAAGCTGGCACTTACCAGATTATATGTTGAACAAATGAGTGAATGAATGAATGAGTGAGTGAGTGAATGAATGAATGAGTAGTAAGTATGTGCATATCTGTATGCTAGGGGAATGGGGCTTTCTGGCTTTCATGCATGAGAAAGGCTGAGCCAAGCCACTTGAAAGCCATTTCATTATTAATGTTGGCTTGAAATTGGCAGAATAAATACCCTCTGGGTCACCTAACAGCACTCTTTTGAATTGCCCAGGCATGAAGAGCTCAGAAGTCAGGCCTTCTGGTGCCTGCTTTTGTCTCCTGGACTGGAGATGTGAGTCCCTTCGTGTTTACACCTGCTAAAACTCTCTCGTGACTTATTTCAAATGCCTGAGGTCCTCCAGCTGCCTCTCTGGATACTAAAAGAAAACTTACTACCAGGAGTTTCCAAACATATTTTTGGAAAGAACTTAGAATCCTATCAGCCACTCTGCACATTGGCTCAGACATACTCCACACAGCAAGCATTTCCAGAAGGGTAGTCACAGGCTGAGGATCCCCCCCCCCAGCATCCCACTAAGCATCCCTCTGAGCATCCTGCTGAGCACTCAGAAGCCCTGGTCCAGACCAGAAGAGGTTCACTACCCTTCAAGGGAAATAACTGTCCTGTGAGTAGAGTTGTGGCATGGTGTCCATAAACACATATAGAGGATGTCAGTCCCTGGCTAGGGGACAGGGGAGATATGTCCAGGTGAGACTCTTAAAGAGCAAATAGACACTATCTGAAAGCAGCAGGGATGGAAGGGAATTGTGGCCCAGGGGATCAGCATGGCTGGGGCTTAGGGACATGAGGATGTCTCTGAGGAGCTGCACACATGAAATAAGATGTGAGGAAGTGGACTGAGTATAAAGCCAGGTAGGGCTGGGACCTGGGAATCATCAGTATCCTAACAAGATTTGGGGCTTTTGTGGCTTCCAACATGTCCTTGAAGGGTTCTAGGAAAAGAATTCATAAGGTTAGAGTTAGGACAAAGGTGGATGGCCCCGCCTACGGGGTCAAGTGTCAGAGGCACAGGGTACCCCCTTGTCAGGATATCAGTGTTTTCATTTTCTAGATGTATCCTTCTTAGCAACTCACCTTTGTTGTCAAGGAATTGCATGAGGAACTCAGACGCCCTGCCCCATGACAGGCACAAAGTCAGCATGCAGTGTTCTGCTGTGGGTAAGCTGCAGGGCTGCACCAGGAAGATGAGCCCTCTGTCCACCCAACAGGATTAGACACAACTTCTCTGCTGTACCTCATGGGACATGGGGGCCATGTTCTTACTAAGATGACCTCAGCAGCTGACCAGGTGTCTCCCCACCCCCATATTCTCCTATTAAGCCTCACAGTAAGTGTGCAGAGGCCCCTGAGTGTCATAGGTCTTTAATGGGTGGAAGCCACCTTCATTTTCTACATGTTCTGTGGCTGACAGTGACTGTGACGTGCTCGGGAATCGGGGCTGAAGGGCGTGTCAAGTTCATTGCCCGTCTCCACTTGTCCCCCAACTCAACAACTGTACCACAAATGGCCAGTCTAGGTGGATTCCAGGAACTTTACCCCCACCCCACCCACTTCCCCTTGGCTCTCCATGTTCACTGATGTTCCCCAGGGAGCAAAGAGCATCACTCGGTCTCCGGTGACCGGTCCATCAGGATGGTATCCACACTCCTCTGGTTGCCTGAGCAATGGCTGTTGATGCCAGCGGGGTGGATAGGATGTGGTCACCCAGCACTGGGCAGATGGTCCTTCTGCACAGGGAATCTGTCCCTTCGAGAAGTGCTGCAGAGGCCGGGCACTTGGACAAAGAAGAGGTTTTGAATCCAAAGCCCAGCCTGGCAACTAGTTGTTCGCATGTAGGCATGTGATTTCTCCTCCCTGGGGCTGTTTAATGTAGGGGTAATGGTGCTGCCTTTGTGTGCCTTGGTGAGAGGTGCTGAGGGATCCCACACGCCAGGACTGTTAGCTCCTTTGAGACATGGAAGCTGCTCCGTAGTCACAGATTCCAGCTGCTTGTTCTTGCATTCTACCCATCTGTATGCATCCTTTCCCCAACTAGACTCTTTGCATAGACCCAACCTCCTCTGTGTCCCACAGCCCTTTGAGGGTGAGAGGCTCCTTCCTTATGGATTGCCAAGTGCCCCAGAGATGACTGCTTATCTGTATCTTATATATGTAGGTGTTGGGCTCCTCCAGGGCTTCCAAGAGAGCCTCTAATTGGCACATCCTATCCTTAAGGGAGCCTCTGGGAAAACCGGGTCTTTTCCCACCTCCCTGATGGTCAACAGCCCTCAACAATGGAGTCATACATTGGAGCAATTTCTAGGCTGTGGCCCAGCTCACCTCTCAGCTTCATCTTGTTATTCCTCCAGTGCTGTTTCCAAGCCCAGCTCGTGCTTACCTTGTTCTTACAGCTGTGCTTCCTAAATATACATTCTCTCTCTCTCTCTCTCTCTCTCTCTCTCTCTCTCTCTCTCTCTCTCTCTCTCTCTCTCACACACACACACACACACACACACACACACACACACACCTACCTCAAAGGCTTGGCTGGGCCCTGGGACTCTCAGCAAACTCAACCACTGAAAATCTTTTGAGCTCCAGGGCCATGTTGCTTTTTGTCCTCTGTCCCTAGAGAACCAAACTTTTGAAAGACTTTGGGAGAAATGTCTATCCCTTCTAGGCAGGTGAAACTTCCCTTTCCCTTTACAATCTTTATCCTAGGGTTGCCATGACAAAATAGCATGTGTGTTTCCTCACATTGCTGGAGGTCCAAGGTCAAAGCATTGGCAGGTAGCACTCTGGTGGTGTCCTTGGCTTGTGATGGTCACTTTGTCACTGTGCCCTCCCATGCTCTTTGTTTTGTAGATGGGACTCCTTGGCATCACTTTAAGTGTACACATTTCTTACTAGTAGGACACCAGGGAGAGTGGCTTAGGGTCCTCCCAATGTGACCTCAACTTAATCACATCTTTAAAAGCCTCTAAATATAGTCATATAAAATGTGGGGAGTCGGGGGACACAAGTTAGTACACAATCTCACCTGTTATGTTTTTTTTTACTTAGAACCTTAGCCTCAAGTTCATGCAAGCCTTGGACCTCCCTCACCTTCCTCTCTCAAATTGCTCCCCCAAAGCACATTCGACTTTCACTCTTTTTCCTATAATTGATGCTATTTGGAGACAGGGAGTTTAGGGAGTATTTGGGGCTAACTGAGATCACAAGGATGCGGTCCTGTTCCCACAGGATTAGTGCCGTTATCAGAAAAGGTGACAGAGAAATATCTCTTCTCCATGAGCAGAGGTAAAAGGCCATGTGAGGACACAGAGGGAGCTGGGGGTGAGTCAGACAGAAAGCTCGTTCAGGACCAGGACTAAGTGGCACCTTGGTGTTGGCCTTAACGGCCTCCAGGGCTCTAAGAAAGCTACCTCTGCTGTTTGCTCCATCCCACCTGTGGCGTGTTGCCATGGTAGCCTGAAATAACTAAGACCGAGGTCCATGCTGTTGTCGTTTTTTGTTAGTCAAGTACTGAGATACACATCATATGTTGTATAAATGCACAATCAGTTTCATATATTTACAGTTACAGAACCATCACAATGGTTAAACCATTTCTCATTCAGAAAAAAACCTCATGCCCCTTAACAGTCACAGCTTTTCCTACCAAACCCCACACAGCCTTAGAAAGAACAAAAACAAAACAAAACAAAAAAAACCCACTAACCTACTTCATATCTATGTTTGTCTGCCAATTTTGCACATTTCCTGTCAGCAAACATTGCCATGTGTGCCAGGTAGTCTGTGGCCTGGAAATATACTGACTGCCTTTCCTGGAATTCACTTGCTGTGTATAGCTACAGGCATAGGGGGGACCATGTAGGGGATGGTACACAAGCTCCCTTCCTCAGTGCTGAGGACCACAGATTATGGGCTTCTTCATGTTGGCACCAGGCTCTGGGTCTGAACTCTCTTTACCCACACAAGGTCACCAGTCTGGAACTTGTAGGCAGGCTCGGACTCTGGCACGGGGGCAGCCTCTCTAACCATCTGATGGATAGCCCTCTGGGTCTGTTGTAGAGCCCGTTACGACTGGAGGAGGAAATGGTTAATAGCTTTTGCTTTACTTTCGCTATGGGGTGAACAGGGCCTTAGGAGGGTGAAAGGTAGGAGATTGACCCAAGGATCAAGGACATATTTAGTCAAAGTTCCCTTGATGTTCACTCCTTTTACCTGTCCCAAGCTTTGTGGCCTCCTATAAATACAATGTAGTTTCTGGCAAACATTTAGGTCCTTTGTCAGCTTTAGGAATATTTTGGCCACAAAGGCTAGGCCATCGTCAGACCCCAGGAAGAAGGGTGACCCAAATCTAGGGATCAACTCTTGGGAGAGTTTCTTGGTGGCTATTGAGGCTATTTGCATTCGGGTGGCATAGGCAGCACTGAGAAGGGAGCTGTGAACACTAACACATATCTCTGCCTAAGAAGAGTGGGTTTGAGCAATGTAAAGCCCGTGTCCCTCTTTTCCAGGGGGGGCTTCCTCAGTCTCATATTCCTTCCCCTCTGTTGCGTTTCACTTGTATACAAGTGTCGCATCAGGACATAGTTTCTTTGACAAGATTGTCTAGTTGAGAGACATAATAATGTAGGCGTGGACAGCTCAGCAGTTACAGTTGCCCCAGGTGGTGACCTGGTGGAGTTTGGTGATGGTTAACCCTAGCTATAGGAGAATGAATTTTCTCTCTGGAAAGAACAACCTGTTTGCCCTCTGTTTGGTGTCTTCTCTCCTTTTTGTCCTCTTGGTTTCTTGCTGTGTGTAGATCAGATGCTGGAGTAATTCTGGTTCAGGCAGGATAGCCAAGCTCTGAAGAGGCTCCGGGGATTTCCTTTTGGTCTGCTTTGAAGCAGGCAACGGCCACCATTGAGTGACTTGGAAGTCATGTGACCTCCAGAAGCATCAGGATCCCCCAACCCCCCCTCCTTTTTTTTAAATCTCCTTTTAGGCTGAGGTGATGTAGGTGTATTTTTATCTATTTTATTTTGGGCTTCTTATATCTCTACCTCCCTTCTCCACCCCAATCCCTTCTAATACCCCAACACCAGGTAGGAGAGAAAGAAGGTTAGGGGGGAGAGGGGGGAGGAGTTCTCTTTAGCTACTTCCTCCTGGTTAGGGTCATTGGGTTCCTTGGGACAAGTCCAATCTTTGTTTCAGGATATCTCCAACAACTTCTCACCAAACTGTGTCAACAGCAGCCAGGAGCAGCAAGGGGAGCCACAACAGCTTTTCTCTTCCTCAGAGGCCCTAGCCCCGTCTCTGGTCTCTGGCATTTATTTGTTGCCTCGGGGTCCTCAGAATTAAACTATCTACAGCTATCAAAGATCACACCCTGTTTAGAGTCCACACAAGGCAAATAGTCTGCTGCTGTGGACAATCTAAAGCAGCCTCATATCCCACACCTGGGATTAAAACAAAAACATGTTTACATAACACGACTGGGTTGGGTTTTTTTTTTTAAGACACCAAAACTCCCACTACAAGATAAAGAGATCCCTCTCTCTATAGAGGGCCCTGTGGACATGAGCCGTGGCAAACACATGGCAATTGTCTCTGTATACAGTGATGGCTTTGCCCTCCACCCTCTACCCCCAGTGAAATGTCTGGGTTAATGCCCTTTGTACTGAAGTTCCTTGGCTGAGGGACTGTGCCTACACCATCCTATCCAAGGTGACAACAGTGGCCCCAGCATACTTGATTCCACCTTGAACAAAATTCATTCCCACTAGCGTACAGTACCTCCTCCACCTCTCCCAGGAGGCCATCTGTTAGGTCAGGTCTTGACAGACTGGACCACATCAGTTACTCCCAATTAATCATGGAGAGGCTCTGTTGGGTTACTGTCTGGAAGTACGCTGGCTGCATCGACAGCTAAAATTTTTAAAAACTCTGATGCGGGGCTGGCCCAGAAGAAGTGCTTGATAATGCATTATTGGGGTCTTCCTCAGGAGGGCTCCTACAGAGATCCTCCTGCATCCACGGGCCATGTGCTAGGATTATAGGACATGCCACTACATCAGCTAATTGCATGTTTGTGAGCTAGACGTGGGTTTCACCTCTTATTTCCCTGAAAGGAAAACAAACAAACAAACAAACAAACAAAACAACAACAAAAAAAACCAACTACAGATGCAATAAAGAAAAGAATGCAGATATTTCTGCCTCTAAGTCAACCAAATATTGGTGGTGCCCGTCCTATTAGAAGAGAAGAATTGTGCCTGATTGCTTTATTCCACTCCTGTTATTATAACAAAATACCTGGCACTGGCATTATTTATGCAGTACAAAGAGTTCTTTCTCGGAGGCTGGAAGGACAAGACCAAGGCAGCCATCCCTTGAAGAGGGCTAAGGTTCTACTTCCAAACGGTATCTCCAATGCTGTCCCTCCAAAGGGGCCAAGGCCATGCCCTCTCCTAGATAGGAAGGTGAATTCATCCCCTCAAGACCATTAAAAAGTCACTAAGCCCTTCCCTAGGGGTGGATCCCTCATGTCCTAATCAATTCCTAAGAGGCTTAACCTTCCAGTACTGTTGAATTGGAAATGAAGGTTCAGCCTAAATCTCAGAGGGAATAAAAACATCAGAACCACGTGTCCTGCTTTTTCTCACCATCTGAAACTCTGATGTTACCTGCTCGCTTGTTTGCTCATTAATGTATCGGTTCATCTCTGTCCCCAGGACAGAACCTTATGAAAGCAGAACTTTATCTTGTCTGCATCACTTGCTCTCAGTACTGAGGACAGAGCCCTCTTTGTAGGAGACAAGAGAAGTACATGTTGAAAGAAGGGATGAGTGGTTGTGCCCAGAGCATCTTTGTTAACTTGGAAAAGCAACAGGATACTGCAAAACCAAAGCCCATGGTTGCATGTACCAGGTCTGGCTCCATTTTTGACTGTGGGACCACAGATCGAGACACACCTTAGCGTGAGCATTGATTTATTTCTCCTGTGAATAAGGGGGATGTTAATTTAGATTTACTCTCCATATACGTCTATCTTGGATGACATCAGGTGAAGCTGAAGACTCCCTGTACTAGAACTTCAGTGTCAGCAACACCCTTCAAATGGCCCCACGTCCCTCCACCAGTCTCAGCCCCTGTAAGGCAACTCTCCATAATGAGAGCAGCACCTCAGGTTGGAGGCTTGTGCCAAGATCGCAGTGACCTCTGGAGGAGCTGGGGGGATACCAACTCCATCCCTTAGAGATGTGAAGGCCTCCATGCTGCAGTCCTCCCCTGATAGGTTGAATCTTGAAGATGATGAAACCAAGATCCATGCTCCTGCAAAGAAAGCCACTGTCCTGTAAACATGACACGAGAATAAAGGCTGGGTGCTACATGTCGCTTCTTCAAATGTATTTTCAAGTCAGCAATTGTTCTCCCTATGTCACCTAAATGCCTTTGCTATGGTATCACTAGCAGGCAGCGCACCTGTCTTCAGATGGAAATGGGCTTTGAGACCAAGGGGGTTAACCATTAAGAGGAGCTGTGGAGAAGTGCCCTGCTTCTCCTTATTCCTGTGTGCCCCCACAGCCTTGGTGGCCTTTTATTCTGACTGCCAGTAAGAGGAAGATGTGAGGTATCTTCAGAGACCCTCACAGTTTGCAATTTGTGTTTTCACTGACTCGCACTGTTTAAACATTTGAAGTTTTTATTTATCACTACAGTGTGTGAGCATATATGCACGCGTGCAGGCATGTGTGTGCTATGGTGTGCTTGTGGGGGTCAGAAGATGACTTTCAGGAGTCAGTTTTACCCTTCTACTCTGTGGGATCTGTTAAGATTCTGCCCAAGTCTGCCTACCTGTGATGTCATTGCCTACCTGCCACTGGGTGTGGCTGGCCCTGCCCAGTATATGAAAGGACAGACCCATCTCGCCCCTATCTCTTATCTCTTCTCTCCCTACTCCTCTTTCTTCCTCTCTTCTTCTGTCTCTGTTTCTGTCTCTTTCTCTCTGCTCCCTTTTCCTTCTCTTATGTTCATATAATAAACCTCTCAATATCTTACCTGTTGTGTGGCACACACTTCATATTTTATATTATATCTCATACCTTATGGTATTTAAGGTTCCAGGAATTTACTCAGATAATCAGACTTGGTGGCGAGTGCCTTTGCCCACTGGGCTATCTCACCATGCCCCAGCTTTTCACTTCTGATGTGGAAAATAACAAGTCTCACAGAACCATCAGGCCTCGAGTTTAGGCTTGCATCTTCTTCCCAAGATGACTCTTGGGAAATCACTGCCCACTTTTCAGCTGAGTTTGCCATCTGTAATCTGACACTGTTTATGGGGTGCCAGCTCACATTCTCAGACTTCCAGAGGAACGGGAAGATCAACACAGAGGCCCAAGTACAGGTGTGGTGGCACACGCTTGTGATCCCAGCGCAAGGCTCTAAAGCAAGGGGTCCCCACCATTGTGAGATGAAGGCCAGCCTGAGCTACAGAGTGATGCCCTACTAAGAAAGAAAAAGAGGGGAGAGAAAGGAAGGAAGGAAAGAGAGGTGAAAGGAAGGAAGAAAAGAGAGGCAAAGAAGGTAAAGTGGAAGGGAAGGAAGGAGGGGGGATAGAAAGTGAAGGAGGGAAGGAGAGGAAAGAGAGAAGGAAGGAGGGAAGGCAGAAATGGGGTACGGTGGAGAAGGATGCAGGGAAAGCGGAGAGGAAGGGCAGGAAGAGATGGAGGGATGGAAGGTAGAGAGGAAGAGGGAGAGAGAGGGAGAAGTTGAAGAGGAAGGGAAGGAAGAATGAAAAGAAGCAAAGATCTAAGAGTTGTTTCTATCTTCCAAACCCGGGCCCCTGGGAACTCTACATTTGTCACACCCACTAATTAAAATGGTAAGCTTCTTTTCTTTGGTGTGGACTGATGTCATTTCTGTGGTGGCTTCGATTCCCTCATAGCAGATAAGGCTCAGTGACATCACAAGGAGCCCCAGGGTGTCATTTTACTTACTGTCAGCTGTGCTGTGTAGTTGATCTATAAAGTATATAGGATGGAACTGGCCACCCAAACCTGAGGGCTTGTAGTCACAACCTGCAGAGGGGAGACCTACAGGCAAATGTACATTGAGCTCACTTGGGGTGCTCACTGGTAATCCCAGCATTTAGGAGGTGGCAGATGGAGACTGGTTTCAGTATGGGCTACATAATAAGACATCATCTAAAAAAAAACAAAAACAAACACACAAACAAAAACATTCAGGAGGCAGAGGCAGGTAGATATCTGTGAGTTCAAGGCAAGCCTGGTCTACAAAGAATGCTCCAGGACAGGCAGGGATCTTATGCAGAGAAGCCCTGTCTTGAAAAACCAAAATAATCATCATCATCATCATCATTTAACACAAAACAACAAAACTTAGGAAAAGAAGGGAAATGAGAAGAGGGTGGATAAAGGGGGACAAGAGGAAGAAGGGAGGGATAGGGAAGAGAAAGAAAAGAAGTGTCTGTTGCCCCTGTACCCCTGATCACTGGATGACCCCTGAAGCCCTTGTCAATTCTAAATTCAATAATTTCAATATGTATGTCCCTGCCAAAATGCCTTTCATCCACTAGAGCACCACAGTGGTGGCATGGATATTACTGTCTGTTTGCTTTTTAAAACAGCCCCTTTCACAATGAAGCCACCCCCAGGCACAAATAGGAAGGCACAAACAAGACAGATGCAGCCAGGCCACTTTCTCAGAACCAAACCAAAAGAAAGCAGTGTGGCACAGGCTTGAAAGAGATGCTGGCACTCAGCCATTGTTTGTTCTGCTGTGTGAAAACAAATACCAGCGGGAAACACCCTCTGGTTTTGAGGATCTGTAAGTTAATATGTAGGACGAGTTGAAAACAAAGCACATCTTAAGAGAGATAGAAAACGGGTGCTAAGCCCAGAATCTGAGTGACCCCGATTTCTTTCAGCAAGCTGTTCCTCAGCTCTCAGTCTCTCTAGAACAGGAGCACCTTGGGGTACAGGATGGCTGTGCGCCTCATCACAGCCATCGACTGTGGGTCGGCACACCTGTTCGTCAACCCCTGCCCACCACTCACACTGACCTCTCTGCAGAAGCCCCTCAGCTACGAGAAGCCACCTCATGGGTAAGGTTGTACCTAATCTCAGTCCCCAGGAGGGGACAGCCTTCAGCAAAGAACATACTGACGGGTACCACAGCCTGTCTTTATCTGAAGGCAGGCCCAGCTCTGGTACTGAGCTCCCTTTGGGGTCAGAAGCCTGGCTGCCTAGGAAGAAGCTTAGCTCCAGCCCCGCCCGCCCCATGTTCCTTCCCTCCACCCTTTTACCTGCCTCAGGATGTTACGCGTCCATGTGCCCCCATCTCTGCTCCAGACTTCAGTCGGCTAAAGCGCATGGCTGCTCCCTGGGCTAACTTCTTGATGTTCGGGACTTCCCACCAGCCTCACACCTTCATTTTTTACTTAACCAGCTGCCTTGGTCCTGTTTCATAAGCTGGTGGCAACGCGGTGTGGGTGGGGCTGCTTCCTCATGGCCTCACTATCCGTGGCTGTGGGACCAGACTCTATGGGTTTCAGCTCTAGGGTGTAAGCACCAGGACAGCCAAGGATCCTATGCAGAGAAGCCCTGTCTTGAAAAAACAAAATCATCATCATCATCATCATCGTCATCACCATCATCTAAACACAAAACAACAAAACCTAGGAAAAGAAGGGAAATGAGAAGAGGGTGGATGAAGGGAGACGAGAGGAAGAAGGGAGGGATAGAGAGAAGAAAGAAAAGAAGTGTGTGTCGACCCTGTACCCCTGATCACTGTGCTCCCCGCAGGGACGCACAGCTCCTTTGTCTGCCTTGGCCTCCTTAAAAGATGCACAGGTGTGCAAGGAGCGCCACACGCATTCTTTGGCTCTCTTAGAGAGGCATCCGGGTAGCCTACTCCCTAAGCAAGAGTCCACGAAACTCTTGCCAAACGAATTGGAGTAAATGCTGAGTGTCGCAAGCTGTGCAGACCTGGCTCCTCCTCCCAGGACTCTGGTCCCTCGCTGGGATGTGAACAGGAACTGCTGTTGGTGTTACTGGGCAGCAGAGTGGCTGCATCAGGGCTTGGTCTCTGCAGGAGCTCACTGCTCTTCTGCAGACAGCGTGTGCTCCTGGGTCCCACCCCACAGACTCGTGCCCACACTCTTGCCGGGGGCCCCTCACCATGCTCTGCCAATGAGCCCAGAAAAGCCATTGGTGAAGTTTGATGGAACTGTGCTTTCATTTGTCACCGGAGCCTTGTGAGCCGGGGGCAGACAGAAACAAAAGCATGTGACATTGGGATTTCCAGCTTCCAGAACTATAAGCCAAACCAATGCCTGCTGTGAATTTCCCACCCTTGGACGGGGAACAGACTAAGACACCTGGAACATGATGCATGAAGATCTAACCTCTTGATGGTTACTTCCAAAACACTGCTGCCCCGGCACCCCACCAGAGAAAGCTCACCGTTATAGCCAGTGAAAGACTGCCCTCCTTGGATGTCAGATCAACTGGACAGGCCTGGATCTGGAGCCCTAACCTGATACCCCATTAACACCATCTTGCAAGCTACTGTGGCAGGGGGCTCATGTAAATAGACATGAGAGATAGCATCAACCCTCCAGTTGGACAGACTTCCGGGCATCTATTATGCGGCCAATGTTACACTTAATGCTGGGGTCGAGACAAGCATGAGAAACCGAACACTTAATGATACAGCGGGAGACGGGAATGAGTTAGGGATGCTCTAAGAACCCAGAGAAAATAAAAAGTGACTGGCTGGGGTAGAAGGGAGGCTTCCAAGGAGCCACTGGTGTACATGGTGAGATGCAGAAATCTGGAGGTCATTGGGGTCAGCCTAGGGTGGCCAGGAGGCTTGTTACATGTAAAAGTATCAAAGGAACCTGGATAACTTGTGGGCAAGGGGCGGTGGCAGTCCCTGCAAAAGGAAACCCAGGTAGAGAGAAGCCTTAAGGCAGCAAGAGAGCTTTGTGGCATAGGCTCTGTGAGGTCTACCAGTAGACCAGATAGCATTTGATGCATTTATAATGAAGTCCATGGTTCTTTGTGAAATGAATGAACCTCAGTTCTGGGCCAGGGAGATGGTTCTGCCAAGAAAAAGCATCTCCCATGCTAATGTGAGGACCAGAGTTCACTCCTAAGCCAGGTAAATAGCTGGTCCGGTGGTGAGTGCTTGTAACCCCAGGGCTGGGAGCCAGATACAAAAAGATCCCTGGGCTCGCTGGTTGGTCAGCTGAGTCTGCCTGGAGAATTCTAAGTCAATGAGAGACACTGTCTCAAAAGAGGTAGATGGTGTTCCTAATGATGACACCTAAGACCACTCTCCAGCTAACACATACATGCATACTCTCTCTCTCTCTCTCTCTCTCTCTCTCTCTCTCTCTCTCTCTCTCTCTCTCTCTCTCTCTCTCCCCCACCCTCTCTCTCTCATGGATGTACAAACAGGCATCAAACAGGATCTTAGCCTTCCTTTCTTAGCCTGTCAAAACCCCCACTTATTCACAGTTCTGCTCAGATCTCCCTTCTCTGCAAAGGCTTTTACAAATGCCACAGGACTCATTACCCATGTCTGGGGTCATTGTAGAGCCCACTTGCTCCTCAGTGACCGCAGATGGCCTTACTTGACTTGGAAGAGAGCGAGCTGCACAGGCTCTGACTTCCTCTCTAGGGCCCTGACCCTGTTTTCCTCATCGTTTGTTCGTGCCGGTGTCCAGTGCCACACCTGGCACATAATAGAATGCGCAAACGGGTATTACACTAAGCCAGATTGCAAGGTTTCTGCTTAAGTAGGACAGGAAGCAATGGGAATTTCTGGAGCCCTCACCTGAAGCTTCATAAGGAAGCCAGTTGGACTGCAGCTCTTCCCTCAGATGCACGAATGAAATCAGGCCTGCAGGAAGAAGCCTTGGCATCACGTCCACCTCTCCAAACCTTCTACCTTCAAGGGCTTTCCTCTGTGAAGGAGGCTGCTGGCCCCTAAGTGGAGGTGACAGGTGGCTGGCTCAGGCCATGTATGTATGCAGTCTTGGCCCTATTTCTATGGCAGGCAGAAGTAGAAGTCTGAATTTGGGCATGGGGGCAGCCCTGGGACAATCTGGAGTACTGAGGCTTAGCTTCCTGCACCCCAGTCTGGTTTTCCTACCTGCCACTGAGTGTCCCCCTCCCAATCCCCATCTGTCTTACCCACCACCCTGTCTTAGAATGCTCACCTGCCATCCTCAAGCTGCCTTTTTCTAACGTAGCCATTGCAGCTGTCTTCACATTGGACTTGGTCCCTCCCCTAATATTAACTATTGCACCACTGAGCAAGGCCTCCTGAAGCATCTTTAAGCCAAGCCTCCTGCAAGAGTGGGGGGGGGCTCACTACACCCACACAATGCAAAGTCCATCCATCACAGAGTCCAAACTGTGGTAGAGAGTCAAGAAAGCCTGTTGAATGGATGTTGGGTACAGGAACACAACAAACACTACAGCCCTCATACCAGAACATTCTAGGCTCCGGCAGACAGTGGACCGGGCCTGCTAGTGACTTTGATCTCTGTGCACCTCAGTTTGCTTACATCTGCATCACCAGGCTGTGGAAAGAATTAGTGGGATGACTCTAATTAAGCTGTAGTGCAGGCCAGGTCTGCACCAGGCACTCAAGAAAGCAAACACACCAATGAGAGATCAAGCGAAGAGCAGCTATGCTGCACAATGCTGTGTGTGCAGGGGTTGGTCCTCACTAGGTGGAGCTAAGGAGTCAAGCCAGCACTCCAGTAGAGGCAGAGGCAGAGGCAGAGGCAGAAGAGGGTAGGGCAGTGATAGGGAGCCATGTGGCTCAGTCTGGCAACAGTAGAAAGGAGAGATATTAAGGGGACAAGAGACCCAGCCAAGTAGGGATGAACAGCAAGTGTGAAACTGTCGAAGCAGACCTGCTTTGGAAGGGGGCGATGCCCAGACAGGAAGCAGGGGCAGCCAGAGAGCCACAGACAGAACCCAGAGCCAGCCCTGCCTTCTTCACCCTGCCTCCAGGCCCTTGGCAGAAGCGCCTCCATGAGGACAGACCAGGGTTGTGGCAACAAAAGCCCGCATGGCTTTTCCATCACAGCCTTGGTGCACGTCACCGCATCTAAGGCTGCCTGGAAGCAGACAGGTCAGCAGCCCCCTCCCCCCATTCCTCATCCTATGGATGAAGAACCTGGAGGCCCAGAGCTGTGGCAGGACGGGCTTGACTATAAGCACCAGCAGACCTGTGTCCTCGAGGTTCTGACTTCACTTCAACTAGCCATCAGCACCTGAAGAAAGAACACAACAAAAACAAAAATACAACACAACTCTACCTGTGATTCCATCATCCACTGTCTCACCTTTGAAAAGGAGAGGGGGTAAATAAATGCCATTGTGGATACAGGGCATAGAGTCATCTGCTCACGAGCCTCTAGGCTGGATTCACCTACTAACATTGCGAGCAATGCGGCAGTAAGCACGGCTGCTCAAACATCTCTGTGGCAGCATATCTACCCAGATTTTATGCAGCCATAAAAAAAAAAAGTGAAGTCATGACATCTGCAGGAAAGTAGACAGAGCTGTAAATTAGTATGTTAAGCAAAGTAAGCCAAACTGCCAAAGAAAAATGCTTTTTCTCAGATGCAGATCCTAGATTTCCTATGTGCTTGCACACAAGCATGTGTATGTGTGCGTGCGTGCATGTGTGTGTGCGTGCATGTGTGCGTGCGTGCGTGCGTGCATGCGTGTGCGTGTGCGTGTGTGTGTGTGTGTGTGTGTGTGTGTGTAGGCCTGATCCTTGGCTTGGAAAGAAATCTAGCAGATAGTTTAGTTGCCTTTTTGCTTCTCTTTCTACAGGAATAAGAGCCACCGATTGCCTCTTTTCAAATTAAAGGGACTTTTCCCTTCCCCCAACCGCCAAAGGGAAGTTTCACTTTTAAAATCTGCAGAATCCATGGCTTGTAGAGTTGACCTCAGTTCCATCTACAGTGATTTAGCCAGCTTATCTTGGCTCCTTATAAATCTTTCTTGGGGTTGCTTAATTCTAAGTGGTTGCTAATTGGTCCATTGTCAACTGAGGATGGCTTCCCCCTCTCTGGGGTCCTCTCTTAGCTATTAATACAATTCTCTTATGCTTGCCTATACTAATTAAAATGGCTGTAGAGGCAATACATTCTGCCATGGCCTCTATTATGGCCACTATTTTTTTTTCTTTAAAAACGTAGAAGGGAGATGTTGGGGGCACAAAGGTCTCTGTGGCTAGACATCACTAGGGATGTTGAACACACAGGTGTGTCTCCTCAATGGAGGAAATAAAATACCTGTTTTCTGACCAGAAGTTTAGGAGTGGGTACTGTTATTTTGTCTTTTTTTTTTTTCCAGAGCTGAGGGCCGAATCCAGGGCCTTGCACTTTCTAGGCAAGCGCTCTACCACTGAGCTAAATCCTCAACCCCAGAGTGGGTACTGTTAATGACCTGTGGCATTTTACTATCTGTAGAGGCAGACCTCACCCAAATCTCCTGGAATGTTTATCCCAGACTCTCCCTCCCTAGACATATCTTTAGCTCCAAGTAAACAGAACCCATCCTTAGGAGAGATGTCCTACGTGCTTTATGGCCTACTGAGCTCTGTGCTGTCTTGATTCTGGGTCTTTTAGCTTTGGAACCCATCTTTATGGTCACGTGTACTCACTCTGCAAAGGAGTTTCTGTGCAGTGTCACCTTACGCTGTATTGTGCGCCTGGAACTGGAATGATTGTTGCCTGGAAACTTTTCCCTAAATTATATTGTGTTTAAATATGCTAGCAATAAACTGCCTGGCCTCAGGCCCTCAAGAACTAAGTCAGACTGAACCAAGTTTTCATTCTCACCTCGTCAAAGATTGTTTCTTTGTCTTCCACGACACCTGCAGGGACCCCCTCAGCCAACTGTGTGTGTGTGTGTGTGTGTGTATTTATTTATTTATTTATTTATTTATAGGTTCCCATGTGACTTTATGTTCACCATATGCTTGCAGATGCCCATGGAGGCCAGAGGCATTAGATACCCAGTAACTGAAGTTACAGAGAGCTGTGAACCTAAATCAGTAAGCATGTTTAACCTCTAAGCCATCTCCAGCTCTCATTGTCCACTTTCCTTCAATCACTTTTGCTTTTCAGATATAGCTTTCCTCTTAGTCTAATGAGAACAGTTAGTCTCAATTCATATAGATGCATGAATTCTGGAAACTGGGCCTTCCAGGGGCCAAGGCCTATTGAAAGTGCCATGGTTTGTGTGTGGGGTGGGGTGGGGGTGGTTACTTGTCCAAGGTGCTGATCCCTGAGAAAGCACATCATTTAAAACAGACCAGTGGGAGATACTCATTCATCCATCTCTCACCTGTTTATTTGTGCATTAAAGTGTTTCTGCACATGTCACTGCAGTGGGTGCCAGAAACTGCCTCACTTCCACAAGGCCACAGGTCTGGCATGGTATGTTAATTCTGACATTCATTTTCACTGCCTCCAAGCCTCAATTTTTTCACGGGTAAAATAAGAGCTCCAGGTGCTACGTTTGGCATTAAAGCAGGTCATGTGTATAAAGGGCCCTTGGCATTCCATAGGCAGAAGCTATAATGTGTACAAGAGACCTTACTAGTGTGCATTTTTATCATCACTGTCCCCCTCCCCTGGCCTCCAGCTTGCAAGCTTTAAGGAAGATTCCAGGTTCTGGGGGACTTAATTATTTCCTCCTGATAAATATCACAGGCCATAAAAGCTGACAGCAACAACTGGTGTGTCTGACATTTTGAGACATTGAATATCCTTGTGGAAGCATTGCTTGCTGCTCTGTAAATCAGGAAGCCAGGAGCCTCGCTCCTGCTGCAGCTGGGGAGGAGTGAGTTGTGACAGCAGCCATGATGGGGTGATGGATAAGAATGCTGTCATGACCCTTCTGATGCTTTGCTCAAGTATCAGAACACTTGGTTGAAAATGCCAAATAGTTTCCTCCTCCTTAATTCATCAAAGGCCTGGTGGGGAGGGGGCAGGGAATAGAGAGGATGCTCAAAACAATGGCAAATGTGTTTGATATGACCAAATGGCTTCCTGCACTCACTGCACTGCCTTTATTCCACCCAATCTACTGAGGATTTTCGGTAAGGACCGTGGGTAGACCAGATGGCTTTGGGTGGGCCACAGTTTCTTTACTCAGAAATAAGAGTCTCTGTATGACCTTTTAATGAGGGTTCAATTATGTAAGGAGTTTATGTTTTTATATTGAGAGGACCTTGTAGCTAGGGACTTTTCACCTCAACTGAAATCTTCATGGTATGGTTGTGTTTGTCACAGTGATGTCTGTTGTGACTATCCACAGGTGTCCCTTTAAGTCATCTTTTTTGGTAGCGCTTTTGTCACAATCATTGGTTATTTAAGGACCAGTCCCTGAAGATAATAGGAACATGCTCAACACAGAACAACTCTGGTCAAAAAATTGGGGGGGGGGCTTTCTCCACACCCACTAATTCTGTCTCCTCATAATCTGTCACTCACTAGACTTGTTCAGAGATCTTAGAAAACATTTCACTTATATTTACCCACTCATTGTAAAAGAAAGGACTCAAGAACCAAGCGGTAGAAAAGGCACCTGGGGAAAATCTGAGGCTAGGGAAGGAGCAAAGAGTGTTCCTGCTTTCTTGGGATGCATGCCTCTTCTGCAAGGCAGAAGCTCTCCAAGCCCTGTAGCTCAGGAGGCTGCATCATTTATCCATGATGCACTGTTATCTCCACCTCCAACCCCTTGGTCCTTTTGGGGGAGCACTCTGGAGATACCTCATATCTGTTCTTTCTGCCAATTAACTTCATACAAACTCCCACCAAGAGTTACTTCAGTAGAACAAAAGATGTCTGCATAACCCACGAGGTCTCAAGAGACCAGGCATAAACCCGAATATTAAAAGCAAAGACTCACATAGTCTTCACACAGGAAATTCAAAGACTTGGGAGATGGATCAGGGAGTAAAGGCACTTGTTACGAAGACTGGTCTCAGGGACCCATATGGAGGAAGGAGAGAATTGATGCCTTCAAGCTGAACTCTGCACATGCATTTGCACACATACCATACACGGAGAAAGAAAGGAAAAAGAAAGAATGAATGAAAGAGAAGTTATAGGATTTATAGACACCTTGTACTTGTAGTGATACAGAGGTCAAGGGACTCACATGATGGTTCATCCTTTATTGTTGGTCTGACAGGACTTGGGTCACCCAGGGAACACACCTTTGGGTATGTCTGTGTGGATATTTCCAGAGAGGGTTAACTGAGAAAGGAAGACCAAGCCTGAAGGTGGGATGGGTGTCCAGCATGAGTAATAGGTGGAGATGGAACAGAGAACGGTGGACTCTGGTACCTGCACCCCTCTGCTTCCTAACTGTGAACACACTGTGACCATCACCAAGCCTCCGCTGCCAAGAGGGCCTAGACTCACAAAAGTGTAACATAACAAATAAATACATCTTTCCCCCCTTAAGTTAATATTAGTTACTTTTCTATTCCTCTACACTGTCATGATACGCCATGACCACAGCAATTTAGAGAAGAGAAAGTTTGTTTGGACTTGCCATACCTAAAGGCTGGAATCCATAGTGACAGAGTGGAGGCATGGCGGATGGGATAGGAGCTGAGGGGTCACATCTTGGGTCTGAAGTACAAGCAGAAAACAGAGGTGGGGAGGGCTCAAAATGGTATGGGTCTCCAAATTCTCAAGGCCCACCTCCAATAACATATTTCCTCCTACAAGACCACACCTCTTAAACCTTCCAGACAGCACCATCAACTGAAGACCAAGTGTTCAAATGCCTGAGATCATGGGGACAGCTAGTTCAAACCACCAAAGTTGCCTCTTGCAAGGTATTTGGTTGTAACGATGAGAAAAATAACCAATAACAGTATATTTTCTATTGTAAATAACATCATGGGCCAGGTGTGGTGGCACACGCCTTTCATCCCAGCACTAAGGAGGCAGAGGCAGGTGGATCACTGTGAGTTCGAGGCCAGACTGGTCTACACAATGAGTCTAGGACAGCCAAGGCTACACAGAGAAACCTTGTCTCAAAAAACAAAAAACAAAACAAATAACATCATGGTAATGAACCATATTATCCTTGTTTAGCTGAAAGAAACATTATTCATGACAAGACCAGTAATGTTAGAAGGATGCTAATAATGATAACATCACATGAAAATAATTTTCAAGAAAGAAGCAGAGGAAACAATGCTGTGCTCTGCAGTTCTGGACCAGGATGGCCGTGTGAGTTTGGAGAAGTCTCAATCCTGCCCCTGCCATGCACTGCTGTGCAACTTGGGAGAACCTTGGTTGTGTCTGGATTTCCATCCCTTCTCTATGAAATGAAGGTATCTCAGCTCTAAATCACTGAGATTCTATTAGACATTGGTTCTAAATGGCATTTTTTATTTTCTTTTTTTTTAAGCTCATATTTACAAAGAACATTATACAAAGAACATTTTGTGGGAGGTGAAATACGTACAGTGAATAAATGTCTGGGATGTGAGCCAAAATATAAGAGTGGGTGTGCTCTATGAGAGACTCATTCATTATGAGATGGTGGAAGAAGAGGTGGGGAGTGTTCTGGGCTCCAGCGGGCAACTGCAGGGAAGGGTGGGGGAAAGGTGAGTTTTCTTATTTGTGAATTGACTGGTATTGAATATTCATCTTATAGAGAAGACACAAAAATGAGTAAGGCATCACCTTTTGTCTTCAGGGAGTTCCCAGTCTGTGGGAGAAAGCAGAGATAAGGACTCTTGAGTGGTATTACAGAAATATGATCAAATATGAGAGGGAAAAGTATGAGACCTGCCTTTTATGGAGAAAGGAGCTGCAGAAAATGTTGAATTTGGGATTGCATTTGGGGGCCCAATTGCCCGAAGAAAGGGGGCACAATTCTGAGTAAGAGGGGCAACAAGAGACAAGGCATACAGATAGGAAAGGGGGGACCCGGGAGGTAAGTGGTGAAAGACTGAGGCATAGCTGAACATGGAGGGCTGGAAGGAACGGGGAGAAGGAGAGAGACACCAGGAGGCTCCTGTGCCATAGCAGGGGGTGGGGTGCCGCTGCTGACAGCATGTCCACTAGACCTGTGCCTTTAAAAGATCATGCTAGGCAACGGATAGAAACTAAGTGACATAGGGACTAGAAAACCATACACAAGTCTTTCTGAGAAGCTGCAGTGGTGCCCGGGGTAGGGTGGGGTGGCATGTCCATGAAGGAAGTGAAGACAGTCCTAACAATGTCTCTAGTGCCGAACAAAGAATGGGGCAGCTAATCGATCAGAACCATAGACAGCTCCCATGTCCCAGCCACCATTTTCTTACACTGTTACGACTTTTTTAAATGGGTAGGTGTGTATGCAGTGCCAGGAAATGTTCATAAATTGTGTCTTTTTATCTCAAATGACATCTCTGAAAGGCATGGTTATTGGCCCCAGCTTGTTAGTAAAAAGCAGTTTAATCCACTAGGGAATACAGCCACTTCCACCAAACATCTTCTGATATTCTCTTTTAGGATTAACTCATTTCCTCACTTCTGTTAAGTGAGAATACGTAGCTCCAAGCCATTTGGAGTGGTGCACTCCTGTCATCCAAATACTATCTCGATGGGAGGATCACACCTTTGATGCTAGCCTGTGTTAAACAGTGAGACCCTGTAGTAGTTTTAATGAGAATGCTTCCTGCAGGCTCGGGTGCTTTTTTAAAACAGTGCTCAGGTAGTAACCTTGCTCGGGTAGGTTTAAGATGTGCAGCCCTGCTAAAGGATGTGTGTCACTGCAGGTGCTGGCTTCGACAGTTCGTTCGGTTGGAGTTTGATCTTGCTTTGTGCTTACAATTAAAGATGTGGCCTCACAGCTTCCTCCTCCTGCCTTTATGCCTGCTGCCTGCTGCCGGTTGCCATCCATGCCTCCCTTCCAGTATGGACTCTCGTTCTTTGGAACCGTAAGGTTCTGTCTGTAAGTTGCCTTAGTCATGCTGTTTTAATCATAGCAACAGAAAAGTAACTAATACAGACCCCCATCTCAAAACAAAAACAAAACTAGGAGCTAGGGATGTCACTCATGGGTAGAGTACTTGCCTACCATGTGGGAGGCCTTGGGTTTAATCACAGGTACTGAAAAAACGGGGCGGGGCATACTCCTAGCCAGGAATTCTGGCTATCCAGAATCAGCCATCCCAAAACTGCCCCATTACCAGTTGCTAATCTTGATTTGATCAGGAAGATCCAATGTGCCTGTTAACGGAAGAGATTCGTGGAGGGGGGGCTTTGAGGGTAGCTAGCACTCACGGTGAGGCTTTTCATTTGTATATCTGTTTGTATTTATGTGGGTTTATTTTTAAGTACACTAGAATGCCTTTGAGAATATTTTAGTCCTGCTTCCAGGCTCATAAGGGCCTGGGGTCTTGACAGTGGGAAGAGAGGCCACCGGAGAATGAAGATGGCACAGGTTGGTGGCGTGGTTCCCTCATGAATGGGTCTTCTCCAGGAAGCTGAGGAAATATCCCCGCCCTATCTTTTCTTTCCTCATCTTGGGTACACTTGCTCTCATCTCCACACAATCAAATCTGGTTATCCTCTATGACAGGATAAGCCTGTCTGCGAGTGTGGAATGGATGTGAGACAAATTCCTGCCGGAACCACCGCCTAGCAGACCGTGGGCGTGTCCTGCCTGAGAACTTACAATTCAAAAGAGGTCTCTATTACACTGTGTGCTCTGATGCTCTGTCTGTTAGGTGAGAGCGCGGCCCTTCTCCGCTGGGACTCTTAACCTGTCTCGAATGTCTCCCCTTCGCCACGTCCCACATTTAATGTCTTCTGGAGCACAATGTTCCTGGGTCAAGACGGTCACTGGTTCCTTTACTGCTTCCCAATATAGCGTATGGCCCTTAGCTGGGTATTCTGAGTCTCCGCAGATTAATTCGTCCTGCCACTCTGCCCTGGTACCCTGCTTCATCTCGCCATCCACGTGGTCCATCCCTATGCGACTCCACGTCATCCCAGATGCACAAACGGCTTCACTCGTTGTCATCGCACGGCTCTCCCGACCTCCAGAGGAGAAGAAAGCAGACACAGGCAGCTGGGAACAATGACAAATGGGCATTGTAACCACCACTTTAGAAACTACCTTTAAGAGCCACACATCAAATCATCAACAGCCTCCTCTTACATCCCAGACAGAATGGCTCTCTCAATCTGAAACCCTTTTTAGTTGATACTTCTGTCAGAAACTATGCCAAAGATGTCTGCTTTCACTACTCCTTAAGACCTCTAGGGAGGTGACAGGAAACATGCCTCTCTTTCCCTTTCTCTCTGCATTTCACACAGCTCCAATGGCACACAAGTGATAAGTCAGAAAAGGTTTGCAGGAGCACACCTGCCAATGCATGGGCTCCTGTGGAACCGGCCTTTGACTCCCCTGTCTCAGACAGAGACAGCTCACTAGGAAGGTGTTGATCCCGGGTGGTAAAGGAATGGATGCTGCTCGGGTTTCACAAAAATCCAACATTTCACAAATTAAGACTCAGGAAATTTGCCAGATACGGGAGCAAAGAGAGAAACGGGCTTCTCTAAAGCCATTCACGTAAGAGACAGACAAAACCCAACACACTGATAATGATCCACACGTGTGCACGGCAAGGCCTCAGTGCTCTGTCTGCTGAACCACAGTCCCTGCATCCTTGCAAGGTCATCATCTCTACTGTATGCGTGAGGAAGGTCAGATTTAAAGAGGTAGGTTCCCTGAGCAAGCTTACAGAGATTCATTTCAAAGACTGAACACGTCCCCGCTTGCTTTCCTACCAGCTTTCCATAATTAGTGGCTTTTCTCCCCTCCCCTCCCCCCTCCCCCCCCCCCCCCATTAGAGCTGAAAGGCTTTTGCCTTATCACAGAGACTTCAGGATTGGCAGGTGTGCCCTGAAGTGTGGCCCTGCACATACTCTACATATCAGGAGAGTTGAGTTCCCGTCTCCTATTATCCATGCTTGCGGGATAACTTTGAAAGAAGCAACTTATCTCTCACAGTCTCATTTTTTTTTCCTCCTGAAAGATGAGAGCTGTGAGATCCCTAAGGCTCGACACAATTCTTAGAGTACATGAGCTTTTGTTATAAACCATCATAGATAATTTAAACCTGGTTGCTAAAACACATACCAAATCCATTGTTTCATCCTCAAATCCTTCTTTTGCTTCTAAAAGATAAATTTTTAAATAGGGGAATGACCTGAAGGTACATTTCAAAACTTCATCATGGAATAGAGAGCAGCATCAGTTACGTCATCTGGGGCATCTTTTTTTTTTTTTAATGAACCTTTTTAGAAAACATTGTCCATAAGTCATGACAGAGAATGTCCCCTGTTACAGGGCCAGAGGGCCCATTGTGGACCATTAGAATGAGTAAAGAACCCCCTCTATGGGAGGAGGGCTAGAAGACCACAGCAAGCATATGGAATGTTCATTTTTTTTGTTCCTAACAATGGATTAATGAATCTAGGAAGAACACCATCATTAGCACCTGCGCACGTTGTGGGATCATGGGCACAGTCCACATTTTCACCCGTCTCCTTCTGCCTGGGAGTAATAAGAAGAGGAAGATGACGGGGCTGGCGTCTGTCCCACCCAGCACCCTTGTCTTCTCTCTGTATCAGGAAGTTGTGTGCCACAGTAGGCAGGGCTGTAGGGCCCAGTACATGGGGAGGGAGGAAAGGGCGGAGTTGGGGGGGGCGTGTTAGGTGCTGAAGCCCTAACAATGCCATTCCCCTTGCGCAAATCACAATCGGCTGTCTCTGGTTACAGTTTCTCTATTTATCAAAGGAACTTCACGGGCTGTGGAGATGGCCCCGCGACCCCGAGAAGTAGCTGCTTCACAAGCAAGAGGACCTGAGTTCGAATCTCCACTACCCTTGTTAAGAAAAAAAGAACTAGGTGTGGCGGCACATGCTTGTAACCTCAGTACTGTGGTGGAGAGTTGGAAACAGGAGGATCCTGGAGCTCATTGGCCAGCTAGCCAATAAGATCCAAGTTCAGCAAGGTGGCAGTGCCTCAAAAAGTAAGCTGGAGGGCATCCAATGAAGACACTGAATGTCCAACTCTGGCCTCCACCCACATGCACCCACAATGTATACACACACACACACACATATACACACACACCTACATATACACACACACCTACATATGCATATGCTGGCAGAGCCCTGGGTACCTGGGTACCTCTCTCTCTCTGGCCTGTGGGATGCTGTTGTGTGGTGAATGATAAGGAGCTCTGAGCACTGTCTCCGTGCTCTCCTTTCAGTTACTTGGGCTTGAGAGGCGGTTTTAATAAAATACTGGAGAGACGGCTCAGAGGTTAAGAGCACAGTCTGCTCTTCCAGAGGTCCTGAGTTCAACTCCCAGCAACTACATGGTCGCTCACAACCATGTACAACGTGATCTGATGCCCTCTTCTGACCTGCAGATGTACACACAGGTAGAGCACTATATAATAAATAATCATCATCATCATCATCTTTTTAAACATTCTGATTGCATTTCTTGCCTTAAGTTTTTGAGAGAAATGCTTGCCCGTTTTATGAAGTTTTAAAATGCTTACATGATTTGGTGGCTAAAGATAGGAGCGACAGGCACCATACTGCCCAAATGTAAACATCAGAAGTCCTTGGTGTGGACACTGCTGCAAGATCCCAGAGTTTGGAGGGACGAGAGGGAATTCAGTTGAGAAGGAAACCGAGGCTCAGCGGCCATGTGGTTGAGTGGGGATAGAGCTTTATGTGGGGGCACACACCTGCAATCCTAGTACCTGGGAGGTGGGAGCAGGAGAATCAGATGTTCACACCTCGCTTCAGTTAGGTAGCAAGTTCAAGGCCAGCCTGGGCTACGTGAGCCCCTGTCTTGTAAAACAACAGACACTTAGAGGCTAAACATAGGCCCACGGTGCTCCCTGCCAACCCACTTCTCAGCCTGCCTCCATCTCACAGCAGTTGTGCACCCCACTAAGAACACAGTGGACATGCCATCCCTCTCGTTTCCGAAGGTGTAGGATCCCCGGGTGTCAGGCATCGCCTGCCATATCTCTGTGCTGTGTGTGTGTGTGTGTGTGTGTGTGTGTGTGTGTGTGTGTGTGTGACCCACCATCTTGTGATGTAGCTGTGGGCATTCATCATCATCAGGGAAAGAAAAGGAAGCCTTAGGGAGATAAATCACAGTGTTCACTCCTTAAACCAAAGCCAATCTCCACAAATCATGGAGCATGCATCCCAGTGGGTCATCTTCTGAAAAACAAAACAAAACAAAACAAAACAAAATGGCTCTGAAGTTTCAAGAGGAGCTATTTAAGTCAGGGTGTCCATCTACCTGGCATTGATCAGCTCCTCCCATCCAGGACCTTGTAGGAAGGGTTAGAGACAGATCAAGGGATCTTCCCTAGCTGGTTTGTTAGTAGACAGATGCCTACCAAGTGCCTACTGTATGTCAGGCATCACTAGAGACAGAAACAGAAAGACAAGACAGGGCAAACATGGACCTTCATGCAGCCATGTGACACTGCTGTGACAATTAGCATAAGTTTACTGGCTTACAATGTAATGACTGTATTACTGCACAGTTTCTGCTGGACAGAAGTCTAGCACTCAGCTGAGGTCAAGTGTCACAGGGGCCGTGTTCCTTTCCTGGAGCTGGGGGGAGAAATTCAATTTTTATGTGCTCTCTGGTTGGCCTATTTTACCTCCTTTGGGGTTGCAAGACTGAGGTTTCTATTCCTTGCTATCAGGGATGGGTAATTTCCTTAGGTCCTCCACACCACACACACACACACACACACACACACACACACACACACACACATGAGTGATAAATCAAAATAGCCACAGCAAGATACCAAAATGTGTGATGGGAAAGGATGTACACAGGACAGTGGTGGAGTTTGTGGCAAACTAGAGAGTACAAACCAAGATGTTCAGAGCTATGTTTTTAAAAAAACCAACCAAACAAACAAACAAAAAATGGGCCAAACAAAATGTGTGTGAAGGCAGATATAACCAGGAGGCTTAGAATTCTCAACAAAATGAAAATTGTACTAGGTGCATGCTGCTGAACTATAAGAAAAAATGGGGCCTACAAGTGACTTCATCAAAAACACGTCACTTACTTACACTAAGCCTTGGTGAAGGAACACAGCACCAAGAGGAGGAGAGGTGCTGTAGTCAGAGTGTAAGCAAATGGGTGCAGAACACAGAGCTGCCATGCGTGCTGTGCAGCGGGCAGGAGCACAGGGCTCTGGCTGTAGCTAGGGCATAGAGGATCAGAAAGCTTCGCTGTTGAGAGAACAGTGGTGCCCACTGCAATACTCCCTGGGTCCATGCATCATGGGTGGGCAGGGCAGGTCCATGCTGGCAGCCTCAGACCAACCAGAGATCCAGTCCATGTTTCCTTGGGAGGAGCTGAGAGGAGTGTGGCCAGAATGGCAGGGAAGACCTTGCTGCCTCTGTGTGCAGTAGATGGTCTGAGCCCCAAATCAGGCGCGAGGTTGGAGGAGCTGGTCTCCTGGGGACCCGCACACCTGCTTTCCCCCACCTCACCCAACAAATATTCCCCTTAAAGCTCTACTTCTGTTACTTGAATTCTTGACACTCAGGGAAAACATTCATTTTTAAAAAAATCATAGTAAATCCTGCAACCCACTCAGGTGGCTGGGCAGTGCCCACGGAGAAGGGGCCACCTCCTAAGTAAGAGAGGAGGCTAGTCCCATTGCCCTCCTGACACAAGTTCCTCACATCTGAAGAACAATGGCCTGGGGCTGTTACTTTCCAGGCCTGTCTTTTTCCCTAGTTCTAATATTAACTAATTAAAAGACCCAAAGACCCAGGAACCCAGGGACCCAGAGACTTAGGGACCCAGGGACCCAGGGACCCAGAGCTTTTAGGGGCAGCTGGTGCCTGATCAGAAACTGCACCAAGAGTCTAGATTCCAGAACAAACAGTAGGATAGAGATTCAGGTACCAAGTACGGGGAGATAGAACCCTCAGCTTAGAAAGACAAAGTGAGGACAAATGACTTATTTATGTGATGTCTAAAGTTTTACCTGCAAGTTAGACATCTGCAACTTCCTAGTAACTGGGTATCATGGAGAACCTAGGAGGGACTGAGCCAAGTTCCTTCTCTTGGGCTCACCAGTTAGGCAAACACTGTCCACACACCCTTGCTGAGCCTTAAGAAGCATGAGGCACAGGTACCATGTGTTACACTAGTGGAAATCCCTCTGCACAGAAACACAAGGAATGAACAAAAAAGGTTCCCTCCGAGATCTAGTAAGGAGGGGTTACATGCGCTGAATGGCTAATGTTCCAGCCCCTGACAGGATTATCTTGATTTCACAAGATGCTCTCATGAGGTAGGTGTCTGGAAGTCTGAGATCAAAGGTCACTGTCCTGAGGGCCACTTGCCTGGTGAGTGGTAGGTAATTGTCCAAGCTAAACAGAGAGAGTGGGTTTCTTCAACAAATGGTGCTGGGAAGGTTGGATGTCCACACGTAGAAAATGACAGGATAGCAACATCTATCACCCTGCACAAAAACAACTCCAAATGGATCAAAGACTTCAGTGTGAAACATGAAATGCTGAAGAAACTGCTAGAAGAAAACATAGGCAGTACTGTACAGGGGTGAGTATGGGAAAGGACTTTCTGGAGAGGCCTCCATTCACTCTGGGATTAAGAACAACAGTGACAAATGGGACCCTGTAAGATGGAAACGCTCCTGTCAGTGGTGGAAGCAATCAACAGGGTGAAAGAGAAACCCGCAGACTGGAAGAGGAGCTTTGCCAACTCTACGTCTTACAGAGGATTAATATCCAGAATATATAAAGGACTAGAAAAATCAATCAAGAAAACAAATGACCAAACTAAAAAAACGGGCTGTAGAAGAGTTCTCAAAAAAAAAAAAAAATGGCTAAAAAATATCTCAAAAAGTCCACAACATCCTTAGCAATTAGAAAGAAGAACATTAAGACTTCTTTGAGATTTCCCCCTACCCCTGTCAGAATGGCTAAAAGCAAGAAAACAATTGACAACAAATGCTGACAAAGATGTAGGGAAAGGGGACCCTCATTCATTACCAATGGCTTTGCAAATGGATGTTGCCACTACGGAAATCAGTGTGGAAAATCCTCAAAATGCTCATGGTAGGTTTGCTACACGCCCCAGCAATACCTTGACATAGGCCAAAAGGGCTCAGCATCCACCCCATAGATCTTTTCTCCTCCATGTTCATTCTTTCTCCGTTCATGAAAGCTAGAAAGTGGAAACAAGCTAACCGTCCACCTGACAAGCACGGGGAGATTCATCTCCCCCATGTTTGCATCTGAGTCATGCGGGACTCCATCTGAGCGCAAGGTTGTTGTGAACTAAGCGACAGAATGCCCTGTCACTGTGTCACGGGTGCTCTGGGGGCCCCTGCCCTCCCCCCCAACCCCGACGCTCCTCCCCCGCTCCCCTCCCCCCCAACTTCATTCCACTCCCTGGAGCTCCTGTAATGTACGGCTTCAATAGCCACAGCCACAAAGGGGAGGTGGGCACCTCCATTACCCTCCTCTCCAACCCCACCTCCCATATATCTCTGCTGAGGTCTCTAGCCACACCCTTTCTTGTTATCCTGGATTTCCATCTAGAGGGGTCCCCACCACTCTTGGAACGCTTGCTTTCCTACCGATCTGTCAATGTGTCAGCGGAGGGCTGTGATTTCCCTATCACCATCCAGCCCACCCTTGGAACAGTGCTGGAACTACGGAGCTCACACAGTGATTCCCTAAGATGAACAGATGATGAACAGATGGCTGAGGATGAATGAACTCAACAGAGCCAAGCAAGTCTGGTCCCATGCAATTCCAGGGATGACCAACAGAGGGTGCTCTTCTCTGAGATTGACAAAACAATGAGTGGCCTGTGGCTTTTGGTATGCCCTATTTAATGCTACCAATGAGCTCCTGGCATGACTGTGGCACTGTAACAGGCACCATTTGGGCTGGGGAAAAAAATAGTTTCTTCATTTTGAAGATGGAAGTGCAAGTCCACTAAGATACTAAATGGTGTAACTCCATAGAGTTACATCAGAGTCTTTACTCAGGCATTAAAGGAGGGAGTCACACTAGCCTGGAAATCCCAGTTCCACGCTCATTTGTCTAATACCCTGGACAAGAGTCTCAACTCTTACTCATACATTCACTCTATTCACCTTGTGCTAGAGCTAAAAACCAAGTCCTTGTCCTTAGATACCTTAGTGTTGAAAGAAGGTAGAGAAAACACACACACACACACACACACACACACACACACACACACACTAAAACAACAACAAACCCACCAAGACATCTTGGGGACCATCGGATGACACAGGAGCACAGAGGAGGACCACCTACACCATTCCCAGGCTGGGGTCAGGAACATTCCCATGAAGAGGCAGCTTCACACTACATCTACAAGGACAAATAAATGGCCAGGTGTGGTGACAGTCCCAGCAAGAGGACAAGGAGGTTTGGAGCATGTGTCCCACCACAGACTTGCATGGGGCAGGTTCAGAGGAAAGCCTTCATGCAAAATATCTTCAGGCTTCGATTGATGCTACGATGTACCATGACTAAAAGCAAGTTCATCATTAAAGGAAGTCAGAACAGGAGTCCAAACAGGGCAGAGCCCTGGAGGCAGGAGTCAATGCAGAGGCAATGGAAGGGTGGTGCTGCTTACTGGCTTGCTCCTCATGGCTTGCTCAGCCTGCTTTTCTGTAGAACCCAGGACCACCAATCAGAGGATGGCACCGCCCACAATGGGCTGAGCATTCTCCCATCAATCTAATTAAGAAGATGACTTCCAGGGTTACCTACATCCAGATAGAGAGGAATTTTTTCACTCCTCTCAGACGTCTCCTCTCAGACGACTTTAACGTGTGTTAAGATGATGATGATGTTGATAAAACTATCCAGCACACAGGGCCAGCCATCTCAGGGATTTGTATGACGAGAGGCGTCGCTTGGTTGCAGGTGATGAAGGATAATTTTAATCAGAGGCATGGCGAGGCCAAGTTTGAGTGTGTGTGTGTGTGTGCGTGCGCGCGTGCCAGAGTTCAACACTGGGTGTTTCTTCAATCATTGTCCACTTTATTCTTTGAGACAGAGTTTCTCACGGAACCTAGAGCTGTTTTAGCTAGACAGTGAGTCCTGGGGCTATGCCATCTCTGTCCCCCAGTACCAGGGTTACAGAAGCATGTTACCCTACCTAACTGAGGTGTGTGGAAATTAGGGGTTCAAACCGGGATCCTTGTGCTTGCAACAACAGCTACTTTACCCCCTCAGCCATCTCTTCCACCTACACTTGAATTTTAAAAGGGCACTTTGTCACCCTCATAGAACACAGGCAGAGAAAGCTGAAGGCAAGACTACATAAGATCCTCACTGAGTTGCAGTTTTCTTAATTAGTGTGTAGCTTTGACTTTCAGCTTCCTCTGAGTTGAAACATTGTACTAGATTCAGGACCTATACAAAACTTACAAGACCCAGGAAGCTCCTGAAACTTACATGATCCACAAGGCCCTTCCCCAAGGCTGTATAAGCCCCGGTAGTTGCTATGAGAGAGTACTCTCCCATCCAGCTGCCTTCAAGTCCTGCCGGGAGCTCTAGGGAAGTAGGTTTCCTGAGCCACCATCTATGCTGGGGTGGGCTTTCCCAGGACACAGCTGCCTCTGAGCTAACCATGCTACAGTAAACAGCCTCTATAAACCCATTATATGCTAAGATAGACTCGGGCGGAACAGTTTCTTCCGTTTGTCATCACTGTCCAACAGATGTTTGCTCATTTCTATCTCCCCAGGAGAAGTCACACAATACCTGATGCATCAGAAGGAGGGGGAAAGTGGCTTCTAGGGTCCCTTTGGATGCAAAATCCTACTTTCTGCAGCTAGAGATAGATTTTGTCCTTCAGAATGGCTAGAGGTTACTACACTCACACCAGCATGGGGGAGGGGGGGGCCCAGAAAGCTGGGGATCTAAAAATACCAGCATATAACTGTCAGCCTGTCACTCTCTTCTTCTGGATGCCTGACGTGGTGTCTTTGTCAATCTCCAACTCCAGTTCAGGGGTGACCACGGGAGATGATCCTGTGAGTGTCACTCACCCAGCTTGACAGCTATTCTGCTGGGACAGCTCTGACACAGCCCCTGATGGCCGTGAGAGGTGACTCTGAGACAGACACTTGGTCCTGGTTTTCCAGAAAGAGCGTGTTTTGGGCTACCTCCGGAAACAGAGCTGGCCTGGAGGGAACCTGCCTTCCTCTAATGCTCAGGAAAAGGATTTAGGAAGAAATTTTTCTGCTCTCCATCCCTTCTAAGGAAACTCTGATCCCTGAACCACTGCTCAGGGGTGACCTTGACAGTCCTCCCAGCTCGGTCTGATTCAGATGCTAACCCCATCTAGAAACACCCAGTGCAATGTTCGGCCAAATGTCTGGGCACCCTGTGGCCCAACCAAGTTGACTCACAGAATGGCTCATCACAACACAGTACACGGCATTTTTTGAGCTCAGCTGTTTCTTCTCTTTTCCTGCATGCATATGAGAAGGCTGGTCATTTCAGCAGAGCCACAGGGGGTTTGTCAATTGTCTTTGGCTGCATTTATGTTCAAGGACAGCAGAAACGGGGAGCCAAGGTGGTAAAGCCATGAAGGAACCAGGCCCCTTAAGGACCCCCATTAAAGCCAAAGTCTGGGAAAATGTAAAAGTCAGTCTACTCAGTCCTCCCTTAAAGACCCCCATTAAGGCCAAAGCATGTACATTTCTAGAGGGTCCAGCTTGAACCAAGGACAGACAGCTATCAGATCACTGTATGTGTGTGGCAGGGACAGGAAAAACCTTGAAGAGTCCAACTTGACTCAAGGTTTCAGTCTGTGCTCAGGGTCCAGCTTGACTCAAGGACAACCAGCTGTGTTTAAATTTTCCACTACCCCTCCCCAACTAAAAAATTTCCTAAACACCCCCTGTGACTGCTTCATCCAATCTTTTCCATAGGTTAACTTGCCCGTCCACCCATTATCCAACCACCAAACGCCAAGACTTGCAACTCCCTGCTTGCAGCTTTTCTGCCCAAATGCCAACCAATCACATACTGTAAAACTCATTTCTTTGTCTAAAACCTATAAAAGGCCTGTGCAGCTTGAAAGAGCTGGGCAGACCCCATCACGATGGCTCAATAAATTCCTATTCCTATGCATTTGCATTGACAATGGACTCTGTCTCTTAGTGGGGACTCCGGGAATAGACTAGAGATCTCTCTAGAGGTCTCAGTCTTACAGCCAAGAGTGTTTTAGAACCAGAAATTCCATACAGACAGCTCCTGGCTCAGGTTGGTCTATGTCAACAGTTATTTGGAGGAGCCACAATGATCAAGACCATAATATGCCTGGCCCAGTAGAATACCAGCTGAAGAATGGTCCCCAAAGCATCCGTCCCATGCAGGATGGATCTGCCAGAGAGCACATGGGATGTGGCTTTGCCTCTCCCTGGGCTTCAACATTCTCATTTGAGGATGTTGAGGACCGTTGTAAATGGAGCCCACCTAGAAACTAAAGACAAGTACCCCCAGTCCCTGAACCTCAGTTTCCTACTAGAAAACAATGTTTCTAGGCATTGAGGCTAGAGAGTTGAAAATGCTCATGAAACAGTGTCAGCAGATGGTCAGTGCCTGCGATATGTACCCACCGATGTTCAGTGCCCGTGACAGGTACCCACAGATGCTCAATGCCTGTGACAGGTACTCACAGATGTTCATTGCTCATAACAGGTACCCACAGAACTTCCAGGTGCTGCTTTACTCAAAAGCTCATTTACATACTAAGAGGGAATTATCCAAGGGATCCTATGAACAGGGGCTGCATGGAAGATTGGAGAAACAGCAACAAAGAAAGTATAACTCAAAGAGTCTCCTCTCAAGGCAAACAAGGCAGGACCAGCCAGAGTGATGCCTAAATGGTAGGTATGACAGGTGCCATGAAGTCCAGAGGAAGAATGCCAACTGCAGGTTGCAGCTGTGTGATGAGCATACTTTTTTAAAATGCCTTTTAGACATATAGAAATATCTAAGTCAGAAACCCTACTAGACCCAAGGCTGCACCTGATAACCAGAGCTAGTGACATCACTTACTCAAGATAGCCAGGCACAAGACTGAGAAAGCGAACTCCATGACACCCACTTGACAGGATAGATGCCAAGACCAAGAGCAATGAGTGCATCGCTCTTTGCCTCTTTAGGATCGCAGGAGGCATCGGAGAGACGCCCCTTTGATCTGCCCTGCAGCTGGAGAGTCTCCCCCAGGGTCCTGACCCTTGAATCAGGGGCTACTATGAGAGATGGGACCCAGCCTTTGGCTAAGATACACCATCCAGATGACCAGCTCTGGGGAGATAAGCTTAGGTCAGTAGTTAGGAACCTGGAGTGTGAAGACCCTCAGCATAATAAAATAAAACCTGTGTTATACCAACTATGAGTACCTACCTTCTTCCTCATGACAAGCTGGGTGGCAGGCAAGGTCTCCCAGAAACAGTGGCTCTGGGCAGGATTATCACTGAATACGAAGAGGGTTATGGCCGGCTGGCAGCGTGTAGAGTTGAGTGCTAACTGTCTGTCCTCTTTCTCCTTTCACTGGTGTAGAGGTAGCTAAGTCTTTCTTTCATGGTGCTGGACCTCTGATTCCTAATGAACCCCCAGGGCCCTCTGAGGTTCACAGGAATGCCTAGGTGTGTCCAGGGTCAAACTGCTATCATGGAAATTTCTGGTAACTTGGAGAATGAAGAGCTAAGGGCACAAGAAGAGCTGCTCCCTCTGCTGTCCAGAAAGCACCCTGATACATTCAAAGACACAGAAATGTGAGAAAAGTTAGTGTCACACTGGAGGGACTAGAATGGATATTTGACAAACATCTGGAGAGAAAAGACTGTTAAGTGTAATAGTAATAGAAAAGAAGAGGTCCGAACAGCAGGTGGAGCCCAGTAAAATGTAAATCTTCTGCCCTACGCTGGGAGGGAGGAGCAACCAATAGGACGCTACTTGCAGTCAGGCACTATGGCACATACCTGCAAATCCAGCACACAGGAGGCTCTGGCAGGAGGATTGTTTGAGTCCAGAGATGTCTTAGGCACCGTTCTAGTGCTGTGAAGAGACACCATGACCAAGGCAGCTCTTATAAAAAGAAAGCATCTACTTGGGGGCTTGCTTACAGTGGTAGAGGGTTAGTGCATTATCATTTCGGCAGCATGCAGACAGACACGGTGCTGGAGAAGTAGCTGCCAGGCATGGTGGCACACGCCTTTAAGCCCAGTGCTTGGGAGGCAGAGGCAGGCAGATCTCTGTGAGTTCGAGGGTAGCCTGGTCTACAAAGTGAATCCAGGACAGCCAAGGCCACACAGAGGAACCTGGTCTCGAAAAATAACAAACAAACAAAGAATTCTACATGCTGATCTGCACACAGCAGGAAAAGGGAGCCGCTGGGCCTGACATGGGCATTTAAACCTCAGAGCCAAAGGCCAATGGCACCCTTTCTCCAATTAGGCCACACCTCCTAATCCTTATCATCTTTCCAGATAGTTCCACTCCCTGGAGACTAAACATTAAAAAAGATGAGCCTATGGGGGCAGTTCTTATTTAAACTATCACAAGGAGTTCAAGGCTACTAAGGTCATGGAGTGAGACCTCATATTAAAAACAAAGGCCCTGGAACAAAGAGGCAAAACCCTTTATTCTATAAATAATTCATATGGAAGAGGCTGAGATGTTTAATTGATCAAGTGACTCCCACATAAGAATGAGAACCTGAGGTGATTGTAAACCCAATACTGGGGAGGCCAAAACAAGCAGATCCCTGGGCCTTGGTGGCCAGGCAGTCTAGCTGAACCAGTGACCTCTATGCTCAGGAAGAAACCTTGTCTCAAAACAGAAGGTGGGGAGCCTCTGAGGAAGGGCCCTCAGGGCTCACCTATGACCTCTACAGGAGAATGCACACAGGAACATGGCCATGCCATGAATCCCCAGACACACAGTGAATTCATACAGATCAATAAAAAAACAAAACCATTGAACTTCCAGAGTTATTTCAGACAATTTCTCAAAATAAGGAAAGAAAGGAAGGAAGGATGGAAAGGAGGGAGGGAGGGAAAAAGAAAAGAGGCACGAATAGGGAGACGTGTGTGAAAATGTACCCCTCACACCTAGTGGGGCTGTCACAAATGGCCTGTCCCTGGGCTGGCAAATATGGAGCTGTGTTGTTTCTCTGCTGGCCTGTTGGAGGAGCATTGTATTAGAGTCTTTGGATTAGCACATCTAAAATTGAGGGTTTTAGATGGCAAGCAATTGGCCTAACCAACTGTTCCTCTGACGGCCAGAGGGTGTGTGTTAAGAAGGCAGTAGGGTCCTCCTGACATGACCCATGAATTCCTTCACACATTCCGCCATCATTTATTGAGTATCTACCACATGGAAGGTGTAACACAGGCTCTGTGGAGGCAGAAAAGTGGGACAGTGTCCCAGTCCTGCGTTCTCATTAGAATGTTTTACAAAGAGGGGCTGGGAAAGTGGCTCAGCAGGGAAAGTGCTTGTACACACTTTACAATACGTTCAGATCCCCAGAACTCATGCGAAAGCCTGCCATGGTGGTGTGTGTGTGTGTGTGTCTGCGATCCCAGCACTGAGAGAGAGGGATTACAAGAGTATCATAGGATGCTCGCTGGCCAGCCAGTCTTACCAAAATGGGTGTTCCAGGTTCAGTGAGAGACTCCCAACTCAAAGCTAAGGTAGAAAGTGGTAAAGGACACTTGGTGTACATCTCTGACCTTTGTGTGAGCATGCACGGGAGAGCATACATACACACATCACACACAGACACCACGTTAAAAGGAAGAAAATGTTCTATGAAGAATGCTTTGTGGGGGATCCTGGAAGAGGCGGAGACATTGATCTTGCCAAGCCAGTGGTAACTGGAGCTGCGCCTCTCTGAACTTTAGGATGAACACATTCCTAGGGGATATTCACCTGATAAAAAATAATAATAATAATTTGCCCTGCAGCCCCAGGAGGCCAGTGACCTGGATTCTTGACATGATCTTTCTTTCTGGATGTGGTCTAGCCATTGGGCCGTCCACGTGGGCAAACAGTAGGAATCCTAGGAATCCTAGCATGTTGCATTGGAATGTCTTCACAAGCTATGGCATTGTGGACTGTGAAAGAGAGTCTGTGGCTGGGGGTGCCAGGCTCCTCTCAAAGCTGCCCTTCTCCTAACACTCTAGAATGTGTCGGGTCCTTTTGGGCCTCCATTTGGACATGAGCTGCACCTCATGGAACTCAGGTGCACCTACAGCCTTGACTATTCCAAGAGGCCACTATTCCACGTTTCCTTCAGCACTTACAGAATTCTAAAGATCTCATGGCTGATTTTTGTCTGATTCATATATTGCTTAATTTGGATTTTTTTTTTTGTACCCTGGAACAGATGGCTGTCTCCATTCAATCATGATCCACAGGCTCTGACTGAAAGCAGCTGGCTTGGGGGATAGATGGCAATTCATTTCCCACATGTCAAAATAAGCCACGAGGAAAGGTATTCAGATGTGGGGAACACGGTTTGTTCCATTTAGTTTGTAACCTTAGAGTTAAGGGCTTGTTGATCTTTCTGTTGTTGTTTCCCCCTCGGGCTCTTAGTAGGACTGCACTGTGATCCTTACAGACCTTAAGCAGCCCGGGGAGGAGGGAAAAGTGCCTATGCCTGAGCCACTGGTGGAGTGGCCAGGTATGTGCACCAGACCAGCTTCCCAGGGCTGGGGAGCAGCTGGCAGCCGGACCGTGGGGCCACACCAGTTATGCTGGCCTGAGAAGCAGATTCATTACTCTTGGAAATTGCTCTTGCAGCTTGGCGGCAGTGGTAGTGGCAACACATGCCTTTAATCCCAGCGCTCAGGAGGCAGAGCCAGGTGGAGCACTGTGAAGTTCAAGGCCAGCCTGGTAACAGAGCTAGTTCCAAGACAGGCAAGGCTACACAGGGAAACCCAGTCTTAAAAAAATAAAACAGAGATAAACAAACAAACAAAAACAAGAGAGAGAGAGAGAGAGAGAGAGAGAGAGAGAGAGAGAGATTGCTCTTGTTTCTGTACTTGTATTATTTGTGCATATGTGTTGGTGTTCGTGTCTGTATTTGTACCTGTGGGTGCATATTTATGATGTGTGCACATGTGGGGTCCAGAATTTTACTTAGGAGTGTCTTTGTTTGCTTGGTTTCCAGGGTCTCTCCCTGAATCTAGAGCTTACCAATTCATCTAGATTGGCGGGTCAGCAATCGTCGGGTATCTTTCTGTCTCCACCTCCCCAGCACCAGGGTCACAGGAGCGCTGTGCTACACCTGCCTTTTGTACGGGTCATGGGGACCTGAACTCAGATCCTCACGCTTGCACGGCAAGCACTTTACCCACTGAGCCACGTCTCCAGCCCTTCATCTTCACTTTTCATCCTTTTGTGTTGCTTTATGGATGACATGGTAGGTCACATGTCCAAGATCACCAATTGGTTCTGGTGTAGGCCTGCCTCACAGCTCAAACCCTGCATTTCATCTCAGGAGCCCATCTGTCACCACCTGCATCACTTGGGCACTAGGGAGGGGACATAAAGGCCACCTTCAGTTCCCAGCTTGTGTCTATGCTGACTCTGCTTTTGGCTACGATCCTCAGTGACTGGTGCAGTCCTGGGCTTAAGACATTCAGCAGATCTTTCACCTGCTTTGCTACAACACTGAGTCTTTGTTCGGTTCCTTGTTCCAGGACACAAGGACCTGGGAGCCCTCTGGGGGGTACCTTCTAAACCCTCACATCACCAGACTCCTCTTGGAAGCTTCTTTTCCCAGGCCTGGAAACAGCAGGCACCCAGAAGCCTGCCTGTGCTCTGTGTGCCAGGTGCACTGTGTAACTTGTCACTGTTTCACGACCCTTGTCATCCCTCGGTGTGATGGTGTGACTGTGGGCCTGCCACTGTTTCTTTGTATGCAAAACAGGTATGACATTAGGATGACACGTATCAAATGTTCCGAGCATTGACTATTACTTAGGTTCTCGGGAGTGTTTGGGGGCAAGCAGCTTCTTTAGCTCTGGTGATTTACTGCCTGGAGTTCCGTGGCATAAGGTTCTGAACAATGAACAAGAAATGCCACCATTGGTCAAATTGCTGGGTGGGGGAAAGGCCTCAGTAACAGCTGCAGGTATATTGACGTTTCCGCCTCTTCAAATGATAAGATGGTCTTAGGGACTGGTGACATCGAGACTCCTCCAGAGCGGAGGGGCTGCATCGTCCCCTAATGCTGTCCCCGGCAGCAGAAATGGTGTTGTTCCATCCCTCCTTTCCTGGGAAGCACCTGTGCTCGGGTCATGGCGGCACATGCTCACTGGACCTGGTGCCATCCCTCAGGTGGATGGCCTGGTTGCCTGATAATCCTGTCAGGGTCTCAGATCCTTTCCAAGTCTCTCCCAAGGGTGTCTCTCTCTGGCCTTTCCTGCCTCATTTACTGTTTAATATCCCCAGCCTTGGCATCACCATAGTAATGACTTCGTAAATAGCAACAATATAGTTGGTGCTCTAGCTGAGATCTGGCCAACTGCTTCCCTCATATTCTCTCCCCTGGGCAGCCTGTCAACTTTGAGGCAGGGAGAGGGGTGGGGTGGGGATGAGGGGGGTTGGAAGGTTGGGGGTGGTGGTAGATGTCATGGTCCCTTCATATGACCTTGGGTACAATGGTACACAGTGGGTTCTCAGCAAGCCCCTACTGAGTGAGTGAATAAACACACACACACACACACGCACACGCACACGCACACGCACACGCACACGCACACACACACACACACACAGCACAGAACCAGGCCCCACGGCTTTCGATCCCCCAGCTGGTAGCATGGGTCTTCCTCCTTCTGGTGGGTTCCCCTTTACAGGGAGACAGAAAGGCTTCGGGGATACACTGTCACACCACACTTCTGGTATTGTCCCTGGAAGCTTCTGTGGAATAAAACGAGGGAGCAGGGGAGACAATGCTAGTGTCTCGGAGTCTCTGGCTGCTAAAAAGGTACTGTGATGAGTAGACAGCACTGTTGATTGGACTGGATTTAGAATTACCATGGAAACTCACCTCAGGTGATTCTGTATGGGTGTTTCCAGAAAGGTCTGAGACAGCAAGACCCAGTATCCTGTGGGCTGAGGTCTTAGGCTAAAGAAAACAGGAAACAGGAAGTCAGATGGGCAGCAGCATTCATCTCTCTGCTTCCGGCTCTGGATACAATGTGACCAGCTATCCATGGCTCTTGCCACCGTTCTTCCCCACCAGGATGGACCCAAAATAAACTCTGCCTTTTAGAAACTGTTTTTCTTACAGCAGTGAGAAAATTAACTAGTTAATTAATGCACCTTTCCTGCTCCCCTCCTACAGAGTCTGTAGCAGTTTGAACAGAATTGCCCCCATTGGCTCACATACTTGAATGCTTGGTCACTAGGGAGTGGCACTGCTTGACTGGGGTTGGGAGGTGTGGCCTTGTTGGAGGGGGACTGGCCTTTTCACAGAAAATGTGTCTTTGGGGGTGGGCTCTGGGGCTTCAAAGGCTCAAGCCAGACCGTGTCTCTTTCTTCCTGCTGCCTTTGAATCCAGATGTAGAATTCTTAGCTACCATGTCTGCCTATCTGCTGCCATGTTCTCTGCCATGATGCTAATGAACTAAACCCCTGAAACTGTAAAAGTTTCTATAAAAACTTTTCTGTGTTAAAAAAAAAAAAAGCCCCAGTTAAATGCTTTCTTTCTTTGATAAGAGCAGCCATGGACATGGTGTCTCATGCTGGCCTTCCTGCTTAGGTGGAAGGGTGTTGTGGGAGCCCAGAAACCACACAGCTGTGAGGTGAGACAGTGCCCCAATGGGAGGGCATCCTGGGACACAGTAACCAAGGAACCACACACCTCTGAGAAGAAGCCTCCACAACAGAGGGATCCCCAGCTGAGCCGAGAAGCTCAGGAGCCTCAGCTCTGCTCCACTTGTTCGTTTCTTCGGTCTTCTCTCCTTTGCTCCTCGGCTTCTTCCGATGAAAGAGTCACACCAGGCAGCAAATCTCACAAAAGAAATTTACTTGGAGGATCCAGGGAGTGGAGGGACAAAGCCAGGAGTGGCCACCTAGGCTCCCAGGAGAAGGCAGCAGAGAACTGAGCGGACACAGCCTTTATATAGGATTTTTTTTTTTTTAGGTGGCAGAGCTTTCTAGGGCAGAGATTTCCAGGGTGAGGATTGGTGGGATTTCAAGTACTGAGTTTAGGAGAGCTCGGGGATTGGTGGGGTTTCCTGCTCAGGAATTGGTGGCCTTTTGTTCAGACTTCTCACCTAAAATTAGCATATCTAGGAAGGGTCCTGTTAAAAAGCTGGAGATGACCTTTGTGATAGTTACAGCGGATGGAAACTCTGTTATGAGAGTTAGGGAGGTCGGGGGCGGGGATGGGGTGGGGGGGGGTCTGGCTGCTGGAGCTCCTGGGGTGGGGAGCTTGACCACTCCCCTGCCTTGAGGATTTACAAAGTATACAAAGTTTACAAAGGGAGTCCATGGCCCGGAAGCCTTTCCTTGTGGCTTGAATGGACATGAATAGCCAACACAGAGTCTCAGAGGTCAATTCTGGGGACATGCACTAATCACTGTCATCAGTTTACCTCTTACGACTGACATATTTGGAGACCAGAGAAAGCAAAACATTTCTTCAAGAGCAAACAGCTTGACACCACAGCCAGCACCAGGACCCAAGCGCTCCAATTCCTAAAGTCATCATCTCTGTGTCCTTGATCTGGACGCGAGGTAACCATGGTTACCTCGTTTCACAGGGGGAACTTCAAGGAAGATTTCACAATGCCTCTCCCATCCCATCTCTGCCATGTCCTACAGCGGGG
The DNA here is from genome assembly GCF_964271855.1 of Acomys minous. NCBI lineage: Eukaryota > Metazoa > Chordata > Mammalia > Rodentia > Muridae > Acomys > Acomys minous. Next base: position 14,561,993 of record NC_140489.1, read on the forward strand.
ATTACCTTCCTGTTTTGACTCTCCTTGGAACTTTTCTTAAACCTCACAGCCAGGCTTTAAGGAAAGCAATGACTTTTTTCCTGGGACACCCTGAATTTCTATTCCGCACTGTCTTTTCACACTCTCTCAAGTCCCAGCTTGAGCAGCAGGGACTTGGCTGCAGAAGCCAGAGTTCTGTTGGATCCACTCCCTGCTTCATCTGGTGTGTGAGTTCAGTGAGTATGGAAGGCCCAGGATGATGGATAGGCACTGTGCGGGTTCCAGCTGGTGCCAGCGGAGCGCTCTGCCTCATCATCAGGGCAGCCCGGTTCCTGGCCAGGAAGAGGTTAGCAGAGTGGTTTTATGACCCAACTCCACAGAAAGTCATTTGAGGGTCTGATTTGCTTCAGGCAAGCAGGAAGAGATTAAATAAGCAAATGAATGTGACAGCATTTTCTAAACTGTAAAGTGGTTGCGAAAGCAGTTTTCTTAACTGTAAAGTGTTATGTAAACGTGGCTGAGACGGGGGAATGGGAGCCAGGAGAGGATGCTGCCTGATGCCGGGGTGTGGTGAGGACCAATGGAAACACAACCCTGGTATTCATGGCTTCGGGCTGCTCACTCTGGCCAGGGAAGCCACTTCAGAACTTGGTGTGGCATGTGCTGCCCTACTGGGTGACCAGTGCTGGAAGGGAGTGAGGGTCACAGAGGGAGGTCTCCAACTCTGCCTTCCTCAAAAGCTGCCTCTACATGAACTAAGGCGAGTGCAGAAAACCCCTGTAGACAGAGTGACTGCTGAGGCTCTCACCAGACAGAGCAGTTTGATAAAAGTGCTTGATGATTTCTCTCCTCAGTGAGCGCTACCAGTGATTTCATGACTGCGTTTATTTGCCAAAACTCACGTACACGTGGCAAATTTACTGTGGGTAATCCATATTTCAATAAAGCTCATTTTGATGGCACAGGGACAAATATCTAGGGATACTCTGGTGGGTGTTAAATGGTGGTGACTTTGGGGTACATTTAACCTAATACTTCCCTAGTATTGTGTCAGAGGGGGGATGTTATTTCCTTGTTCACCATTAGGTTCAAGGTTGAGGCCCCAGTGTACTAGAAACTGCCCTTGCTAAGAAGCATTGACTCTTCGCCTGGGCCCACAAGGAACTCAAAGAAGATGAGCAGCATGCATCAGGCTAGGGAGGCAGGCAGCTTGCATGCTCTTCCACAGACCGGAACTGGACCCTAGCATCCATGTGGGGTGGCTCATAACAGCCTGTAACACACAACATCCTGTAACTCCTGGTCCAAGAGATCTGCTGCCCTCTTTTGGACTCTTCAGGGACCTGCCCTCCTGTGTGTGCATTTGCACATTTACACAGGCACACACAACTGAAGCTAATCCTTAAAAAAGAAAAAGAAAAAGAAACAAAGAAAGAAAGAAAGCCTGGTACCTGTCTTCATTCTGAATGCCTCATATTTTTGGTGTTTTCTTTTTTGTTGTTGTTTTTTGTTTTTTTGTTTTTGTTTTTGTTCAGACTCTGAATGGGCCTCTCATAGCTTAGGGAGTGTTTCTCTACCCTAGTGCACACACCTCAAGTATAAAGGCATGAGGTAAGCCATTGTCCTAAACCTGCCACCACCTTGGGGTCCAGGAGCAGAACCCCACAGAACACATGCCCGTAGATGGGACAGTTGTCCGTGACAGTGAGGCTGCACCCTGGAACATGTTACCATTTTCTAAGAACCACATTTTCCTTCAAGCAAGGGCAGCAGGGATGCCTGTGCCTACCCCACAGAACGGGGACCAGAGATGAGACTATGACCAGCCAGACCACATTGACTGCTTCATCACAGTCACTTTCCCCTTGCTCCAGTTCTTCCTCTATTTAAGCCTCAAGATCAGTACCCCAAAGGCAGACTTGGGGGATCCCTGTACCTACACTGACTCTGCTGCCGCCACTAAAGAAAGAGTGCAATTAATGTAGTCCCCTATGCCTCTTAATCCTGTCTATGTGAAGGAAGTTGCTAATGGCCTTTCTACTCTCCTTTACTCAAAGTCTCCCAGGCCCTGAAGTGACTTATTTGTTGTCAATGCAGAAAAACAAACCAGGTGTAGTCACACAATCTCCTCCAATCTTTATCTTGAGAGATTGCCTACAAACTGAAGCCCTGTTCCTCCAGCAAATGAAGGCTGCCTGGGAAGGTGCTCTTGGAAGGATCCAGAGTTCTGTCATATTATAGATCCTGGAGTTAGTTGCCAAGCCTGGGTGATTCTGGGGTTTAATTTCAATAAATCCGCTTCCTGGAGGACATAGTCCTCCACATCTGGTGTGTAACATCTTGGTGTTCTGTCCACCTCTTCCGGACAAGGAAGGGGTTACCATGGTTCCCAGGGTTCCACCTACTTCTTTCGAACAGGGAAGGGGCTACCACAGTTGAGCTATACTCACATATCACAGCCTTTTCATGAGAAGGAATTTGGCACTCGCTGCCTTCCAAGTCCTGTCACTTACCCAGACAACAGCTATTGAGTGACCCGGTTTCCAGTTTTGTTTTTGGTTTTGGTTTTTTTTTTTTTTTGAGTCTTCTTTTTAAAACATGGGGGATGTGAACACCAGCACCTAGGGCAGCGGTGAGCATCCAGTGAGGTTACTGAGAGCCAAGAGCTTGGACATCTGTACTAATGAGCCATGCCTGTGACCGTGTGACAGGGCCTTTATTACACAAATACACACACACAGACACACACATGCAGGGATCCAAGCTGTCGACCCAGCATCTGCCCACCTGGCACCTCACAGAGCCTCTAGGGTGGATAGGTGAAGGCATGGCTTTGTTGGACTCCACCCACAAGTGTAGTGAGGACTCGGTGTGGGCACTGGCGCCAAAGAGAATTCACTCCCAGCTCAAGCTCTCACTTCCCAGGTGTGTGAGAAAATCACTTCACTTCTACTCACCTGAAAAGTGAAGAAGACAAGTGAGGCTGATAATGAACCTGCTTTGTAGGGTACTGATGGGGACCAACTGAACACAATTTACAAATCCAAGCCCATCCCTGGCATTCACTATGTATGATCAGACATGGTAATGTCCACCCATCCATACCATAGCACATAGTGTAGTCATCATCCCCGGGCTGGCCAGGTGTCCCAAGAACTGCCTGTCAAAGTCCAGCCTCCTTCCTAACCCTTGGACCACTTAGCACTTTATGCATTTAGTTACACACACACACACACACACACACACACACACACACACACACACAGACACAGCCAACATGGCACACATGGTTATAAGTGTTACCCCTATGCTGGATAGTTTTATATCAACAAACACAAGCTAGAGTTATCTGAAACGAGTGAGCCTCAATTGAGAAAATGTCTCCATAAGACCCGACTGTAAGGCATTTTCTTAATTAGTGATTGATAGGGGAGGGCCCAGCCCTTTGTGGGTGGAACCATCCCTGGGCTGGTGGTCCCAGGTTCTGTAAGAAAGCAAGCTGAACAAGCCATGGGGGAGCAAGCCAGTGAGCAGCACTCCTCCATGGCCTCTGCCTCAGCTCCTGCCTCCAGGCTCCTGCCCTGCTTGAGTTCCTGTCCTGATGTCCTTTGGTGATAAACAGTGATGTGGAAGCATAAGACCAATAAACCCTCTCCTCCCCTAGTTGTTTGGTCATGGTGTTTTACCACAGCGATAGTGACCCTAACTAAGACACCACAAGGTCTGTGTGTGGAAGGTCTGGTGCACAGATAGTGGAGAGAATGAGAGGAGACTGGACCATAAGGGCCTTGGTTCCACCGAGGAGTAAGATAGAGCCTCGTTGGAGGAAGCAGGTCATCTGGGTCCTGCCTTTGAAGAGGCATAGCTGTTCTTAATCCCAGCTCCTTTTTCTTCTCCCCTTGACCCCTTGCTTCCTAGCTACCATGAGGCAAGCAGCTTTCCTCAGCCATGTCCTCCTGTGAGGCTCTGCCTCACCATAGGCTGACAGAAGGCAAGAGTATCCACCCCACTTACCCCACTCGTCCCAGCTCCCAAAAGGTCCAGCCATCCATCTTTTCATTCACTTGTTCAACATCCAGAGCATACCATCACGTCCTCCAAGCCAGGCTCTGAGCCAGGAAGTGTGTGGGGGGGGGGGGGCGGGGGGAACAGGGTCACAGAGGCAAATCAGTCCCATTTTGCAACCCTGGTAGAGTGCAGTGGCCTCACTCTAGAGCTGTCTGTGAGGCAGCACGGGGGGCACAATTTCTTCCAGAGAGGCCATGTTCTACTTGAACTTTAAATGCAGGTACAGGGGTGGGGGGATGGGGGGATACTTCCCAAACAGAGGGGAGGGGAGGAGCAGACAGAGGGAAAGCTGGAGAGAGCGCACCAGTTAAGAGCACTGCCTTTCCAGAGAGCCTGGGTTCATGTCCCAGCACCCAACATGGCGTCTCAGAACTATCTCTAACTCCAGTTTCCAGGGAATCCAATGACCCCCCCTTCTGTCTTCTGTGGGTGCTGCAGGCACATGGCACATACACATGTATGCAGGAAAACACTCATATACATATAAATAAAAATATTTTCACAAACGACAGAGGTAAGCCCAAGCATGGAGGTAAAACCACAGTGAATTGTAGGAGGAGCAAATGTACTGACCCGGGGCTTTGTGGAGAGAGAAGGACTTCACAATCTGTTCAGGCCTGACAGCTGAGCCCATGCCAGGCTCTGCAAAGCCCCGGATTCTGCGTGAGCCTCTCATACGCTACAGGAGGGCCACTGAAGGTGTTTGAGCCAGGGGTGTGTGAAAATAGAAGCAGTTCCCAGGAAAGTACTCACAGCAAGGAGGAATGTTGGAGTGGCAGTAAGGCAGGGAGGACAAGAAGCCTCTAGAAGGTGACAGGGCAGCAGCCTCCAGTCACTTGTCATGTGGTCATCCCAGAAATGGCTTGTGAAGTCCCTGGGTCGAGCAGCAGCTGTATCTGTGACTAGGATGCTGGACTCTTCCTGGGCCTCCATTTCTCCACATAGGAATGGCTGTCAGGCTCAGGGATTATGCCAAGCCCCGTGCACAGGCTTCTCCTGCTGCCTTGTGGTGTCTTCTATGGCCTCCAGGAAGCACTTTCTTGCACCTCGCTCTGCCAAGCTATCCCTTCTCGGATAAGATTAAAATACGAGGGCGGCCTTTCCCAAGCTCCTGTAGTTACCTACTGAGAACAGAGGCAGACACTTCCAGGTCATGTGGACATGCCTAGAAGATACTAGCTTAGAAACTGAACACCACACAAACAGCAACATCCTTTGAAAGAGTGATTCTCTAGACAAAAGGAACCAAACGTGCAAATGGGGGGGGGGGGAGGGCGGAAAGGTGTTCATGTATTGAACATTTGTTTTGTGGCTAAGGTCTTTAATGGCCTTCAGTTAACCTTCTAAGGATCCTGCGAATTACGTACTTGAACTCTCATGGTTCCCCAAAACTAGGCATTTCAATGACACACTGAGCTGGCACCACACACAGATGACCCTTAATTCTGGGTTCTTCCTGCCACACCTCACCTTGGAGTCACACTGGCCTTCGCTGTGAGCTAGCACCCATCACCTCTAGGGACTTGAGGTGACCTCTACATCTCTGAGGGTCCTCGGCATGATAGCTGCCCTCAGCTCAAGGGCTACTGTGGCAACGTGATTCGGGGAGGAAATACGCATTAGTGTGTCCCCTCTATCATCTATCCCTGAAGAAAAGACAAATTATTAAATGTGCCCTGTGTAACCTTCCGGACCTTGGTGGTTCTGGAACAATTAAACCTTTTTGTGGCAAGAGTTACCCTGGAGACAAGTGAAAAGAAATTGAATGTAGAAATGGAAGGGGAAAGAGATTTCTAGGAGGTGGGGGCTGGGATGAGAGGTCATCAGTGCTGGTCAGAGGGATGGTCATTTCCCAGAAGGCTAAGTCAACAGTCTTTAAATAGAAACACACAAGGGCAAGGCCAGAAAACACCTGGAGTATTCAATGAAATGAAGCGTGCTCTCTCTCTCTCTCTCTCTCTCTCTCTCTCTCTCTCTCTCTCTCTCTCTCTCTCTCTGTGTGTGTGTGTGTGTGTGTGTGTGTGTGCGCACATGTATGATGCACAACATCTGTCTTGTCTGTATACACCAACACTCTCTCATAAAGGTACTTCCTGGGCTGGGGAGATGACACAACCAGCAACATGGCTGCCTTGCAGGCATGAGGACCTGCATCCCCACAGCTGGGCACAGTGGTCTGTGCCTCTGATAATCTCAAGGCCCAGGAGGCAGAAGCAGGAAGTTTCCTGGGGTTTGCTGGCCAGCTGGCCTAGCATAATCTGTAAGGACCAGATTCAATGAGAGACCCTGTTTGGAGAAAAAAAAAAGTGCAGAGTGATAAAGGAAGACACCAGACTCTGTGCCCTGGCCTCCACAGACACGCACACACACACGTAACTACTCACCTGCACACACTAATGCACGTCTACACAGGCGTCCCTGACGGATGCATGTCCATACGGGCGTCCCTGGTGGCTCTATTCTCTCTCCCCTGCCCTGTCAACAGGAGCTTTTGGAAGTAGTCATGGCCAACATTTGATTCACTCCATTTTCACACATGGCCACTGTGATTTGAAAGGAAAGGAAATTACTGACTTAGTAACTGACACATGCCGGGCAGGTGCTTGTTGCCTGCCCTTGCAGCCTCATTTAATTCTTATTGTGACGCCTACATTCACTCTCACTGTCCTGGCCATAGCAGTGAGGGAACTGACCCAAAGCACACAGCAGCTTCCAAATGGGGAAGCCTGGACCCTACACTTGTCTCTGACAGACGGACACCAGAGTTCCTAGCACACTCAGGCAACTCAGCGGACAATTGCTCAGAATGTAACAGGGATGGTAGAGCAGGCACAGCACTGACCGGAAGCCTAGGCAGAATATTCACTGAGACTTGAGGGGACTCAAATGACAAACCAGGCAAAAGATTAGGCTGAAGAAAAGGATGAGATTGGGTTGCCTGTAGAGGTGGGAGTAGAATTTTGAAGTCCAGCTGGGCATGGCAGCAGCACGTGCCTTTAATTCCAGTACTCAGGAAGCAGAGGCAGGCTGATCTCTGAGTTTGAGACCAGCCTGGTCTATGAATCTAGGACAGCCAGGGCTATCACACAAAGAAAATATGTCTTGAAAACAGACCAATCAACAAACAAAAAATAAAAAATAAAAATAAAAAAAGAAAGATAAGAAGGAAAGAACTTTAAAAACCATCTAGAGGGAGATGAAGTAGCAGGTAGAGAAAAAGAAAAAAATTTAAAAGACAGAACCCCCCCCCCCCCAGAGCACAAAAGAGATGCGTTCAGTTAGCTGGAACTTGGGTGCGTGAGTGGAAGACAGGAAGTGACTCTGGAAATGAAATTGCTTGCCAACATTGAAGGGCAAAGGAAGGGCAGACGTGTAGCCTTCCGTGGAGAGGTAGGCACAGAGACTGCCTAACTGCTGCCGAGCAAAGGGTTGTGAGGGGACTTCCCTGAGGAGAAAGGAGGGATGAGCCATGTCAGAGACAAACAGAAAGAGTTAAGACTGCAGCGGCCTCTTTTCTGAGTCACAGCAGGTGTATGGAAGAGGGAAAAGACCCGGACCAGGGCAGGGGGAATGCAAGGGCCTTAGGCTCTATTGAGTTGAGTTTGAGGTGACCCTAAGGCATCCAGGGAGGGTGTCCTCTGGGTGTCCATGCTGAGCATCGGAAAGGCTGGTGTAGCACCTTCCAAACACCTGTCTGCAGACCCAGAGTCTGCCCCAGAATTACCCCTGCAACTCCTTAGCCTTCTGTCTGCCCATTAACCTTCCATCCAAGGACCCGTTGTGTCTTCATCGGGGAGACTTTCCCATTTAAAGGTTGTGAGTTCTGGTGTTTTCTACCCTGTGCAGCCCTCCCGTCTTCTCATACTTTGCTATTAGAGAGACCTCACCTGCATTCTCTTCTACCTAACCTCTCCACCCCTGTCCCTGTCCCACTGTCTCCGAGGAAATCACTGCATCCTGAGTGCACACCCTGCCCTCTTCTCTGTTCGTAGGTCTTGCTGTGACAGTTCATTCCACGGTCAGCTTTACTGGAGTGAAAAACTATCTAGGAGACACATCCCTGAGTACGTCTCCGAGGGCACATCCAGACGGATTTAGCTGAGGAAAGAAGAGGCACGCTCAATGTGGAGAGCGTTATCGCATGGGCTAGGGGCTCAGAGCTAATAAAAGGGGGGAATGGAGAAAGCAAGCTGAGCGCCCACATTCCTCTGTCTGCTTCCCGACAGTAGGACAAAATGCTGTCCCAGCTGCATCACGCTCCTGCCACCATGCCTTCCTGCCATGCTGCCATCCTCAAACCAGGGGACAAAGTCCATTCTTCCCTCCTTATGTTGTCGTCTCCACCGTGTATTTCATCACAATGTGAAAAGTAGCTAATATAATAATATAGTAATTATTTTATTTGATATAATCGAATTTTGTTGACTTACATGGTATTAATTATATTATATTGTAATAGCAAATACAACTCAATTATATTGAAATATCATGGCTTTATTTGACCGAATTTACCAAGAAATCATGGTCTTGCCTCATCTGGGTGCCCCACATGATTAGCAAAACCTCTTACTCATTCATCTGCAGATTTCTTTATAACTCTGTCTTCACTCTTCCTGCCCCATGGGTCGTTTCCACTTCTGGCTGCATCTTCACCCTCCCCACGTCAGCTGGCTCCAGGCTTCGATCTCCTCACTTCAGCTGCCCTCTACCCTCACCTGTTTTTCTCCCTGCCATTTATCAGAAGCACTCCTCAGTGCCAGTCACTGGCTTCCATCTCCTCAGCTCGTTGAAAATAGACATTACCCATATGGCCTCCCTAGAACTGCTTGTAGGAAGGTCATGGGGGACTTCCTAGGAACCGTCCATGGCATACTTTGCCTGTGCCTCATCAGTCTGTGCCTGTCTCTTACACTTCTCTATGACTGGGCCTTCCTTAAGTGCCATTCCGTGGCCTTTATTACACTGAAGCTTCTGGGTTTTCTTAAACCACTTTCGTTCTGCCCAGGATTCCTCATGGGCTCCTCCTCCTTTATCAGCCCCTAGTGTGTTATTCTCTGGCATGCTATCCTCGGGACATGGCTCTTCTGTCTTTATGCATACCCTTGCGTAGGTGTTCTTATATTGTTCAAATCACCATGTCACTAAAGACACTATCAGTAACTAGTACACTGTCTGCAAGACGGATTCAAAGATGTCAGCCTGCCTGATCCTCCACCTGGATACCTTCCACATGGGCGCCTCTCCACCTGGACACCTTTCTCGTGGGCATCCCTCCACCTGGGCACCCTTACATCTGGACACTCTACCACCTAGATACCCCTCCACATGGACACTCCTCTACCTGGGCACTCCTCTGCCTACACACTCCTCTACCTGGGCACCCTGCCACCTGGGCTCTCCTCTACCTGGGCACCCCACCACCTGGGCACTCCTCCACTTAGACACTCCTTCAATTGGACATCAATCCACCTGTATACTCCTCTAACTGGAAACCAGTCCACCTGGACACTCCTCCACTTGCCACTCCTCCACCTGGACACTCCTCCACCTGGACACTCCTCCACCTGGGCACTCCTCCACCTGGGCACTCCTCCACTTGCCACTCCTCCACCTGGACACTCCTCCACCTGTACACTCCTCCACTTGCCACTCCTCCACCTGGACACTCCTCCACCTGGGCACTCCTCCACTTGCCACTCCTCCACCTGGACACTCCTCCACTTGCCACTCCTCCACCTGGACACTCCTCCACCTGGGCACTCCTCCACCTGGGCACTCCTCCACTTGCCACTCCTCCACCTGTGCTCTCCTCCACCTGGGCACTCCTCCACCTGGGCTCTCCTCCACCTGGGCACTCCTCCACCTGGGCACTCCTCCACCTAGACACTCCTCCAACTGGACACCAATCCACCTGGACACTCCTCTAACTGGACACCAGTTCACTTGGACACTCCTCCACCTGGACACTCCTCCACCTGCACACTTCTCCACCTGGACACTCCTCCACCTGGACACTCCTCCACCTGGACACTCCTCCACCTGGACACTCCTCCACCTGGACACTCTTCCACCTGGACACTCCTCCACCTGGGCACTCCTCCACCTGCACACTTCTCCACCTGGACACTCCTCCACCTGCACACTTTTCCACCTGGACACTCCTCCACCTGCACACTTCTCCACCTGGACACTCCTCCACCTGGACACTCCTCCACCTGGACACTCCTCCACCTGGACACTCCTCCACCTGGACACTCCTCCACCTGGGCACTCCTCCACCTGCACACTTCTCCACCTGGACACTCCTCCACCTGCACACTTTTCCACCTGGACACTCTTCCACCTGGACACTCCTCCATCTGGGCACTCCTCCATCTGGCAATCCTCCTTCTGGGCACTCCTCCACCTGGACACTCCTCCACCTGGACACTCCTCCACCGGACACCTAACTGGTTTCTCAAGCTCAGCATGTATCTTACTTGGCATTACCACCTACCTGGTGGCACTTAGAAATCATCCTTAATTCTTCCTCCTCTTATTAATTACACCAAATGGATCCCCAGATTCTGATTATTTGACCTAAATATCTCTGAAGTCATTTCCTTCATCTGTACCCAACATTCCCTAGTGTTTGAGGCGTCCTTAACACTTTCTCCTGGATTCCTGTCGCCCTTGTCCCATCACTTCCTGCATTCAGCCTTGTCTCCTTCATGGCCTCCTCCCTGTGGAATTTAAATCTGTCAAAGACTACACTGCCTATGCGTTGTATTTGCCAAGGAGGTGTTTAGGGACTGGCTTTTCCTGGGATTAATTTTCTAAGACACATTTCAGAACTCATTAGTCTGCAGGCTAGAGTCAGAGCTCCAGAGAGCAAGCATTGAAGGGCCAAATGCTGCTGCTAAAGTCTGAATGTTAAATGTCTGCCCAAGGCTTCTGTGCTAAAGCGTGGCCCCTAACGTGGTGTTACTGGGAGGTGGTGAGGCCCTTAGGCAGCGGGCCTAGACCAGTGGCTCTCAGCCTTCCCAATGTTGATACCCTCTAATACAGTTCTTCATGTTGTAGTGACCTCCAACCATAAAGCTATGTTCATTGCTGCTTCATAGCTATAATTTTGTAAATTTGTTACAAATCATAAGTGTCTGTGTTTTGTGGTGGTCTTGGATGACCCCTGTGAAAGGGTCATTTGGCCCCCAAAGGGGTCTCAACCCACCAATTGAGAACCACTGGCCTAAGGTGGAGGTCTTTAGGTCATAGAGGATGTGTCCTTGAGGGAGACCATGCCATTTCACTTTCGCTCCCCGTCTCACCATGAAGTGACTAGTTCTGTTCTTCTCTGAGCCCCTCCCCCCACCATGATGTACTACCTCATCACAGGAATCACGAGCCCAAAGGAGCCTCTTCTCTTTACCAGGTAATGAACTCAGGCCTGTTGAAGGGACAGAGGGTGACTACCGACCGGTCCAGTCTGACCCCCCCCAGCACCCTTGCCTCACCCTACAGTGAGGGGGGAGCAGCTTTATCCCACGCTGGCCTCACCACCCTCTCTCCTCCTTGCTGTTGGTCATGTGGTGTCCCTTGTTGGCCTCGTTAGAACTCTTCCACACAGCTTTCCCAGGAAGCCTTCAAATCACAGAGTACACAAAAGAGCTGGGTCTAGATAGCAGACAGTTACCTAAACAGCTGAAAGACAGTTGGCACCCACTTACTATGCCAATCATAAAGAGAGCCGAGAAGGGTCCAGTGAACCGTTAGGACTGGCTTAGGCACCATCTAGGTCCACTCTTCCCTGAGGAGCACAGTAAAGGACAAACTGCCTTTAGAAAGATGAATGGGCTGGGTGAGGTGACACATGCCTGTCTCAGGGGTGCAAAGGCAGGCAGATCTCTGAGTTTCAGAACAGCCTGGTCTACAAAGCAAGTCCGGGACATCCAGAGCTACACATAAAAAACCCTGTTTCAAAAAACCAAAAGGAAAAAGGAAAAAGGATGGGCTGGGGGCTGGAGTGATAGATCAGCAGTCAAAAGCACTGGCTTTTCTCTTACATGAACCCTTTCTCAGATTCACCGTATTGTGGAAACAGGCCATTTTAACCCATCAAAGGAGTGAAACAGAAGCCGTGACCCTGCCAAGCTGCAGACAGCAGCTGATGCCTTCTGAGATTCTGTTTGTGGTTCCGAGCAGAGAAATCAACTGTCTAGAGATAGAAGGGCAGCACCAAAATGGCCTCCATTCCTGGCTTTAAGGGATGTGATTTGAGAAGTCTTCCTCAAGAGAGTTTTGTCATCATTAGGGTTAAATAATTCCCTGGTACTCTTCTTCCCTGTTTTCACTAAAGACCTTTGGCTATTCTCGTTGGAAGACACTTGGACCAACACCCAGCTTTCATTTCTCCCTTTCAGCATGATGCTGTGTAGCAGTGTCCCATGGTTGAAACATTTCTGCCACAGACAGAGGTCTCTTAAGATTCATAAAGTAAACTCACAAGTCTCAGTCCTTGAAACTTACAAGATTCAGCACCCTCTCCTCTTCCCTCCCCGAGGCTCTAACTAAGCAGTGAGGATTGCAGGGCAAAGAGGGAGCCTCCTGCTGGAGGTCCTGGGATGTAGCTTTTGTGAATCAACAACCACACTGGGATGATGCAAGCTGCCCTGGAGTCAGCCACCATGCTGCAAAAACAACAATAACAACAACAACAACAACAACAACAACAAAACCCCAACATTCTCATTGGTTTACTAAGTTGGACTCTGGTGGAGTTGTTAGTCTGTTGTCCATGCCCTATCTGGGGTGAGCAGGCATCTGTTCACACTGTTCCAACAGTGCATCCACCCAGCCATCGACTTCTCATGGACTGCACCTTCCGTTCACTGTTGGACCCCACCATATACTTATTCCATCTGGCTCCCTCACCTTTTTGTTTGTTTGTCTTTGTTTTATCTTGTGTTTTGAGACTGGGTATCTTTATGTAGCCTTGGCTGTCCTGGACTCACTTTGTAGACCAGGCTGGCCTCGAACTCACAGCGATCCGCCTGTCTCTACCTCTGCCTCCCACCACCTCTCTAATTAGGATCTATCTTCCTCAACTTGGATCCTCCACAGCCAGATGCAGAGTGTCACAAACTTGCTTCTTTGTCCACTACCTCGCCAGCCCATCTCTCAGCACAATGCCAACATCTGTCCTGTCCTCCATCCCAAGCCTGGCTTCCAGTTACCCACCTCTTTATGGGGCTGAAAACGAGACAGGCCTTCCATTATACACTGCTAGCAAATGTCAGCTTCATTTATGTTTTAGGCCTTTAACTTGTCCATCCTCAGTGTATCTATCTGCTATATGGGCATGATAATATACATGGCACAAATCCGTGGCATGTATTTGAAAGGAACTTCTGTACCACACAAGTCCACATCAGGCGAGGTGGAGTTGCCAGGCCCTTCTGGGGTGAATTCTCCTTACAGGGTAAAGTGAGGTCTAAGTCGAAGGCAACAGTTCACTCAATGCTCACTGTCCAATTGGCTGATGAGAGCTCCAGCTCAGGCCCCACCCCCTGGCCAGCCACACATACCACCGTCCTTCTGTCCTTCCATCTCTGGGACTATCAGAAGACACACAGGTGACCCTCTGCCTCCCGCTAAGCTGGGTCCCCACCCTCTGCACCCTCTCTTTGTTTTATCCTCTTGCCAGTTTGTGGGACTACAATTGCTTGTCTCATTAAAAATAGCTAAGCCAATAAATAATAATTCTCCTGAAAAAGAAGGAGCCACTTTCCAAGCAGGGACCATTTAAAGGCATCTGAGGCCACATTTGCAGGCAAACAGCTCAGTGGGGGCCGTCTCCTCCTTGGAACCAGGGAACTCTTTATAGATTTTAATCACATTTCTCAAAAAAAAACAAAAACAACACTTATTCCCGCATGAAAGACTCATCTCCAGCTTATGGTGAGCAGAGCCAGCTGAGTTGAAGAGCAGAGAAACAAAACCTACAGGGACAATTGTAGCGCAAGTGCGGTGGGGCACAAACCGTTTCCAGACAGCGCCGTGCAGACATTATGTTGTCCTCCACACGTGTAGAACAGAAGTTCCCTAAGAGAGTCAGAGCTCACCCTGGCAAACGACGGTGGGGGATCAACAGCACTGAACCCCTAGAAAGAACACACAGACTCCATCCGGTCCATGAAACCAACTCACTTGAAATTTGCATCCTTAGGAAATATACCACGTCTCAACAGCCTCACCCTGTAAAATGGGACCAATGCTCTCCATCTGACAACCTCTGAAAGCTGCTGCAACCCAGAAAGAGAACAGCCATGACACAGAAGCATCCCCCCCCACACACACATACATGTTACCTTCTGAACTGTGGAAGCTATGCTGTGGAATACTGTCTTCCCACTTCATTGGAAGGGTATACAAAGCAACCCAGTGATGCTATAGGGACCAGATGGGACACTGGCTTTTCTCCCTCGTGACACTGGGGAGGTCTCTGTGACCTCCTTCTCTCTACTGATGGGGGCCCACTAGAGAGCCCTCCCTGTGACTAGGACACTCATGTGTCTGCCGCCAGGTGTGACAAGATGAATCAAGCTTGCTGGAGCTTGGAGCAACCTGAACAGCTCACTACATCCTTTCAACCTGACCTTCTGCCTGAGGGTGGGGGTGGGGGTGTTGGTGACAGCTCTGATAGGATTCACAGCCAAGTTTCCAGTAACCATAGCTGAGGCTCAGGCAGACACCTTGTCAGAAATGATAGCGGGCGGTGATCCGTGCTCCAATGGGGGTGAGCGGGGAGGAGGCGATATGGCTTGTTCCTACGCTCTTCATCAGGGGATTTCTAGGATGGAGCTCTCTCAGGGTGGAGGGAGTACTCCCCAGAGGCATTTAGCAATGCCTGGAAAAACTGGTTTTCTCAACTGGCGGTGCTGCTGGCATCCAGTTTCTAAGAGTCAGGGGTGCAGCTAAGCATCCCACAAAGCACATGGCAGCTCTCTGCAGCAGGGAAAGATCTGGTTCAAAATGCCAATGGTACTGTGCCCTGGGTAGATGTAGTTCAGGCAAATGGTCTTGGAAGGGGGTTCCTGACCACCCACGGTGGTTACTATGAGCCTAGTAGGGGGGTTGTTATCAAAGTAAGGGTCTCTAGCATACAGTTGTGAGTGATGAGTTTTGAGGACTCATGCTGAAATAACACGCAAGCTCATTCAATTCTCTTTTACTATCAAGTGCAGGACTTCTCCAAGAAACATTTGTTTTAACTAGATGTTTCTTCACTCCCAAAGCCGTTAGAGGTCTCCATGTGTACAACCAAGCACACACATTTACAAATCAGGATGCCAGCTCGAGAGTGCGTGAAGTTGGAGCGAGATCCATCATTTGTGTACTCCTTAACCTGTCAAGAGAAACATGCCAAGTACCTTTTATGCCCAAGACACGATGCTGCAGCCTGGAATTCCAGATGAGCTCCAAGAAGGTGCACAGATGGGAGCAGACGTCCCTTAAGAGAGTCAGAGCTCACCATGGCAAATGTAGTCCTTGCAGAACTACATGGACTGGGGTTGAGTTGGTGTGGAGGCCAGTGGCAGAGGCTGGCTACCTGTCCCCAAAGTCTGTTCCTGTCCTCCTACACACATACACACACACACACACGAGAGAGAGAGAGAGAGAGAGAGAGAGAGAGAGAGAGAGAGAGAGAGAGAGACAGACAGACAGAGGCAGAGAGAGAGACAGACAATGACAGAGAGAGAGAGAGAGAGAGAGAGAGAGAGAGAGAGAGAACGCTATATTCTGTGTCCAGGCCCTCTGAACACTGAGCTGTGAGCCAGAAGAGATAAGCGCCATTTGCCTTACTCCATAACAGCCTCCGTGATTGGCCTCTGTTCTTTCCATTTCCTATCCAGATGCTGGGGACCCTGGCATGAGGCCCTGAAATGCCTTTGGGATTCACAGCTGCACTGTGAATGAACATTGAAACCTGAATGGCCCCTGGGGAAGATGACTCCTCAATTTGAACACATACTGCATTAGTCAGGTCTGGGGGAAACACAATGGGCAAGATGGATGGTAGATGGGTAGGTAGATGGCTCGCAAGGCTAAGAAGGCCCACAATCTGCTGTCCTAAGGCAGAGACAACTAATTCTGGTCATGTAACCCAGTCCAAGCCAGAAGGCTCAGACCAGAGGACTTAACACTGCAAGTTGTGGTCCAAAGACCTGACCCCCAGAGTGCAGATACCCAGGGCCAGGAGATGGAATACCTACTCACACATGCTGTCCTTCTTCTCTCTACCATTTTGTCCAATTTGAGCCCTCAACACAGCAGAGGTGATTTTCTTTGCTCACTCTACTGAGCCAAATACCAGTCTTTACAAATATCTTCAGACATTCCCCCAAAATGGTATTTCATCAAATATTTAGGTATTCCTTAGCCCAGTCAAATTGCTACCTAACGCTTCCCAGGCTCACACTAGAGGAAAGGATCGGTCAGCACTGTGTTATGCTACCGACATGTGAGGCTCTCTTTGTTATAGCAGCCAGTGTAACATGTACTGAGAATGAGACTTTGCCCCTAGGCCATCATTTCCAGTACAGCTGGTTGTCTTGTACAGGCCTCACTGCCCAGGGGAGGTTTGCCACACTCATGTGCACATCTTTCTGATTCTTTGCCATGGTTGCTACAGACTGTCTGGATAGGAGAAGCTTCAGGATGCCAATCTTCCTGAGAGGGGAGCTAGGAGACTTGCCTCCTTACATACCCTACAGAAGTACAGAGTCATCCTCAATCTGGGTGCAGAAGAGTTCTATAGATATTTACAATGCACAGAATGAGGGGTAAAATAATGCCTATCACTGCGTTTCAAAGGCAGTATGAGGCTATCCCTTTCCAAGACACCTGGTGTCTTAGTCATGTATCTATTGCTGTGATAAGACACCATGACCAAGGCAGCTTACAGAAGAGTTTCTTTGGGGCTTACAGTTTCAGAGGGTTAGAGTCCAATGACATCATGGCAGCAGGCAGGCAGGCAGGCAGCAGGCATGGCACTGGAGCAATAGCTGAGAGCTTATATCTTGATCAATAAGCATGAGAGAGAACTGAAAATGGCATGGACTTTTGAAACCCCAAAGCCTGCCCCCAGTAACACACCTCCTCCAACAAGGCCACACCTCCTAATCTTCCCAAACAGTTCCACAAGCTGGGCCCCAAGCATTCAACTAGATGAGCTCACAGGGGTCATTTACATTTAATCTAAACCATTGGGTTTGACTCCAGGCTCTGCAATGTAATGTGTGGTGTTAAACAAATTACTGGTGAGAATACGAACTAGAAACTGGTTTTAAAATTATAGGGTAAAAAGACTCCCTGCAAAAAAGAACAGGCTTTTAAATTTTCTTGGCTAAAAGCCAGAAATTTCCCCAGACCTATGGGCAACATAGTCCTTGCCAGAGCTGGAGATGCCTGAAGTGTTTAAGCCAAAATATCCCTGGTTTATCCCTGGCCAGAGAGTGTGGAGATACCAGAAGACGGGGTGTTTTATCCTTAACTCTTTTCCCCTAATGAAGCTGCCCCCTCCATTTCCTGGAAACCATACAGAGGAGGTCACTGAAACATCAGGGCACCTCAGCACCTGAAATGGAGACTTAGACCGACCAGTCTACCCCATCCATCTGGTAAAGCCTTGGCAACTAAAAGGTTCCCCAGTGCTAGTCCGCTTACAGGCACCTCCCTTGCTGGACAGGATCTCTGCTTACTGTCTGCTCAGCTCCCTATAATAAATATTATTTTTCTGTGTGAATTCCATTCCTTGTATCTGAAGGACAAGGACCTGAAAGACACTAGCTTGGGCTGGCTTTGGTGGTCATTCAGTTCCCGGGGACCCCTAGCTTCCTGAGCCAAGATCTCCAAAAGCTAGGAAAGGCTTTCATTGCTCTCAAGGTTACCCCAGGTTACCCCAATATTCCACTATCACTACACCATGTTGGACCCACTCCTGGCATGAGGGCAACATTCTTTTTGCATGAAGAGTGTCGACCCCAGGTCGGGGCCCTTCGTATTGGCCATCATCATTATCGTTCCCAAGCACTCAGCATTTAGCACAGCGTCTCAAAGCAGCGAGTTTGTTGATAGAATGAATAATTCATTAAAAATTATCCAAGGCAGTGAAACACAAGGGGGGAGAGAGAGATTGCTCACCCAAAGCTGATTCAGCTCCCGTAATTAATTCCGAAGATACATTTTGTTGGCGCCTTTTCAGCAAGGATTCTCCCCTAGACTTAATTAGAAAAGCAAAGTCAACATCTTATCAGGGTGCTTATCCTTTTTCATGCTCTTCTTTAAAAAAAAAAAAAAGAAAAGAAAAAGAAAAAACTAAGGCTAGGATGTTATTATGTCTAGCACAGCAAAAGTGTTACCCAGGGTCTTTGCAAAACAAAGAACCAGAGAAGTGTGCTGTGAGCTTCTAAAAGCAGAGCAGAGGAGAGGCAGCCTCAAAGATCCAAGAGACAGTGGGAAGCCCTGTGGAGTGACAGGACAGCTCAATGGCCACTCAAACAGGAAGGACCTAGCCTGGGGCGATGGTGCATGCCTTTAATACCAGGCTCTCGGGGGTCAGGGAAAGGTGTGCCTCTGATGATTTCCAGGCTCCCCAGGACTATAAAGTGAGATACTCTGCTGCTCAACAACAACAACAACAACAACAACAACAACAACAACAGCACAGCAACAAGGGACTGGGGGTTAAAAACATTAGTTGGTCTTCCAGAGGTTTGATTCCAAGCCCACATGACCATGTAGAACTTCAGTCTCAGAGGATCTGATGCCCCCTTCTGGTTTCTACCAGCACTGCATGCATGTGGTGCACAGATACATACATGCTGGTAAAATGCCCATGCACATAAAAACAAACAACAACAACAACAACAAAACAACCCACCACTGCAACAACAAAAAATCTCAAATCTTAACAACAATTGCAAGTCTAGGGGAAGTAAGGTCCTGGGCAGATTCGAATTACCCAAGCTTTCTTTCCGGGAGTCAGTACTACCCCTCTAAAGGCTCTATTTCTAAGCCCCTCCCTGAGAGACCATTGAACACACCTGGGTTTTCCCTCAGTACCTCTCTACCCAGGATCCTATGCAAATGGAATAGTTAATTCCCGCACCTCCATGGCGGGCAACCCTACCATAAGTCTGTGGTCACAGCCCGAAGCCCGCATGCTATATCAAAAGATTAATAAAACCAAGGAGCCGGGAAGAACTCAACAGCGAATGCTTCCACTCTTCCAGAAAAAAAAAAAATCTTGGAAGAGCAGTTGGATGTGTCTTCTAATTGCAAAGGGTGGGAAAAATCAATACTACCCTTTGGGATCAAATCAGTATTTCTAATGCTCTGTGTGTTCACATTGCTGGTGGAATAACATAGGGCTGGTGTAAAGATAGAGCCATCACCACAAGCAAAGCTCTGCTGGATGCCCCACAGCTGGGCAAGGCGTCCAGGTTCATCCAACTCCACCTGTGCTCTCTCCCAGTGCTCTCTCATGGGCAGGGGCCGGGCAGGCTGCAGTGGCCTTGCTGCAGATTCCCAGGGGCTTGGGAGAAGGTGCTTGTTTCCTCTTCAGCAAAAATGGAGCCAGCTGGTGAGGACTGGTGCAATGAGTCCTTGTGCTCTAATTGGTCGGAAATCCCGAGGAGGCGTGGCACAGTTCTTCAGCCAGCCCTGGGCCCTGGAATGCGGAAGGCTTATGGATTGGGACGGAGGAGTCAGAGACTCAGAGCCCTAACACAAAAACTAGGGACTTGACACTCCTGAGCTCAAAAACAAACAAACAAACAAAAAACAAAAACAAACAAACAAACAAACAAGGACTTAAAGCTCTAGATACACCAGTGGGAAGCTTACTGCTCTGAGTTCTGACTGTCAACAGCCTGGTACTAGGCAGCAAGAAAAGATGAGTTTCTCAGCTGAGCATCCTTTGGGGCTGGGGCGGCAGCCATCAAAGCCAAAAAGCGCTGCAACTCTGCAGTGTTGGGAGCTTGCAATACCTCACACACCAACCACCCTCTGCCTTCTGCAATCTTGACTGACTCTACTGCCTTGTCTTTATAACTTTCACTGTTGCCCTGTTCTGTCCTGGAATACCCCCCGCTGCTTCTCTTCATGTGACCAGAGCAGCCTTCTCTACTTACAAAAATCATAAACGTTCAGAGAGATGGAGCCTCTTATTTGGCCTTACTCAAAACTGGAGCTGTCCATCCTAGTTGTGCGGCAGGGAGAGTCCAGTATTCAAATGAGGGATTGTATTACCCCAATCACTGACCTCCTGCTGTTCCTGAGGAAGTGTTCCCTATTTTGTCTTGAATGAGCAAGGCCACAGGCTTACCTAAGGTTTAAAGCCTGTCTTGCCTGGTGCACAGCCTTGCAATGGCTGTCTACAGCAGCCGTGACTGAGGCAAGGCCTCCTGGAGCTGCCCCGGGGGCTTTGGTTGCACTGGTAGTCAGTGTCCCCGAGAGCTGGACATCCATGAGGACCAGGCCAGTCCCAGAGAAGGGGATACTCAGCTGACCCACTCAAGGCTGTTAGGTAGAAAGCTCTGCTGTCTACTATTCAAAGGCCAGAGTAGCTGCCCACTCCTGACAGCTTCACTCATCTCCCGAAAACAACCAAATTATAGGATACTTATAATAAGTATAATAAGACCTAAAGAAATAACCACACCTAACCATCATTCTAGCAAAACTAAGAGCATACAAGCGTCAGCAGCATCTGCAGTTAACAGCAAGTGTCCTCTGCCACAGTGCCCTGAGGACAGTTGGGTCCCTCAGTCTCACTCCTGCCTTATATTAGCACCAAGGATGAAACCACATGTGTGAACACACAACCGTTCTGCACAAAGGCCTCCAAATATACACATTATATACTTCCTTTAATAATTCCAAACACATTAGAATGTTTGCATCCTGGGCAGGGCATGGTGACTCACACCTTTAATCCCAGCACTCAGAAAGGAGAGGCAGGAGAATCTCTGACAGAGCAAGTTCCAAGACAGCTTGGCCTATACAGAGAAACCCAGTCTCAAAACCCAGTCTCAAAACACACACACACACACACACACACACACACACACACACACACACACACCTCTTTGCATCTTGACAGTGCCATGGAGCAGCTTTTAGGACACCAGAACATGTCATATGTCATCTGTGAATGAGGGTAGTCTCCTCACAGGGTCTTTGTAGGACTTAGAAAGTAAATTCATATCAAACGCTGACACAGAATAAGTAAGTTTTCAGCAATTAGCAGCACCAGCACTTGACTTTCTTCCCATGAAGCCGAGCACTCCCCAAGGGCAGAGACTATCTCTCTTCTGTCTTAGCATAGCCACTTTTTGCAGTGTGCATAGCTCCCGCCTTGCCCGCTTCCTGAGACGGTGTACAGTGTTCTCAGCCTTATCTTACCTGATCCAGTTGAGACAGCCAGTCCCGCAATGCATTAATTATTTTCTATTGCTGTGATAAACCCAATGACCGAGGCTCCTTACAGAAGAGAGTGCATTCGGGGCTTGCAGTTCTAGAGGGAGAAGGGTCCATCACTGTCATGGTGGGGAAGGATGGTGGCAGGCAGTCATGGCGGCTGGAGCCGGAAGCTGAGAGTTGAGAGCTTGTATCTGCAAAGGGGGAGCAGGGAGGATGCTGGGAATAGCTTGGGGCTTCTGGAACTCCTGGGACACACTTCCGCCAGCAAGGCTACCTCCTGATCTTCCTGAAACAACTCCATTAAATGGGGACCAAGAAGTGTCTGAGTCTATGGGGGACATTCTCGTTCAAAATACCACGTCCAAGCTGTGACTGACTTCACACTGGTGCCATTCCATAGCACTCTGTCCAAGGTCAGGCCATGTGACTCCGGTGCCCTATCTCAGGACCTGTCTCTGTGGCTCTCACTCTCAGGCACTGAGATCTGCAAAAGAAGAGCCGTGGGAGTTGACATCCTGGGAGCAGCTCTTCGCTAACAGAATAAGCAATGACTCTCCCCTACCTTCTCCGTGTGGGACAATGGTTCTCAACCTTCCTAATGCTGCGACCTTTGAAAACAGTTCCCCGTGTTGTGGTGACCCCCAACCATAAACTTATTCCCATTGCTACTTCATAACTGTAATCTTGCTACTGGTATGAACTGTAAATATCTGCTATGTAGGTTGTCTAATATGAGACCCCACTGTAAGGTCCATTTGACCCCCAAAGGGTCACGACCCACAGGTTGAGAACCACTGATGTGAGAGGCCAGTGCGCTAACAGCTTTAACACCCAGACAGTTTAATAATGCCTCCTGCACTGTGTTATCTACTTATTTTATGCCCATAGGCCCTCATTCTTGGCTTTTGACATTAAAATCTATAAAGTAAAAAAAAAAAACCTACGATGAGTCTTTCCATCCGCTGGCAGGGCGTGGGGAGAGGCAAGGGAAGCAGTTCTTCCTCCCATGTTCTCACCACAGGGAGCAGTGACCTCATCCACACAGGTCCATTCCTAGGAAGGGACCCAGCGGCAGGGTCTTCACTCTTCCTTTCTTCACCCATCTTCCACGCACCCAAGCAAATGCTTTTCCTCCTGTTGACTTTAATTTCCGGCAATTCTTTACTTCCTGCTGACTGTACTTCCTGTCAATTCTTTACTCCTGCTGACTGTACTTCCTGTCAATTCTTTACTTCCTGCTGACTGTACTTCCTGTCAATTCTTTACTTCCCGTTGACTCTACTTCCAGCTGTCTCTATTTTCTTGCTAGATTTCGCAGCAGCTCGTGCCAGCCATCCCTGTCCTTGTAGGGGCCGCCATCTTCCTCCTCTTCGTGGGCGGTGGCCATCACCAGCCACCCTGTTCAGTATTTTATGAAGCAAGACCTCGTTTAGTGTTATATAACCCACTCTGGAGTTTGTGACCTGCCGGATTCACAGTTTAAAAGACCTCACTGTGATGTCAGGGGTGATAAAGACAGGAGGAGAACGGAGACAAAATAAACCAGCCAATTTAGACAATTTTTAGGCTACTGAAAGAATGCAAAGAACAGAACAGAGCTGGCAACAACAATAACAACAACAACAACAAATCCCAAGCAGCAGGGGATTTGGCAGGAGAAGTTTTTTGAGTTCACCTTTTCTCTATCTCTTCTTCCCCGGGGATTCCTGCAACTCAGGGACCTCAGCTCCAGGATTTCAGTGGGAGGGAGCAAGCTTGCAGAGTCTAAACAAAACAAGCACTTTCAGCATCAGGGGACTCACGAACCCACTGTGAGCTGGCATCTCATCCTCAGATGAAAGTGCTGTTTCATCTCCAGGCAGAGCACAAAGCAGCCAAGGGGAATTAAATTAATAAGCTGCATAACGGACAAAGACCCGCTCCATCCTATCTGTGAGTCACTCCGGCACGGAGGAGGCCCCCAGCTCTGGAGCAGGTTAACAGGGGACTGTCACCTGGGGACAGGAAGCATGATGGCCGTTTGTATAATTATCCTTGTCATCTGCAGGCATCTGGAGTAGAGGAAGTCCAGGACCAGCTTGTCTACAGCTAGACCTAAAGTATAATATAATGATTATTCATGGAGTATTTAAATGCATCTGGGTTTTTTTTTAATGTAGGTTTTTTTTTTTTAAACAGCAACCATCATGTTTTGTTTTCACAGCTCTCCGAAGGTCATTTTTTTTTTTCTTTTCAATTTACAGATGAAGAAACCAAGGCACAAAAATGAAGGGGTTTCATTAGAATCATGTGATGGCTGCTTCTTTCCATAGCCTGATATCACATTGAAGTTCTTCTTTAATCTCTTTGAAAGATTATATTGCACAAGTTGGAAATACTTCCCTAGTCCAAAAGAAGGGGCCGTCATGATTAGCCTGATTTTGTTTTTTAAGTTTTTTAAAAATTATTTTTATTATTTATTATTTTAAGTTGTTTTTTTAAAGTTATTTCTCATCTGGGCCTCTTTCCTTTGGTTTACGGCTTTTTTGGTTGTGGTGGATGCATACCCCAGGATGATCCGGGTCACATGACTTTCAAACCAATGACTATCCTTTTCTCATAACTGTCAGCATCCCATGTGCCTTTTACTAAAACTTAATGGTCCTTTAACCTTAATGATGAGCATCCTTGAACTAAGTGACAGCAGACAAACAGCAAAGGGCCGGTGCTGTGAGCATACCCACCCTGAGTTCCCACAAGCAATACTGATGGCACATGTGAACAAAGCTACTGTGGATGTCTGTGTACACATATTTACATCCATGTACATCACACAAATAGAAAAGAAATCTCCCCCACCCCCAAACTCAGCAGCTCAAAGTACAAATGCTAATTTCCTCACCCAGTTTTTCAGGGCCAGGTGTGAGTTTCTCACCATGGTGGTTGAATTCACCTGTAACAGGGGGATTTGCTTCCTACTTACACCTGTGCTTTAGGCAGGCCTTGGATTTATCTCAATTTCGCTTGACACTCCCCTCCCTATACATCCACACAAATACCATTCATCCCTTTCATTACACTGGAAGAAACTAATGCGAAGATCCAGGAGAAATTCTTTGGGGGCAGCTTTTGCCTCTGATAGAACTTCACAACTCTAGTGTCAAATGCACAGTGCTCCTCATGCCACCGCCCTTATTATCTCTGCCTCTTGTTTTCCAACACTAGAAGCAGTTCGCAGCCCTGCCCCACCCATGTTACCAGTGTCCTGGGTACCACACTGTGTGTCGAGGGTGGGGTTCCCACGCATCACAGTTTAGTTATGCATTGCTTCATGAAGCAGATACAGAATTTTGAAGGACAATCTTGGCTCACAAGACGTAAATAAGGTTGGCTCTACTAAACAATCTATAATCACAGCTACTTGGGATGCTGAGGCCGAAGGATCAAAATTCAAGGCCAGCCAGCCTGGCGTGGTGGCGCACACCTTTAATCCCAGCACTCGGGAGGCAGAGGCGGGCGGATCGCTGTAGTTCTAGGCCAGCCTGGGCAACTTACCAAAGCCCTATCTTAAAGGAAAAGGTTTAAGGGTGTGTGTGTGTGTCAGGGGCTGAGAAACAGGAATATACAGTTCTGTAGTGAAAGGTAAAAGATCCCAGGTTCAAACCTGTATACATATTTAAAGTGGGCTGGAGAGATGGCTCAGTGGTCAAAAGCACTTGTTCTGACTGAGGACCCAGATTCGGTTCCTGGACCTACATAGTGGCTCCTAACCATCCCTAACTCCAGTTCCAGAGGGTTAGAGGCCATCTTCTGACCTCCATGGGCCCTGCATGCACATAGTGCACACCCATACATTCAGACAAAACATTCATACAGAAATCTAAAGTAATTAATAAACATCTTTAAAGTTGAGTAAAATTTTCCAATTTGAGCTGAAATCCTAAACTGCTCCCTCCTCTACATGGCAACACCAAGAAAGAGGCACCGGTCCTGTCAGATGTTAGGTCTTGGTTCTTAAAAATGAACTTCATCTCCATGGCCATAGAAATATTTTGACATTTTCCTCCCAATGAGTTTTTAAACTGTGTTCTTTGCTTGCTCATCCCTATGAATGAATTGTGAAAAAAAAAATAATATATAATATATATATATATATATATATATATATATATATATATATATATTTCCTGAAATGAAAGCATTGCTGGGAGAGATAAGTTACATGGCAATTGTTGGTGAAGATTTAATTCCTAACTGAAAAGTCAGTGTAAGGATGCCTCCCTGGGGTGAATTAGCTAAACGACAGAGAGAGATAAAAGCTAAGATACAGAGGGTAGACTTAAGCATCAATACTCTCTTACTAAGAATTGCAAAAGAGGAAATAAAGAAATGAGAGAAAGAGAACACTTGAAGATGTTATAGTTAAGAATTTTCTAGACCTAAAGAAATCCCATCTTAGGTCTCAGGCTAGAACAGACGTGCCACTACCCAAGCAAGAACTGCCTTAGACAGACCATGGTTTGGTTTGGTTTCTTAAAGATTTATTTATTATTTATACAGTATTCTGCCTGCGTGTGTGCTTGCCTTCCACAAGAAGGCACTGAATCTCATTACAGATGGTTGTGAGCCACCATGTGGTTGCTGGGAATTGAACTCGGGACTTTGGAAGAGAAGAGCAGATGGTACCTGTGCCTAACTCTTGTGTCACAAGGAAATACAGAGAAGAGGGCTTGGTGCTATGGGCAGACACCTGCCATCTCCCCTTTCTTAAGGCCCCACCCCCCTGGGTTCTTCTTCTAGAACAGTCTAACTCCAGAGGCCTGGAAGGGCTCCCAATCCATTCTCCCTCTCCCCCCCCCCCCACTCTCTCTCTCTCTCCCCCCCTCCTCTCCCCCCCCTCTCTTTCTCTCTCTCACTCATTCTTAAAGGATTTATTTATTATTATGTATACAGTGCTCTGCCTGTGTGTACACCAGAAGAGGGAGGGCATTAGATCGCATTATAGATGCCTGTGAGCCATCATTTGGTTGCTGGGAGTTGAACTCAGGACCTCTGGAAGAGCAGACAGTGCTCGTAACCACTGAGCCATCTCTCCAGCCCCTAATCCACTTTCTTTATGAGCTGCAGGTGTTGCTGCATGGTTAGCCCTAAGGGCCACGCCTGTAGTCCTAGAACAGGTCGTCCCTTTGATCACTGCTTGCACGCACGTGGAACCCAGACAAGGAGGTTGGCATCTTTGCACCTAGCTAGAGCACTCCACGAAATGCTTGGTGCAAAAATGTCATGCACAAAACTACAGGCTTTTCTGAGCTCACGTCCGGGGTTTCAGTCTCTCCACCACACCGTTCGACCATGAAGCGACGTTATTGGAGGATCAGAGACAGCTGAGAGGCCCGCTTAGACACAGCTTGCTGTACTCACTCATTGCAGGAAATGGGAGGCCCCGAGGCCAAGCTGGCAAAGGATTGACCGAGTTCACAGGTGACAGCAGTCAAGTGGAAATGAGACCTGAGGCAGGACACAGAGGCATCAGTTTAGGGTGACTGCTTTTGGGAAATACCCGGGCTTAGCCAGTGGGAGTAACGAGAGAAAGATTCAAAAGGGAATAGAAAAGACTAAAGCCCTGGCTCATGGGCCAGGGCCCTCAAACAATGAAGATAACAATCTTCCAGGCTCCTCCTGCTAGAGTCCACATAATAGCTATTGTTCCATTACCCTTCCCACCCACGCTCACCCACCCCTTTGTAGAATTTACATGACAAAAGTATCAAAGCCACCACTTGCCCCATGCCAATTTCATTTTTCTTGTCCCGGAACCCTTCTGAAACACCCCCACAAGAACGGGGTCTACTCTTGCTCAGTATTAAAAGGCCCTTGTACAAAGTTACAATAGTATTTTCAGAGTGAGGAGAAAAGAAATCATGTTAGTAGAACCCTTGCCTAACAATGTTTCCCAACACCACATAGGAAAGAAACCAACAAAGTCAGTGACATGCTCCTGGGGCCACGGATGGGCCTGGGATGGGCCAGCCTGGCTCCTGGGGGGGACTCTTCCACGCTTTGCCACAAAAGCTGTGCCCAGCAGCACAATTTAAACTGGACTGGTGGGCCAGTGGGAAGGCTCAGTGGGTGAAGGTGTTTGCACCGAGCCTAGGACATCCTGAGTTCCATCCCAAGGGCCACATGACAGAAGAAGGGACAACTGGCTCCACAGTGCTGTTTGAGACCCTCACATGCCCTACTCACATGGCACGTGCTCCAAAATACAGTTATTTGTTTGTTACTTATCAGTTATTTGTCCGTTATCTTCTGATCCCTAAGTCTGCACTCACCCAGAACTTTCCCGCCAAGCCTATTCTTCATCTTTCTATGCAGCTATCTGGGTGTGGAGACAAAGAGCCCAGCTACAGGGAAATGAGCTTGTGGGCCTTTTCTTCATCTGCATGCACCTGGCTGACCTCAAGCCATCTTGGCATGTCTGCGGGAGTCTGACCAGATGCCCACACTTGATCACTCACTGACCTTCCAAAGACCACAAATGGCTCCCTTGGTGTGTCCTCAGACAGAGGGAAAAGAACCAGAGGGTGAGGCGCAGAACAGCCAGCTGAAAGGTTGTTTGAGCAGCAGGCCAGGAGCTGGTTTTACATGGTTTTCATTCATTTCTTTAGTTGCCTTAATGGACATGTGTTACTGTAAAATAAAGGGAAGTTGTTTTTCCTTATTTGTTTACACTGAGAAAGTTTTGATTGAGCAATTCAGAAGGTTTCCAAAGCACTGCTCTTTGGGTTACTGTAAAGAAGGATTTCTTTTTAAACATGGGTCTGGAATGGCACGTTCATAAAGCCGGAGTACAAAGACAGAAACCCATTTCGCAAGACCTGTTAGAAGATCACAACCTCTTCAGAGCCATGGAAAAAGTCATGGGGGAAGAGGGAGGGGGCTGAACTTTGCAAAGGAAATTGCCACTGACACCCAAAGGCTGAAGGCGACAGAGAGAACCCTGGAGGGTCCAGGCGTGAGCAAGGCTTCTCGGGTTTCTGATCTCAGAAGATGTGTAGATGGACCTCTCTCTGGGTGGCCTGCCATCGGGGTGTGGCTTGAGTAGCAATTCACAGTGCAGTTGCTTTGGACCTTGGGGGGTCTCATTATAAAGGAAGCAGAGAGCAGTGTCTCCTAAGACACGTCTAGGTACCTTTGCTGCAGCCCAGTGTACCCGGAGGAGAAGGGCAAGACCGCCTGGGGCCCTTTAAGAAGCCCTCGGTCTGATGGGGTCAGGTCTACAGGCCTAGACCCTGCCCGTATTCCAGAAGTCCACCTGGTTGTCCTTCATCCCATCCTTGTGGTTCACCCCACCCACCCTGCCCAGCCCCTCTTCCGCCCCCCCCACCGCCCCGCCTCACTCCAAAGGGCGGCAGGCGCAGGTGCACACCTGGTGGCAATAAATAGCCCAGGTTCTTAAGCCCACCACCAGGGAGTAGCTTTTCAGAAACTGCCTTTTCGCTTTTCTGCTTCTTGCCCCGACCGGATGTCATGGCTGAACACCAGGCGCACAGGCCAGAAAAACCCAGACACCCCGACCGCCTATGGGTCTGGGAGAAGAACGTGTACTTGGATGAATTTCGTCGAAGCTGGCTCCCCATAATCCCCAAGGTACCAACCGCCTTGGGGTTGGGCCAGCAGGGTTGGGCAGTAGGGATGTGCTCTGCCTGGGCCTGGGAGCCCTGGCAGCTGGAGACAAGCAGACAGAGGGTTCTTGTGCCTGAAACAGGAGGACTAGGGAGGCCGCAGATGAAAGTACTCTGAGTTGGGCCTGGTGGGCCTGGAGGAGGGTGGGGGCACCCGGAGGACAGTGGACAAGCTCCTCTCACACACGCCCTGGGGTGTGGGACTATCATTTGGGGTGAAACAAAGTTTTCCTAAACCATAAAAATTGAAATATCTTGAAGTTAGCGGGTAGTATCCATGTTGGTAATAAGATTTAACTTTTGCGGGTGGAAGCCGGGGGGGGGGGGGGGCGGGGGGGAGCGGGGCGGTGTCTTTTGAATGTTGGTGTTTTCAAAGGAAATCTCGTCTAGAGGTGCTTTCCGGCAGAAATTACTGAAAGACGTTCCACTTGGAGAGCCAAGGGAAGCCATAAAAGCCAGATTAAACAGCTGAGACACTGCGATATGCTAGCAAGTAGTTAGGAACTGGGAGCTCTCTCCACTCCGGCAAGGTTGGGGCTGGTGAACCTCGAAGACATGGGGTGCTGCCAGCAGATGGTGGAACCCCAATCCAGGCTCTTAAAGTTACACTCCTGCTGTCATTTTACGATATTAAGTTTACATATATCTAGGTTTTTTAGAAAGTTAAATATGAACTTTTAAGTCGGATGGGTGAA
This sequence comes from Acomys minous, assembly GCF_964271855.1. Taxonomy (NCBI): domain Eukaryota; kingdom Metazoa; phylum Chordata; class Mammalia; order Rodentia; family Muridae; genus Acomys; species Acomys minous. Next base: position 14,591,862 of record NC_140489.1, read on the forward strand.
AACAACATAGGTGGGTATTTGTTTGTTTGGTTGGTTTTTTGAGACAGGGTCTCTTTGTGTAGCCCTGGCTGCCCTGGACTCGCTTTGTAGACCAGGCTGGCCTGGAACTCACAGCAATCCGCCTGCCTCTGCCTCCCAAGTGCTGGGATTAAAGGCGTGCGCCACCACGCCTGGCGGTACTTCTTTTTAATATCAGGTTAACAAGTATCTTTTCACCTACACCATGAACCAGGGAGTATTTCAGAGCTGCTGTAGGTGTTGTCTGAACAGGAGCCGGACGGAAGGAAACAGGGTTCTTAGCTTGTAAACATTGACTTACGTTGATGAGGAAGAAGAAGAAAGCAATTTGTAACAGTTGTTAGGCTACTGACTTAAGTATTGGCTGAGACCTCCAAGTGCTTACACACCTGGCGTGGAGATCTAAACTGTTTCAATTTATTGAATTGGCAGAATGTTTCACAAAACTTTTCATCTTGGAAAACCACGGGTTAAACAAGTGTGAGCTCTTAGTGTAGATTCCAAGCCCAGGTCTGTGAGTCTGGGAGATCCCTATTATTGGGAAGGTGGTGTGATGGGGAATTGGGTAGCCAACGCAGTAATGAGGCAGGTGGTGAGTCCTGTGGGCAAAAGCAGAGATGGGGAGGGGAGGCAGTTGTACTGTGCTGCATCGTGAACCCACAGTTTATAGTTGCATGTCTTGGTTTGTTTGTTGTTTTTCGAGGCAAGGTTTCTATGTATCGTAGTCCTGGCTGCCCTGGATCAGGCTGGCCTGCATCATACAGAGATCCACCTGCCTGCCTCTGCCTCCCAAAGGCTGGGATTAAAGGTGTGTGCGTGTCATATTTTGGAATCATTTAGTTTGGAGTTTCAAATTGCTTTTTCTACCCCGCCCCCCTCTCCTCAGCCCAACAGTGCTGATGAGCAAACCCAGGCCTCTGTGCATAATAGATGATAATAGAGCCCAGCCATTATACACCACTTTTTGAGACTTGGTCTTTGTTACTTAGGTTGACCTTAAGCTGCCTTTATAAGTAGGCCTTGAATTTACAATCCTCCTGCCTCAGCTTCCTGACTAGTGCATTGCAGGCCTGTGCCCCTTGGCCCACCAGGTCTTAAACCCAGGGATCTTGTAGAATTTCATTGTACAGACTTCTTTGTTTTATTTGTGTGTTTGGGCAATGATTTGTTTGTTTTTGGTTTTTCCATTCCCAGATTGTCGGGTAAAACTCACTTTCAGGAGCTGGTGATTTAGGTGAGAAAGGAAAGGCTCTTGCCCCCAAACCTGATTGCCTGATTTGAGTCCCAGGACTCACATGATGGATGAGAACTGACTCTGAAGTTATAGCACATTTGTGCCTGTGTGGTGTTCACCCTTAAGTTCAGCACTTGGGAGGCAGAAGCAGGTGGATCTCGTAAGTCTGAGGCCAGCTTGGTCTATAGAGCAAGTTTCCAGGCCAGCAAGAGTGATATGGGGAGAGCCTGCTCCAAGACAACACATTTTAACTCATGTCGGTTAATAAAACTAGATATGGTTTTATGTGATATTCGTTTTTTCATAGACATATGTTTGAACAAAGGGCAGCCAAAAAGGAAGCTAGCTCTTGGTAGATTGTGGGGAGGCTTGCTGTAGACTGTAAGAGCCCCAGACATAAACAAGGCAAGGTGGCTGGAAGGAAGTAGACAGAGCTGAACAAAATGGTGGGAGAAGAGGGAATCAACATAGGCTTTGTGGATTTCTGTGGAACCCAGACTTGCTCTGCCCAGGAGGGGAAGACATCGTGAGTTCAGCAGGTAGGCATATGAGTCTCATAGCCCCACCCTGGCATGTAGAGGCAGTAGGTGAGGAGGTAAGTTGCCACAGCCCAGAACAGACATGCCAGTGATGGAGACATGCTGCCTGCCACCAGATTTAAAGTGTTAGAAATGAGAAAACGACCACACAATCCAAAGCATCCCACCAAGACATAGGTACTTCTGTAGGTTTCATAGCTGAGACAGAGGGGTCCTGTGTCCCACACTTCTTGGTCAAGAGTTCAGCCTCACATTCTTATGTGACCTGCAGATGATAAAGCAAAGTACAACTTTGAGAAGGGAATGCAATTTTTTTCTTTTTTTTAGGGAATGCAATCTTGAGTACATAGATAGTAAAAAAAAAAAAAAAAAGTTGACTGGAAGAGGGACTCTTGCCGGATGCACCATGCCAGCCTCTTTATTTATTTATTTATTTGTTTTATTTTGTTTTTTCGAGTCAGGATTTTTCTGTGTAGGCCTTGACTGTCCTGGACTCACTCTGTAGACCAGGCTGGGCCTCGAACTCATAGTGATCCACCTGCCTCTGCCTCCCAAGTGCTAAGATTAAAGGCATGCACCACCATGCCCGGCCATGCCAATCTCTTGAAAGATGGTGTTTCCTTTATCTCCCTCAACCTCGGATAAAAAAAGACAGTGTGGTTCATTTATAGTTTCCACAGGTTGGTCCATGGATAGACACCTCCTTTGAAAGAGGATAATGGACGAAATCAGAGTCAAATCCCTGGCAGGGCTGGGTGAGGTTAGGAAAGCTCTTGCCTTGCGACTATAAGGTCTTGAGTTCGATCCCCAGAGTTCAAGCTGAGAAACCCAGTGTGGTAGACATCGCTAGTGATCCCAGCATTGGGGAAGCCGGTATACTCAGACCTCTGGGCTCCACTGGCCAGCCAACATAGTCAGTTTGTTATTTTGTTTGTTTAGCTGGTTTTTGGAGGATGTTGTTGTTGTTGAGGTTGAGATTTTGCATTTTGGTGAGCTCCAAGTCACTAAGAGGTGCCTCAAATAAGTAAATAAGTAAATAAATAAATAAATGAAACAAAGAAAAGTATCTTAAGAAATGATACTGGAGGTTGTCCCCTCTGCTACCTACACACACACACTTGCAACCAAGCTGGAGGACTTCATGGCTTATGCTAGCAACAGGAGGGTGGGCCCCCTGAAGGAAGATAGGTGCCGGCCCAGCCAGAGTCCCTAAGACTGTATGCAACCTGCTGCGGAGCTGCTGCCAGGGGCAGAATCTGTGCTTAGTCTGCTGGGTCAGCGCCAGGCTGCTGAGTGACGGGGTGGACACTGCTCGCCGTGCCTGGAGGAGCCCTGCAATGGTAAGCAGGAGGTGAAGGTGTGTTCTGTTCCTTCCTCTTGCAGAATGAAGGGAAGTTACAGGTGCTTTTGCGCCAGGAAGATGTCCCCTTGGGCGCCGGTATGACCCCAGCACAGCTGGAGCCATATGAGCTGCCTTTAATGTGGCAACTATACCCAGAGGACCGGTACCGAAGCAGTGACTCCGGGTTCTGGAAATAGTGTACCACATGAAGGCAAGCACAGCTCACCCCAGGGACTAAGTGGGTAGTCTCAAGTGGTCTTCGTCTCTGGTCCTAGCATGGTCTAGCTCTATCTTCCCTCCATCCTAGCACCAACAGTTAAGCTGAGTGCAGATGTGTGTGTTTGTTTAAACTGGTTAGAGAGAGACAACAGGTCTTCGCCTAACCCCTTTGCACATCGAGCCTCTGAGGTAGTCATTGAGTGAGACCAGTAGAGAGAGCCACCTCAGGTTTTAGTGCTGCTCCAGGGCTACGAAAGCTAGGCCGGAATGAAAGGGGGGAAATCTCCATGCTGGTCTGCTCACTCTCTGGCCTCTCTCCCTTCCCCACCCTCAGTTCAAAAACGTGGAGGACCTGCTACTTGAAAAGATGGACTCCGATGATGACGACGGAGGCGGCAAAAAAACCAAGGACGACGACAACGACGATGATGATGACGATGAGTAATCTGCGACATGGTGAGCACTCTGGAGCTCCCTTAGGAGGAAGGGGGAGCACCCTTCTCCATGAAGGCTGTGTCAGCCCCCTCCCTAGCAGCTGTCCTCAGAGAGTGCCGAGGGTGGGACAAGCTTCCCGGAAGTGGCCTTTGTCTCTCTTTTACCACTGTAAGGAGCTCTGGCTCCAGCCATCTTTTACAGGCTCCACAAGTCACCACTGCTCACGATCAGTTGTCCATTAAGATACCAACTGGGCCATCCCACCACCTCAACTGGGGAGCCACAGATGTTATGTTAAGGAAGCGTCCTCCAAATTTTCTTACCCACTCCCAAGAGCTCATCCGAACCAGTTCCATTTCTTTCTTTATATTTTATTTATTTATTTGTTTGTTTTTCCGAGACAGAGTTTCTCTGTGTAGCCTTGGCTGTCCTGGACTAGCTTTGTAGACCAGGCTGGCCTTGAACTCAAAGCAATCCACCTGCCTCTGCCTCTCCCCAGTGCTGAGATTAAAGGTGTGCACTAGCACCGGCCGGCTCCATTTCTTAATACTACATGAGATATGAGGCACAGCATAGGGAGCCACCTGACACCCACCCAGCAGCCCTGCTACCTGCTCCTAGTCTGTGCCTCTTATCCTGCCTTCTTGCCTCTCCTCAGGTCCTGCAGCTCCTGTCTCGCTTGCCCACCCTGGGCCCTCAGTGGAGATGTTTGTACTTGTATTCACTTTGTTTGCCAAAACTCGTCCTCTGTCCCCTACGCTGGGCTCCAGGAAGAAAAAGCTGGCCAGAGGCTGCTCCTCCCATGATCCTACAGTTTGCTCAGCTGTCTTGGTGGTCCTCAGCTCTGCTGCCTCCCTGACGAGTGGCACCACAGCAGATCCGGTTCTTAGCATTTCCTCTGCGTGCCCAGTGGTATCTGTGTCTCTGATTTCTTAGCCTTTCCCTTTTGTCCCTCAGGACAACTAGTTTTGAACTTGCCCACTCCTTCATTGGTCCCTCGGCTGTACGTGCACCATGAGGAACAAGGCCTAATCATTGGAATCTGGCCAGGCACCAAGATGCTGTGCCTGTATCCACTTGACCTGTAAACCCCCACCTACTCAACAAACTTAGGCTTGGTTGCAAAGCACTGTAAGGCCTGAGAGCTCCACACCTCTCCTTAGAACCCAGGAGCTTACAGGCAGAGATGTGCAAACCTGGAGTCTACTGCCCTCAGTAGAGCAGGAGGCCAGGCAGTGGAGCTGGTTCAGATGAGCCCCCTCAGATTGCCCATTTGTGGGCTCCCCCTTCAAGAGTGACCATATACCTGGATGATGATGATGTATTTAATGTAAACACTTTATGTTGCTGATTAAATGTGTTCTTTGCCTAGCTTGTGCTGAATCAGCTTCCATCTTGACCTGGATGCTAATAATATAAGGGAGAAGCCAGGGTCTTCCTGTGAGGATGCTACCAGGGAATGTCTGGGGGATTTCGTGTATTTCTGCTTTAGAGATAAGGCTGGACTTGTAAAGTTTTACATAGCTTGATTCTCAAACCCCAGTGCTCTAGGAGTTCTGATTTGAGAACCATTAGAGGCAGCAACTTCAGAACATCCTTCTTTGGCCAGTCCTGGTACCCAACCCCTTGGTATGGTCCAACCTTCTCCTCATACCCTGAGTACCGTCAGGTCCAGATGCTCTGCTGTCTCCTGGAAGGCCCAGGGGGTATCGCTGCACATGGGCCTCCTAGTCTCAATGCCAGCAAGCGGTCTCTCACAGGAAACTGCGCCCACCACTCTACCACTCCAGTGCTAACAAAACATCCACTGCAGCCCATGGCCTGCAGTCACAGCCTTGCCTACCTGTGCCCTGTCCCCTGCTGGTTTTCATGACCGGCTGGCCCTCATTCTCCTTATGAGTAGGGCCTCAGAATACAAGAGACACCTTATAGAGAAAAGGAGCCAGAAGGGGCCTGGTGACACCCCGCTTTCTTCCTATCTCTGTGTTACTTTAGTCCACAGAGCTGTCCTGAAGATGCAGTTGAGTAAGAAAAGTAAAGTGCTCTGAACATACAACAAGAGTACAGTAATAAATCCACTTCCTCTCATTTACAGTCTGTGGACTAAAATCATGGTCACCTGTGTTCGTTAATTTGATTGTCACCTTGATAGGATCAAATTTTACTTAAGAGTCTAGGTGGTGGTGGTGGCTTTGGTGGTGGCTCACATCTTTTATCCCAGCACTCGGGATGCAGAGGCAGGTGAGTCTCTTGAGTTTGAAACCAATCTTGTCTACAGAGCTAGTTCCAGGATATCCAAGGCTACACCAGAGACCCTGTCTCAAAAACAAAAAACAAACAAATCACCTAGGAGGCAAGCAGAACTGATAAAATGAACACACATACACACACACACACACACACACACACACACACGGGCTTTATTTAAGATTTACTTCTTTATTATTTATACAGTATTCTGCTCCCATGTGTGCTTCCATGCCAGAAGAGGGTACCAGATCTCATTATAGATGGTTGTGAGCCAGCATGTGGTTGCTGGAAATCGAGCTCGGGACCTTTTGGGGGAACAGACAGTACTCTAAATTGCTGGGCCATCTCTCCAGCCCAACACATGAGCATTATTAGAGTGGTTTACAGGCTGTTGTCCAGATAGTGGAACAGGAGAGAGCTACAGACACTTGTCATTACCCCCAGGAAAGGAACAGTCATTTGCAGGACTCTTGTTGGACACACATCTGGCTGCCATGAACTGTCCTGGGTGCTGTGGTTACAGCAGCCAGCAAAGCAAGGGCCTTCTATGAGCATACAGATTCTGCTCTGAACAATGGTAAACTCAGAAGAAAATAAGAGTGAAGGATTCTTGCCTGAAGGTGGCTTTGTGGACATGTCTGTGTGCCGGGCATGCACTTGTATGCATATGTTCGAGTGAATGTGGAAAGCCAGAGGTCAACTTTCTCTGTTGCTTTCCACTTTCCTTTTTGAGACAAGTTCTCGTGCTGAACCTGGGGCTCCCTGATTGCCTAGACTAGGTGGCCTGCACGTCCCAAGAGAGGTAGGCAAGCACAGGAATGCCTGGCAATCCAAGGTACCCTTAGCCGTCCCTTCCCTGGTATGACAACACCTAGCACGTTCTGTCCTTGAAGTGACACCTATTAGGGAAGGAGAAACCCTATTTACCATCTCATGGACATGCATGACAGGTTGTAAATATGCTTAGAATTATGTATGCACCCCCCCCACACACACACAGGTCATCTAAAATTATATCTCATTTGTCAATTATCAGAGAATCACTCAATCTTCACCCCCATGGTCACCTCTGCTCAGAAAACTCACTCGGGCCTCCTGAAGGATGTGCTTTCTGAATCCAATTCTCATTCTGTAGAAAGCACTCTATGCTTTTTTTTTTTTTTACTATTACTTCTATGTCTTGTCTATTTGTTTGAGACACCAAGGACCCTGGACATCATGTCATGGGATGCCCTGAGACTCATAACTCAGGGATGCTTTTGACTCTGCCCCTTCTACAATACTGGGATTGCATGTGTGCCCTACTGGGCCCAGTGTTTAATGTGGCTGCCGAAGATCTGACCTCGTACTAATGTTTGCCCGGCAAGGACGTTACTATCTGATCCATCTCCCAAGCCCCAAACTCATTGTGATAAACAGGACCTAATATGAAATCTCTCTTTATTACTACACTTCTAAGGATATGGTGCGGTTTTGTTAATTTTATGAGCACACTTTTACAGCATGTTTTGAGACTTTTTTTTTCCCCTGGCGTGCCTTTTGAATGGCAGCTTTCTGTTTCCTGTTTTCCACAGCCCCCAGTAATCACCACTACATTTTCTGCTCCTGTGGTATGCATAGCTTTAGGTGTCTCCTGGAAATAGAAGCATGCGGCGGGATTCATTCTGTTGTGACTGGCTTGTTTCATTTAGCTTGATGTCCTTAGGGGTCTGGCCTCCCATACGTATATACCACACAATTTTTAAAAGTGATTACAGTGTGCTATTTTGTAATTATCATAAAGCATCTCTTTTAAGCCTTATGAAGAGATGAGATATTTGCAAGAGGCTCTCTGTTAGGATAGGACCACTGTGGAGGGGCCATCTGGCCACACCAACATGGAGTCATTCATGCTAAAGTAGACAACTACAGCTAAATTGCTTCTTGGTCTTCCAAGAGAATAGCCAAATCCTCATGAAGGAGAGATAAACCTGTTTTTTAGCATCCCAAGTGCGGGAGTCTTGTGAGAGAACAGGTGAGGTTAATCCACTAGAAGACCGACCACCTTGTGCAGGAGCTTGATTGTTGCCAGCTGAAAAGATCCTGTGAACAGAGTCTGGGAGGAGATATATGAGCCCAGAACTGGAGGCGGGGGCTTTTTGGAGACATGGGATAGTTTTGGCTGTTGATCACTGCACTTCGAGACGCTCCTAGAGAGAACCGCTCAAGGGAAGGCTTTGTGGCTCCAGCTCCTGCGGAGGTTCTGGGTTCTGGTTACTCTGGTTACTCTAGGTTCCAGCAGAAGAAATCCTGCAGATTGTGCCAGGAGAATTGTTCCTCAGAACTGATATCCTTACAGTTTTGTTATTGTGTCCTTTAATCCTCATTTCCTATTGTTTTGGTTAGTTGGGTTATAAGTGACATATGCTCGGTCACTAAGTTGTTAATAAAATATATTGGTGAATAAAATTGAGCATACATCCTCACACAGACATGATGAGGAAGTTCCTCCCAGGGGAGTCAAGGAAACTGCCAATCTACCTGTTTCTGATTTTGTCAGCCCTTTTCATGACCATAAGACATAAGACATAAAAATTCCCTCCTCGCCAGGTGTGGTGGCACACGCCTTTAATCCCAGCACTCGGGAGGCAGAGGCAGGTGGATCGCTGTGAGTTCGAGGCCAGCCCATTCTACAAAGCGAGTCCAGGACAGCCAAGGCTGTTACACAGAGAGACTCTGTCTCAAAAAGCAAAAAACAAACCAGAAAAAAAAATCCTCCTTTTGTCTTAAGACCTAAGGCAAACTGCTCCTAGAATTACCAAAGCCAACTGTGATCTTCAACTTCGTTGTGGCTTTGTTTTTCAATGGAGGTGGGGTACTTTCATTACCCACAATCTGCTAATGAGAAGCAGGCCCAGAGACCAGCAGTCACTTGCCCTGAGTCACTGGGTGGGGGTTGGGGGGAGGTCTGGCCTGTGTGTGGCTGGAATATGCCCTTGTGGCCACCAGTGTTCCCTTGCTGGGTTCTGCCTTCAGTTCAGAAGCAGATGAGAAGGCAGAGCATTTACTACAATGAAAAAGCACCATGAAGGAAGCAGGGCAGCGATCGAAGTGATCAGGATCCTTTGATGGCCTCTCTGAGGTGATAGAAACCCCTGTAAGCAGGCAGAGATGTGATGTCCAGTGGCCAAGGGTCGCTCAGGATGCCGGGCAGACATGAGCCTGGAGTGGGTGGATAGAAGTGCTGTCAGAACAAAGATTTATGCCAAGAGCCACAGGAAGCCAGGAAGTAAGGGGGTCTGGATGACCTCCAGCTGGTGTGTGGAGAATAGACTCTAAGAGGACAAGAATAAAAGAAGAGAAACTAATTAAAAGTTAAGCGTAGGGCAGGAATTGGCAAAAAAAAAAAAAAAAAAAAAAAAAAAAAAAAAAAAGCCTATAAAGGGCCAGAGAGTATTTGTGGCTTTATGGGCCATAAAGTCTCTATTGAAGCCATTCAATATTGCCATTGTTGTAAGAACCATAAATAATACATAAATGCCAAAAGTGGGTGTGTTCAATAAAACTTTATTTATGAAAACAATGTCTGACAATATTTGGCCCATAAGCTATTGTCTTTGACTCCTGGGACTCCTGGTCCAGGTATTACATACTAAGGCACAGAATTACTGGCAAGTGAAGGGATTCAGGTGAACATGTTGTGAAGCTTTTAAAAAGGTTCAGAGTGTGAGCCCCGACAGCCTCTTACTGAGACAGGCTCTCCCACTCTTCCTCAATAGACCAAGTAAACAACTAACCATGAAAAGCATAAAAAAGGAGATCTAATAATGAAGAAGAAGAAGAAGAAGAAGAAGAAGAAGAAGAAGAAGAAGAAGAAGAAGAAGAAGAAGAAGAAGAAGAAGAAGAAGAAGAAGAAGATCCAGTAATGCCCTGAATCTGCCTTGGAGTCCTAACATGGGATTGAAGAGTCACACAGAGGACCCGAGGAGAGCATCGCTGAGCAGTGGCTGCTGAGGTATGGTCCTGTGAGGTGGTCTGACAAGCTGTTGGAAGTGTGGGCAATCTTCCTGGAGCCAAGCTCTCCTCCTGGCTGGTGAGCAGGGGAACCCAGCATTGCCTCCCCTCAGATGACCACAACTTTTCATTGTTTTTTCTCCTCCTTTCTTCTTTGTTCTCCTCCTCCTTCCTCTGTTGATTTTGTTTTGGGTTTTTGAGACAGACACGTGTGTAGTTCTGACTGTCCTGGACCTTACTATGTAAACCAGACTGTCCTTGAATTCACAGCGGATCCACCTGCCTCTGCACTCTGGGTGCTGGAATTAAAAGTGTGTCACCATTCCAGGTCTTTTCCTCAGACTTTTTATATCTGGGCCACTGCCAGAAAGTTCCAACCATTCTGGGAGAGAGCCTCTCCCACTTAGCTAATCCTTCCGAGAAATATTCCCACAGCCCCACCCACACAGAGATGTGCCTCTTAGTTGATTAAGATCCAATCAAGTTAGCAGCTGCGCTCAACCCTCACAGAAGAAATGCTTCCTGGGAGCGAGTATGTCTGTTACTCACAGGGTGAGATTTTCACCAACATGGAAGAGGAAGTAGGAGCCAGGAGCTGTTGATGAGAGGAAAGATCCAAAGTCATCCCAGGGAGAGTGGGCCTGAATTGTGTGTCACACACATGTGCACACGAGCACACACGCACACATGCACGCACACACGGAGGTCCTAACTCTAAGTCCTGTAGAACACAAATGCATTTGGACAGGGGATCTTTGAGGGAGTGATGAGGGCAAAATGGGGTCATCTGGCTGGGCCCTATAATTGGTGTCCTGGTGAGGAAAGGTGACTGGGGACAGAGACTCTGAAAGGGAAGACACAGGGTAAATGGTATCTACAATCAAGGGGACAGTTCTTAGAAATAGCCAACTCTGTCCTCACCTTGTGATCAGTGTTCTGGCTTCCAGGAAACTCAGTCTGTTATAGGCCCGAGTCCCTGGGGCACCTGCCAGAGTATCCAGGTTCCTGTTCCAGGGCAAAGAATTGGACCAGGGACACATGATTAGAAATGAGAGAGAGAGAGAGAGAGAGAGAGGAGAGAGAGAGAGAGAGAGAGAGAGAGAGAGAGAGAGAGAGAGAGAGAGAGAGAGAGAGTGTGTGTGCTCGTTACGGAAGCGAAAGCAAGCCAGCTCGGAGGTGCACGAGTTTAATTCCAGCACTCAGAAACCCCACATCGAACTGCAGGGACCCTGGCATTCAGAGGTTTACAATCAAGATTTCAAAATGAAAACTACCCGCGTCTCTTGATTGTCGTTTTGTCTGCGTACTATATTTTTGTCTAGATTAGAAAACAAGGCAAATTGGATTCTGGCAAATGTGGCATGTTACCTGGCAATTCAGAAGAAGGGGCAGGAAGTCCATGTGTTTAGAGAGTCACGGCTGGGAGGGAGAGATGCAGGTGGAGCCTGGCAAGGGGTCTGCATATTGTATTCAGGGAAGAACTCCGTGCCTGAGGTCTATCCACGGTCTCATTTGTCCTCTTACTGTGGCTAACTTGTTTCTGAGACTTTTAAAAACTTTTGATTTTTTTCTTTCCCTATGAAGAAGCATTTTCATTTTAGAAATATAAACAATCAGGAGTTGCACATGCTTCTTTGTGTGCTCTATGCTTACTGTTTTTTGGTAAGCTTTTCTCTGCAATGTGGGGTTTATGTTTTTGTAAGTGCTTTGTAATTTCCTTTGTTTAAATCATTCGTCCAACTGGGATTCATTTTCATATGAGAAATGAAGTCATAACCATATAAGCAAGCTTTTGTAAATTTTTTGCTAGCCAATTTTTTCTTTTCTTTTTTTCTTTCTTTCTTTCTTGCAGTATCTCAATATATATGTAGCTGGCCTGGAACTTGCTATGTAGAATAGGCACTGGCCTCAAATTTCTCAGAGAACCACCTGCCTTCTGTCTTCTGGAATGCTGGGAATAAAAGCTAGCCATTGTTACAAATTGTATATTGCTTAATGTATCATTTACCAGCAACTTGAAATGCCACCTCAGTTGTATGGGGGAAACAAAATATCTCCTCTACCATTTAAAGGCTTTCGCCCTCCAGGAGAGTTCAGTTGACACAAAATACATTAATAAAAGAAAAGGAAACACATGTATTTAATATAAGTCTCCAATGAGGCAGGCTCTGAACCATGACAAGGAAATGGAGGGCCAAAGAAACAGAAGTAAATACTAAGAGGTGGACTGGGAAATGGACATGGTGGAAAAGTGACAAGCTAGGCGCGTGGGCTATGATAGTTGTTTGCAGAGGGGACTCATAAGATGGAGATGTGTTTGGGTAGATATCTCTGACTGTGGTTTGTGTTAGGATTTTGCTTCAGTCAGCCTACCTGTGATGTCATTGCCTACCTGCCATGGGGGCGGGGCCCAGCCCAGGGCTATATAAAAGGACAAACTCTCCTCCTGGCCCTCTCTCTCTACCCCCTTACTCAGTCTGTCTCTCTCTCTCTCTCTCTCTCTCTCTCTCTCTCTCTCTCTCTCTCTCTCTCTCTCTCTCTCCCCACCCCTCACCCTTTCCTTTTCTCCAGATGTTCACTTAAACCTCATAATTTCTGTTGCTTGGCATCTTATTGTCTTATTTTCTTACTTTTAAAATCATTACAGTTTGCCTTAAAGGTGAGTGTCCTTCACAGGCTCTTGTGTTTGGGCACACACACCCAGTAATGCATTTTGCAAGGTGGAGACAGTAACCCCCAGCTACATGAAAAGTTTGAAAAAAGGGGGAATGCCTTTGGAGTCACAGCCCAGCCTACTTCCAGTCTGATCTCTCTCTCATTCTTCCTGATTCAACCAAGATGACAGCAGGCAATCTCCCGCCACCTCCCAGGATGCCTTCCTCACCCTGATGCACTGTATCTCCTCAAACCATGAGCCAGAAGAGCCTCCTCTTTAACTTGTTTCTCGTCAGATGTTTGCTCAGTGATGACAGAGTGAGCAGTGAGCCTGGATCCCCATCCCTGGCGTTAATGGTGCATCTTACCTCTGGGTTAGCGCTGTCATCTTCCAGGCAGGGTCAGCAAGAAACAAGCTGTGAAGGATGCTTGTACTCATTGCCTGTCAGTATCCTTAGCACAGACTAACCTTTCTGCAAACGTGGGGTGTGTTGGACTCCACATTCTCCCACCTTTCATTTGTGTACCCCATTCCTCTGTGTGTGTGCCAGCCTTTTCTCTCAGCCTCTCTGTGACTGGAACCCAGGCCCTTGGCAGGCTATGACTGACACAGTACCTGCTGAGAGTCACTGTGTCGTGTCTATATTGCTTCTCTACCCTCCCTCCCTTCTCACCCAGAAGGTTCCCAGCTTTTCTCACACACACAACTCTCACAGTAATTTCAGGATCATAGCATGTAAGTAAAAACTCTTTTAAGTTTTGTTTTATTGTACTTATAAATTAGTTCAGAAAATACACCTTTACATGAAAGTTAAGTTATTATACTAATAGGTATCTGCTAGCTTTATTATCATTGCTTTAATTTTATGTATAACAACACTGAGGTATAGAAGTGAAATGCCCAGTTCACAGGAGTGGTCTACAATCCAGCCTCTTTCCAACAAGGTGTCTCGGAACTCCCTGTTTAGGAGTTTGGGTTTTTGTTTTGATATGAGGCAGGTGTTGTTTGGTATAACAGCGCTGTCTGTCCTGGACTTGCTTTGTAGACCAACATGGCCATGAGTTCTCAGAAATCTGCCCTCCTCTGCTGGGATTAAAGGCTTGCTGGCTGTACGAATGCTAGTTAATTTTTAAGTACATTATTTAGATCACATCTAATTGTTATCCCTTCGCTTGTGTCTTCCCGTTCCCCCTCTCTCCTTTTCTCATCCAATCCCCTCCCCTAGGTCAGTGACAGAAGGGGACTTCCTCCCCTATCATGTGATCACAGCGTATCAGGTCTCATCCTGGTAGCCTGCTTACTCTTTCTCTGAGTGCCACCAACAAGGTCTCCCCAACAAGGGGAGATTGTACCAGTGCTCTAAAATTCACTTCACAGATTTTCTGTTAGCTTTCCTTTTGACTATGTATGCAAAGGGAAGCAGAGGATGTTTATAGCTTGAATATATGAACATTTAACTTGCTAGATTCACTTGTTGGCTCAAGGAAACTTGAGAAGGTTATTTTCCTCATAAAAAACCATACACCCTTCACTATGGAATTGAGCTTCTTTTATGAGTAGTAAATTTCTTTTTTCTTTTTTCCACAAAAATTCTCTCACCAAAGACAAAAAATAGGACTTGGATAGTTTTCTCACACACCCAATGATGGTTTCTTCTTTAACAGGACTCACCTTACCTGGGAAACTGAGGCACACCTCTAGGCTGTTTGTGAGGGTGTTGGGGTGGGGTACATCATGAATGTAGTTATGTCATCCTATGGGCTGTGAGTTCCAGATGAATAAAGGAGGGAAGGAGAAAACAGGAACGCCTTCCTTTCCTCCATGCCCTGCCTCACAGTGATATCAACTGAAGTGCTTCCCACAGCCCTGCACAAACCAGAAAGTCCCTTCTCTTTCTCAAGTCATTGATATCTGGATATTTGGCCACAGCAGTGAACTAACACAAATTCCCAGTTCTTCTCTCCCACTGCTGGCTTGTCTGGGTCTTGTTCTTCTAGCAGATGCTGTTCTCCATGGAGTAATATGGTCTTGGATCTGTTCCTTTAAGATGGACAGTGTCTTCCCAATTTCCTCCAAGTCCAGGCTTGGATGCCACTTGAGAGGCAGAGGCAGGTAGATCTCCATGAGTTCAAGGCCAGCATGGTCTACAGAGATACTCCAAGATAGATAGTCAGGGACACACACACACACATACACAGAGACAAACCTCAGAATTCCACAAACAGCAACAAAAACAATCACCAAAAAGTTCTCATGCAACCCAGGCCGGCTTTGAACTCACTACATACCTAAGGATCAACTTGAACTTCTATTCTCTGGCCTCCCTCTCCATGGTGCTGAGATCCCAGCACTTGCTAACACAGTGTTTTGATCCCTTGGTTGTGCCATCCTGAGAGATAGAACTTACAGCTCTGTGTGCTAAACAGACACACTAGCAACTGAGCTCCAGCACCAGCCCTGTAAGGGCCTTTAGAGATTCATTCTGTAAAGTTAGGGCTTCTGTCTGTGGAAGCTTCGTGTGAAAGGAGGGAGTGCCTTCCTTTCCTTTGCATCAGATGAAGGACAATTTCACAGCACCTGGCCTCTGTCCCCTTCCTGCTACTCCCTTGATCATCTGGTGTCTTCACATGTAAGGACACTGTCTCCCTCTGGAATATGGAGCATTACTGTGCCTCCTACAGTGACACATTGTCACCTGTCACTGACCACTCCCCTTCCTCCATGTGGCACTACACCCTCTGACCTGGTGTCAGCTTAGCTCCATCCAGCTCCCGGGCAGCCTCCCTTCTAGACCTTTCCCAGGTACCCTGCTGCCAACATGGCCAGAAACCACTTCTCCTAATGTTCCTATAATGCTTGGGGCCAACATTTGCTTTCTCTACTAGAATATGGATAAAGACAGACCATCCAGCACAGAATCTAAGTAAAAGAAGTAAAGTTTAATTAGTTAAAAATCAAGTTGGGTGTGGGGTGGGGTTAGGGTCAGCATCACTTGTAGGAGGCAGGGATCTGAGCACATGGGAGGAGAACCCAGGTGCTCCCTGTCCATGTCGCACTGTGCCCTCAAGCTACTGAGCACAGTGTCCTCTACCCAGCACCAGGTGGACTTCCAGCCAGTGTTAGCAGCTCAAGGCACACAGGGCCTGGACTCCCTATCCGTACCTGCTCCTCAAGAACCTACAGACCAGAGCCACCTGAGGAGAAATGGGGCAGATGTCCAACCACAACAGTACTGGGAGCCCAGGCAGAGGATTCGGAGGGAGGAGGGTCCTAACAAGTGCCATCTCTGAGGTCCACGCCAGAGGCACAAAGTGGACAAGAGAAGCTTCAGCCTGTCCCCAGCCTCAGGATACACACAGGCCAGGCACACAGTAGCAGGTCATGTAAAGTGCAGATCTGAGCAGGCCAGGAAGGACTGCCATACTGGGAAATCTAGGAACAGGCAGAGGAGTGTATGGGCACAGTCTTCACTGAGGGCACTGGGGGCAGGAGCCTACTGGATTGCCATGAGCTGGAGAAGACAAAGGAGACACAGATTAGCGATTCCCTAAGAACTGGGTGCTGGCTCAAAGGCCTGGGCTCCAGTAAGCCCAGCTCTGTCCCTGCCCATGGGCCAAGCTCTACCTAGCCAGGGAGAGCTGCTGCCGAGCTGGGACAGATACCCAGTGTAGGTCTCTTGAGCCAGGGTCACACAGCACTGCGGAGTGACTGACCTTGATGGTCAGGGTCACACAGTTCCTGTCTCGTTGCAGCTAGAGCTCTGTGGTTTAACACCCACAATTCCAGCCCCGGGAGCCTGTTTGCAGCTGTAAAGTGTAAAGTGGACATCTTGACTTGTTCCCAGGGCTGAGGTGTGGTGACTGTGATTCAGTGAGGTCCTCTGCTCACTGTGGGGTGTTGCTTACAGTGTTCAGATCCAAAGGAGAAGGGTGACGGGTGGCCACACAAGGGAAGCTCAGGGATTGAGGTCACTACTGGCTTCCTATGAAGAGGGAAAGCCTGCTGGTGCCTGCCTGATCTCAGCAGTGAGGGGTGTGGTCCCTGACATACCAGCCAGTGAGTGACAGTCTTCATACTCCAACCTTAGGATCAGTTTGCTTGAAGCGTCATCCTGCAGAAGAGAGAAGAGCCATCAGGATCCTAGGTGACACAAATCTAGCCAGCTCTGAGACCTTGGCCCATTCAGACTTGAGGCACCAGGCAGGGGTAAGGGGCAAAAGGTAACCTGGTCTGTGGATTCCAAAGCTAGAGGGGAGCATTATTTCTGCACTCAACACACTGGACAGAGGTGCCACCATATTTCCCGCATGCATTCTCTCTCCTCTTTTGTTCCTGTCCCCCTCTCTTGTATAACAGCCTCCTCTGTAAGCAGGTCAACAACAACAAAAGTATCCTCAAGAACTCCCTGAAACTGAACAGATTCACCTCACCCCCATCTGCCAGAGGAAGCAAAGCCAAGCAGCAAGGACTCAGACCAGAGACCCCAGAAGCAGCAGAAACCAGCCAAGCTGCCTGCAGAGCTTTAGACAGCTGAGGGACCTGGACAAGACACTGCCCTGCAACCTGCTGAGCTGCCTGTAGGCTGTGCAGTGTGCTCCAGGGACCCAGCTCTTGTGAGCTGTCTGTTTATTATAGAATGTGCACATACCTCCACCAAATCATCCACTGGAAATGGATCAAGGCTCTAAAAAGAGCTCCTAAAGGAAGATTTCAATGAGGGGAGCTAAGAACCTCCCTGGGGTCGGCACAGGATGAAAACCATTTGGTACCTGTTGCAGCATTCCTTTTCAAGTTCTGAACACTTGCCTGGGTATATTCCAGTAATCTCCAGGATGTGTAGTTTGATGCCAAGTATGTCTCTGCAGTTGACAAATTCCATTTCATTGGTAGACAGTTCAAATTCTGGGTGCGGAAGGTCATAGGATCCTCATAAAATTCGTGGACCTTCCGCAAGTAGACAATCAAAGGAACTCCATGCTATAGGGAGTAGAGGGGAGAGGTACATTAGTGCTAGGATTCTGTCAGCCATGCGTGGGTACCAGCCAAGCATGTTTGCTTCAAGGGTCAAGCTCAGAGGTATATGTTTCAACAGCCTGACCTCAGCCTTGTCTCCAGCACCTCTGTCTTCCTCCCAAGGATCTGGGATGTCTGGTCCTCTGCTGTTGTCTCCGATCCCAGGACTCGTTCCAGCCATCCCTGCTCATCCCCAATGCATCTCCCACAATGTAGCCTCAGTTTCCAGGCCAGCAGCACCAGTCACTGGTTGTACACACACAAACAGTCATGCACCCATATCCCAGGCCAGGGGCCAATGGCTTTAGCAAAATAAATGCACTGTAGTGTTGATTTGTCATTAATAAATGCAAAACATAGGGCCCAGTCACCAGAGAAAGCTACAGTCTTGCTTTTGTGTTAAATGAAGTTTTACTCATGTCTCTGGATGCTTTTGCAGGAAGGTTGTGCAGGGGAGTGTTGCAAGTCTGCAGGCCTTGAACCTACGTTGATGTTCCAGCTTCTGCCATGTGTGTATATGTGTCTAGGAAAATGTAACAGTTAGGCCTATTTTTTAGTATACTAACAGAGGGGTTGGGAGGCAGAAGGGAAACATGGAAGGAGTGTGGGGAGCAAACAAAAGCCATCTTGCACCAAGTCTCTGTCTTGCCCCCCATGGTAAACTTACCCTTTTCCCCCAAGTTCCCCAAAAGCCTACAAATGTATGCCTGGTAGCATCTCCCTTGCACCTGGGGGCCAGCTAATTAGGTGCAAAACCACAATGTCAAATAGATTTATAAAAATCTCCCCTTGTGGCTTAGCCTAACCTTCCTACCTCAACCAGCTTGAAGGCCAATTTCCCTGTGACCCCTACACAATCATGTAACACCAAGGCTTGGAAAGTGCCCCTTTCAGCTTTTGCCTTTATAAACCCTGGACCCAAGGAGACTGGGCCTATACTTTCCTCCAAGTACTGGGGAACTGTTGGTCCAAGCTCTGGAGCTTGTTCAACAAATGACCCTGTGAGGATTGAATCCGGCTGGTTTCTGGTGGTCTTCGGTGGTAGGAGGGGTGTCTCTCAACTTGGCATAACAGGAGGAAGAGAGAGAGAGAGAGAGAGAGAGAGAGAGAGAGAGAGAGAGAGAGAGAGAGAGAGAGAGAGAGAGAAAGAAAGTGCAAAGCAGGATCCAGTGTTGTAACTTGGAATTCCAAACTACTCAGAAGGTTGAGGCAGGGGGATCCAGTTTCACTCGTATCTACACTATAAAGTGTGTCAAAGACCAACCTGGCCAATTTAGTGAGACCCTGTTGCAATATAAAACGTCAAAGGAAGGCTGGACCCTACCTCAATTTTAGAAATGTCCTAGCAAGTTGCAAGGCCCTTGGTAATCCCTAGTACAAGTGCTTTAAGGGTGGTGGTGGTGGGGACGACAGAGAGAGACAGGAGAGAGAAAGAGAGAGAGAGAGAGAGAGAGAGAGAGAGAGAGAGAGAGAGAGAGAGAGAGAGAGAAAGAGAATAAAGAATTATCTTAATTAGGGAAATGATTCCAGGGCTACCCTTGCCTCAATTACTCCATTTTTTTTCTATTCCTATGGGATCCTTTCATGGCCACTGTAGCTAGTGGCCTGCACAGTCACAGGAGAACCCGCCCCCTTCTCCAGAGTCTCTCCAGTCACTCACCCTCTAGACCCTGCACTCCCCCCTTCCTCCCACCACAGTGCTTTCAGTCTGTGACATCATCCACAGGGCACCCACAGGATGTGTCCCTCAGCAAAGCTCTGCCTGGGTCCTGAGCTGCATCCTTTCCCAGCAGCCTCAGATCCTCCTCCTTTCAAACTCAACTGTACAAGAAGCTCATCTGGTTCCTGCATGGTTCCTTTCTGCACACTGGGACCAGCAGCTGCTTTAGCACAGCCTGGTCCCAATAGTTGTATGGTGGCCAGGCATGAGATTATTTGGGTTTAATTGACTACATACGATTTCCCATGGAATCTGCCTCATTACACCCTAACTATCAGAATTCTCTCTAGGTTTTTTAAAGTGAAAATATTTTTTAAAGATTATTTATTTATTATGAGGTACACTATGGTCTGCCTGCATGTATGCCTGCAGGCCAGAAGAGGGCATCAGATCCCATTATAGATGGTTTGAGCCACCATGTGGTTGTTGGGAATTGAACTCAGGACCTCTGGAAGAGCAGTCAGTGCTCTTAACCTCTCAACCATCTCTCCAACCCCCTTAACTGAAAATATTTGATCCAAAACTTTTCTATTCTTTATTTGGTATAGGTAGAAATAAAAACACTTATCTGCTACTTTCATTTTTTTAATGGAGCTTCAGATGAAATACTCCCTGGTTATATGAATGTTCATTAACATATCAGAGTTGGCAAAAGATTAATGTAAAAAAAAAAAGACTAAAAAGAAAGGTAAGGACCTTTCCTAGGTATGGTAGAGGGGAAGGTTTATAGTAGATAAAAGAGCATAGACAAAAACAGAGACACTGAGAGAGTCCAGAGTGAACATAATCCTGAGCTGGGCCAAAGGAGGAGGGGAGGGAAGGGAGAGGAGAGCAGAGGAGAGGAAGGAGGGAGAGGGAACGGGGAGGGGAGAATCCAGCCTGGACAGCCTGGGTCAAGAGACTGGCACAGCCAATGGCTGAGTTATTCAGGGCCCAGAGGAGCTGCAGCTGAAGAAGGTTAGGACAGGGGGCAGGGGATGCCAGCTATTCCCAGTAACAAGCCAGGACTGGGGAACACCAGGAGAACCTGGCATTCAGAGTCCGCTTTGATGCATTATTAGGCACCTCAATGAGACTAAACGAGTCCTCCATCTGTACCTCCAATACAGGGCATGGGACCCACAGTCTCTGCCACACCAAGCACTGGCTTTGCCCTCTAACAACATCCTTGGTCCTTGTGGAGAAGTTTTGATACCTACAAACCTCCATTGCACAGTATGTTATGCTCCCAGGTTCCTTGTGGTCTGCAGCCACAGCCCAGGGCAGTTTTCAATCAGAGTGATGATCTACAGCACAGCAGATCACGTGACCCATTAGAACTTCCCCCAAGTCCCCTGGTCACTTTCCAGGATAAGGACCCCTTGTCTGTTCATGGCTTCCCCAGGCAATTCAGTGTGGGAACAACAGCGGCAGATGAGTTCTTATATTCAGAAAAATCAGATACCAGTGTGTGTTTGCATTCACATCTGCCCCCTCCAGGTCATGGGGCTCCTCCTGGACCTGCCTTTTTCCTGACCTGGAGAACTCCTTCTCATCCCACAAAGCCCAGCTGTGTGTAAAGCTCTCCCAACAGGCTCCCTCTGACCACCTGTACCTCAGGCCTCAGCACAAGGGCTCCCTTCATCTGTGCAGAAGCCTGTGCTGTGAGGCCTCCAAGCAGAGGCTCCAGAGATGGGAGTAAGTATAGACACAGCTTAGTTCAGGGACCATTATGACAATAGCTCCTACACACCGCCCCCCCCCACACACAACCACACACACGCACACACACACACACAACCACACACACACACACAACCACACACACACACGCACGCACGCACGCGCACACACACACACAACCACACACACACACACACACACACACGCACGCACGCGCGCACACACACACACGGGCGCGCGCACGCACACACACACACACACACGCACACAACCACACACACACACACATGCATGCGCGCGCACACACACACACGCACGCGCGCACACACACACACACACACACACACACACACACACGCACACGCACCCCCACACACTCACTCTCCCTGGCCACAAGGATAATCACCCGGGTGCAGGATGTCTGGAGCTCTAGAACTCACCATATGAGCAGGCCGGTTGGGACAAATCGCAGTACGTGTAACTAGCCACTTTTTTTCATATTCGTCTTGATAGCAGCCAGGTCTCACGCACTGCAATTGCCATGGGGGAGACCACAACAACCGATCAATAATATTTGCAAAAGCCATATTATAGGAGCTGATCGAGTTGGCTGCCTCCTTAAAATACAGTCCTGAAGGGGGCAAGACGAAGAACTCACCACAGCTTGCAGCAGGGCCAGGAGGGAGTAAACCCAATTCACCTGTGCCTGGGCCAGGAGCTCAGCTCACCAGATGCCCTGTGCTCTCAGGCTAGCCCTCTGTAGAGCGCTCTCTGTTCCTTGCCCACACTTGAGGGAATTATTCTGACCAGCACGTGTCCAGCAGGTCTTCATCAGCTCCCTCCTGTCAGCTGACCCTCTGCATGTAGGCAGTGGTTCTCAGCCTTCCCAGTGCTGGGGCCCCTTAATGCAGCTCCTCATGTTAGGGTGACCCCCAACCATACTTATTTTCCTTGCTACATCAAATTGTAACTTTGTACTGTTATGAAAGCTAACGTATATATTTGGGGAGCTAGAGGCTGCAAAAGGGGTGCTACTCCCATGTTGAGAACAGATGCCCTGGGGTGATCTGGGCAAGACACACCTGGGGTAAATTCCTTCTCCTGGAAAACAAGCAGACACACCTCAGATATTTGGGATCAAGATCAAATAAAATGAACTTGTGTTTGGCGTGGGACTGTGATGCTTCTTGCTGTCCTTGCCATTGGCCCTAGAGTCTGACTGCCCACGTGGTCTGGCCATCTCCTTAGCTCTGCTTTGCTGAGACCACCAAGGGCTGTCCTAAAGCATCCTGGTGATGGCAGCACCCTGTGCTCTGAAGACAGGGTCACTGTGCCCTTCTCCTTTGAGAGCCCAGAAGCCAGATTCTTCCCATCCTGGCCCAGATCATGTGGAACACCTGTGTCTCCATCTTTTTCATCCTCCTCCCCATTTCCTCACATCCATCCATCCATCCCTCCTTCCTCCCTTCATCTCTCTGCAGTGTCTCATGCAGCCCAAGTTGTCCTCAAACACACATTGTAGCTGAGGATGACCATGAATTCCTCATTCTCCTGCCTCAGCTTCTCTAGTGCTGGGATTGCTCACAGAGCACAGTTCTGTGTGGTGCTAGCGACCCAACCCATGGCTCAGCACATGCTACACACCGTTCTATCAGTTTTTCTCTACCCCTAGTCCCACGTCAGGCATTTCCTTGGTGTCCTGGCTATGTTTAAGTCAACTTGGCACAGGCTACCATCACCTGGAAGGTAGGAACGTCAGTTGAGAAAATGCCTCCAAAAATGAGGCTGTAGGCAAGCCTGTAGGACATTTACTTAATTAGTGATTGGTGAGAGAGGGCCCAGCCCATTGTGTTGTGGCCATTCTTTGAGCTGGTTGTCCTGGGCTCTGTAAGAAAGAAGACTGAGCAAGCCAAGGGGAGCAAGCAGGAATCAGATCCAGCCTCCAGGTTCTGGCCCTGTCTAGGTTCCTGTCCTTACCTTGAGTTGTGCCTTACGATGTTGGAGTGTAGGGCAAAGAAACCATTTCTCCGCCGTCTTGCTTGTGGTCATGGTGTTTCATCACAGCAGTAGTAACCCTAACCAAGACGCTAGGCACTGCTGACTGTGTCTCCCTACAACTGTAGCCTAGAGCGTGCCAACCCATTTCCCAGAGGAAGAAACCGAGGCATGAGTGCTGTGACTTCAGTGAGGTGCGTGGCACTGGGAAGCTGTGACCCACCTACTTTTGGCTCTGACTCTTTGCTGCCAGCCTTAGCTGTGCCCCTGTCTGATGGCCTCCAGGTGGAGGCTCAAATATTTCTCTGAGAAGCTGGAAGGTGAGAGAAGTCAGGCCCTTTCTCCTCCAGCTAGTCTTTGTTCAAATCATGGCTGACAGGCGCTTATGTCTCCTGGCCAACTTGCCCCTCTCTGCTGCCTGGCATGGGAAGATTTTGAGCAGTGCAGGCTTCTCTCCAGGTCCTTTCTTGCCCAGAGATGAGCTCTGTCCTGCAATGCTGGGCTCCACCAGCAGAGGGAGTCCTCCCCAAGCCCCAGGTACTAAGTGTGGTTGGTTGCAGGGAGTTCCAGACCACAGAAAGTGTCACTGTGCTGGCTTTGGGGGCTGAGGCAGGGGCACTGTGCTGTGAGCACACCTTGCTCAGCCACTCCAGGTGACTGGGCCTAAACACCAGGCACACTGAGGTAGAGCGCCTAAAGCACAAGGCATGGCTGGATGGGAAGTGAGCCAGCAGCAGTGGATGGAGAAACACAGAGGGAACTGAGGGTGTGCAGAGACCACACAATGGTCAGGCTCCTGTGACAAAGGCTCTGACCTGTCTGTGTCTCCTTGCTGCCTGATTCACCAAGATGGGAGCAGGCAACCTCACATCCCTCCCACCACCTCCCACCACCTCCCAGGATGCCTTCCTCATCCTGATGCACTGTATCTCCTCAAACCATGAGCCAGAAGAGCCTCCTCTTTAACTTGTTTCTCATCAGATGTTTGGTCAGTGATGACAGAGTGAACAGTGAGCCTGGGTCCCCATCCCTGGCGTTAATGGTGCATCTTACCTCTGGGTTAGCGCTGTCATCTTCCAGGCAGGGTCAGCAAGAAACAAGCTGTGAAGGATGCTTGTACTCATTGCCTGTCAGTGTCCTTAGCACAGACTACTAACCTTTCTGCAAACGTGGGGTGTGTTGGACTCCACATTCTCCGCCCTTCATTTGTGCACCCCATTCCTGTGTGTGCGCCAGCCTTCTCTCTCTCAGCCTCTCTGTGCCTGGATGCCCAGGTCCTTAGCAGGCTGTGGCTGAGACTCTACCTGCTGAGAGTCACTGGGTCATGTCTATGTTGCTTCTCTACCCTCCGTCTCTTCTCTCCCAGAAGGTTCCCAGCTTTTCTCACACACTCACACACCACTTTCACAGTAATTTCAGGATCATAGCATGTAAGCAAAAACTCTTTTTAAAAAAATTTGTATTTAATTAATTTCTTCAGATTACATCTTAATTGTTATCCCCTCACTTGTATCTTCTCGTTCCTCCCTTCCTCTCTTTTCCCCTACTCCCCTCGGTCTGTGGCAGAAGGGGACCTCCTTCCCCAACATATGGTCACAGACTATCAAGTCTCATCCTGGTAGCCTGCTTATCCTTTTCTCTGAGTGCCACCAGGCCTCCTCTACGTGGGGGAAGTGGCCAAATATGGGGTACCAGAGTTCAGGTCAGAGTCAGTCCCTGCTCTCTACACAACTGTGGAGAATGTGCTGTCCATTGGCTAGATCTGGATAGGGGTTCTAGGTTTACTGCATGCATTATCCTTGGTTGGTACAGTAGTTTGAACAGACTCCCCCCCCCCCCCCGCCCCATGTCTAGAAGCCTTATTTGTAATAGCCAGAACCTGGAAACAACCTAGATGTCCCTCAGTTGAAGAATGGATAAAGAAACTGTGGTACGTTTACACTATGGAATACTACTTAGCAATTAAAAACAAGGAAATCCTGAAATTTGCAGGCAAATGGATGGAACTAGAGATCATCATCCTGAGTGAGGTAACGCAGACCCAGACAGACTCACATGGTATAGACTCACTCATAAGTGGGCACCAGCCCAACAGAGGTGTCCCCTGAAAGTCTTCACTTAGCTGGAGATTGGGATGTTACTGGGACTTCCTATTGATACTCTAGGTATGAGAGGTAAGGAAGAATGGGAAAATAGAAGGATCCAGAGGGTCCTAGAAATTTACAAGTAAAAACTTCTGAAGCCTTGTTTTATTGTACTTACAAATTACTTCAGAATATACACCTTTACATGAGAAGTGCTGAAATATCAGCTCAAACTATTATAATCCTTGTCTGCTAGCTTCATTATAATTCCATATATATATATATATATATATAGATCTGAGGTGTAGAAGGGAAATGCCCAGTTCACAGGACTTGTCTATAATCTGGCCTGTCTTTTCATGTAAGGAGTCTATTAACTCCTTGTCTGGAGGTTTAGGTTTTTGTTGTTTATCTTGTTTTTGTTTTGTTATGATACAGGGTTTTTTTTCCCCCTATATAACGGCACTGGCTGTCCTGGACTAGCTTTGTAGGCCAGGCTTGCCATGAACTCTCAGAAATCTGCCCTCCTCTGTTGGGATTAAAGGCTTGCTGACTGTACCAGTATTTTAAAGTTCACAGATTTTCCGTTAACATTCTTTTTGACTTTGTATATAAAAAGAAGCAGAGGTGTTTATAGCATAAATGTATGAACATTTAACTTGCTAGATTCTCTTATTGGCTCAAAGGTATTTGAGAAGGTTATTTTTTTCATAATAAATGACACAACCTTCACTATGTCACTGAGCTTATGTATGAGTAGTAAATTTCTTTTTTCTTTTCTCATAAAACATCTCTCAAGCCTCACCATAAGAAAGGAAACAGGACTTGGTTAGTTTTCTCATTCATCCTGTGGTCGTTTCCTCTTTGATTGGACTAACCTCACTTGGGAAACTGAGGCACACCTCTAGGGGTGGGGTCACATCATGAATGTATGCATGCATCCCATGGGCTGTGAATTCCAGATGAATAAAGGAGGGAAGGAGAAAACAGGAACGCCTTCCTTTCCTCCGTGCCCTGCCTCACAGTGATATGAACTGAAGTGCTTCCCACAGCCCTGCACAAACCAGACAAGTCCTTTCTCTTTCTCAAGTCGTTGACATCTGGATATTTGGCCACAGCAGTGAACTAACACAAACTCCCAGTTCTCCTCTGCCACTGCTGGCTTGTTTAGGTCTTATTTCTTCTAGCAGATGCTGTTCTCCATGGAGTGATATGGTCTTGGATCTGTTCCTTTAAGATGGACAATGTCTTCCCTAATTCCTCTAGGTCCAGGCTTGGGTGGAACTGTCTCCTCCACCAATCGCTGTGTCCCCTTGTTTCTGAGGAGGAATTGAGCAGCTCACCCTCAAGGCCAGGGAACATTCTCACTAGAGCAGGCCATGCAGGCAGCAGGAGCCTGCAGCAAGGGGAAGCTGCTCACTTCAGGGTGAGGAGGAGGCTGGATCTCAGCTGGCTCTCCTTCTCCCTGGTTTTTATTCCATTCAGACCTGCAGCCCATGGAGAGGACACCCTCCAGTGAGTGTGCTCTTCCCTCTCTTTGGAAACACACACAAGATGCACCTAGAGCCATGCCTCAGTAGCACCCTAAGGGATTCTGTACCTAGGCAAACGGCTAAAGAGGGGAACAGAGTTTCCTATGGACCAGTCTCCCCCATGACCTCACCTTCTTCCAAGAAGGGGCAGGACCAGGCTGTAAGGATAGGTCACTCCTGCATGCACCTTGGAACAAATGCTGAGCACCCTCCCTGTACTGATCTCCTTCCCACATGGACCAGTATATCTCAAGGGTAGAATTGTCAGCTGGAAGCAACCTCAACTCCCAACCCATGGTAATGTGGTGGTGTCTAGAGACATCTGTAGTGCAATGGGCAGAGGGCAGGGATGTTATGTTCACCCTGTGTTCTCACCAGACTTTCCCAAGACATAGCTGAATCTGACCCAAATGCCCTATAAGGCCACTTATGAAAGCCTGCTTCACATAGAGGCCCAAAGAGTGCCTTGGGTTGATATCAGACCTACCAGACATCTGCCTATATCCAGAATTGTCTCCAAGACCCAGACTTATTACCCAGCACAAGAAAAAACATCTCTGGGTTTGAAAACCTGCCATCCTCCTCCCTGTGGTCCTGTCTCCTCTTGCGTGAGTCCCTGCCCTCTGCTCATCTCTCTGTTCTCAGGGAACCCCTAGAGCCACTGGTGAAGGTGAATTTCAGGGCTGATCTTACAATCCTCTTATTTGTCTTGTTGTGGGGTTTTCCTTCCCATAAAGCATGAACATATTTCCCTATTTTTCTACAAACACTTTTCTATAATAACAACATCTCAATCAGGCGGTGTTGGCACAAACCATCAATCCAGCACTTGGGAGGCAAAGGCAAGAGGATCTCTGTGAGTTTGAGGCCAGCAAAGTCTACAGAGATAGTTGCAATATAGCTAGGGACACACGGGCACACAGACACACACACACACACACACACACACACACACACTTCTCAAAATATAAAAAAAACCCTAAACTGAACAACCCCAAAAGAAGAGGTCTCACATAGCCTGGCCTAGCTTTGAGATCACTACATAGCCAGGCATCACCTTGAATTTCTGATTCTCTGGCCTCCCTCTTCAGAGTGCTGAGATCCTAGCACTTGATAATGCCCTGGTTTGATCCCATGTTTATGCCGTTATGACAGTTGGAACTTGTAGCTCTGTGTGTGCTAAACAGACACACTAGCAACTGAGCTCCAGCCACAGCCCTATAAGGCCCTTTAGAGATTGACTCTGTAAAGTTATGGCTTCCATCTGTGGGCATCTTCTTGTGAATCCTGTGAGGGAGGGAAGGCTTTTCTTTCTTGTGCATCTGATTGTGGAGGAAGGCCTTGAGTGGATGTAGCACTTGTCAACGAAGTGCATTTAGCCAATCACCTGGGCAGAAGGACAGGAGGGGAAGATGGGGCTTCCCCGGGGGTGGGAGGGGCCTGGAGAAAAGCTGACAATTTTCAGTTGGCAGTTGGTGGGGAGAAGCCACCCTAGGAGGATCAAATTGGTGGGTGATTGGGATAAACATAGGTTATGAGGACACAGGATTAGAGTAGTTTATTTTACTTTACTAGTAGATTATTTTTAGTTTAGCTTCTGCCCAGCGTAGTGCTTGCAGGTTTGGATTATTTTTCAGTCTCTTTGTGCTACTTATTGGCTTCCTAGGCGGTACAGATATACAATGCCTGCAACATCAGATGAAGGACAATTTCACAGCACCTGGCCTCTGTCCCCTTCCTGCTACTCCCTTGATCATCTGGTGTCTTCACATGCAAGGACACTGTCTCCCTCTGGAATATGGAGCATTACTGTGCCTCCTACAGTGACACATTGTCACCTGTCACTGACCACTCCCCTTCCTCCATGTGGCACTACACCCTCTGACCTGGTGTCAGCTCTGCTCCATCCAGCTCCCAGCCTGCCTCCCTTCTAGACCTTCCCCAGCTACCCTGCTGCAGAAGTGGCCAGAAACCACATCTCCTAGTGCTCCTATAATGGTTGGGGACAAACATTTGCATTCTGGACTAGAATACGGGAAAAGATAGACCAGCAAGGACAGAACCCAGAAAAATGCAATAAGTTTAATTAGTTAAAACACAAGTGATGGTGGGACATGGTTAGGGTCAGCATCACTTGTAGGAGGCAGGGATCTGAGCACATGGGAGGAGAACCCAGGTGCTCCCTGTCCATGTCCCACTGTGCCCTCAAGCTACTGAGCACAGTGTCCTCTACCCAGCACCAGGTGGACTTCCAGCCAGTGTTAGCAGCTCAAGGCACACAGGGCCTGGACTCCCTATCCATACCTGCTCCTCAAGAACCTACAGACCAGAGCCACCTGAGGAGAAATGGGGCAGATGTCCAACCACAACAGAACTGGGAGCCCAGGAAGAGGGTTCGGAGGGAGGAGGGTCCTAACAAGTGCCATCTCTGAGGTCCGCGCCAGAGGCACAAAGTGGACAAGAGAAGCTTCAGCCTGTCCCCAGCCTCAGGACACACACAGGTCAGGCACACAGTAGCAGGTCATCTAAAGTGCAGATCTGAGCAGGCCAGGAAGGACTGCCATACTGGGAAATCTAGGAACAGGCAGTGGAGTGTATGGGCACAGTCTTCACTGAGGGCACTGGGGGCAGGAGCCTACTGGATTGCCACGAGCTGGAGAAGACAAAGGAGACACAGATTAGCGATTCCCTGAAGAACTGGGTGCTGGATCAAAGGCCTGGGCTCCAGTAAGCCCAGCTCTGTCCCTGCCCATGGGCCAAGCTCTACCTAGCCAGGGAGAGCTGCTGCCGAGCTGGGACAGATACCCAGTGTAGGTCTCTTGAGCCAGGGTCACACAGCACTGCGGAGTGACTGACCTTGATGGTCAGGGTCACACAGTTCCTGTCTCGTTGCAGCTAGAGCTCTGTGGTTTAACACCCACAATTCCAGCCCCGGGAGCCTGTTTGCAGCTGTAAAGTGTAAACTGGACATCTTGACTTGTTCCCAGGGCTGAGGTGTGGTGACTGTGATTCAGTGAGGTCCTCTGCTCACTGTGGGGTGTTGCTTACAGTGTTCAGATCCAAAGGAGAAGGGTGACGGGTGGCCGCACAAGGGAAGCTCAGGGATTGAGGTCACTACTGGCTTCCTATGAAGAGGGAAAGCCTGCTGGTGCCTGCCTGATCTCAGCAGTGAGGGGTGTGGTCCCTGACATACCACCTAGTGAGTCACAGTCTTCATACTCCAACCTTAGGATCAGTTTGCTTGAAGCGTCATCCTGCAGAAGAGAGAAGAGCCATCAGGATCCTAGGTGACACAAATCTAGCCAGCTCTGAGACCTTGGCCCATTCAGACTTGAGGCACCAGGCAGGGGTAAGGGGCAAAAGGTAACCTGGTCTGGGGATTCCATAGCTAGAGGGGAACATTATTTCTACACTCAACACACTGGACAGAGGTGCCCCCATGTTTCCTGCATGCATTCTCTCTCCTCTTTTGTTCCTGTCCCCCTCTCTTGTGTAACAGCCTCCTCTGTAAGCAGAAGGTCAACAACAACAAAAGTATCCTCAAGGACTCCCTGAAACTGAACAGATTCACCTCGCCCCCATCTGCCAGAGGAAGCAAAGCCAAGCAGCAAGGACTCAGACCAGAGACCCCAGAAGCAGCAGAAACCAGCCAAGCTGCCTGCAGAGCTTTAGACAGCTGAGGGACCTGGACAAGACACTGCACTGCAACCTGCTGAGCTGCCTGTAGGCTGTGCAGTGTGCTCCAGGGACCCAGCTCTTGTGAGCTGTCTGTTTATTATAGAATGTGCACATACCTCCACCAAATCATCCACTGGAAATGGATCAAGGCTCTAAAAAGAGCCCCTAAAGGAAGATTTCAATGAGGGGAGCTAAGAACCTCCCTGGGGTCGGCACAGGATGAAAACCATTTGGTACCTGTTGCAGCATTCCTTTTCAAGTTCTGAACACTTGCCTGGATATATTCCAGTAATCTCCAGGATGTGTAGTTTGATGCCAAGTATGTCTCTGCAGTTGACAAATTCCATTTCATTGGTAGACAGTTCAAATTCTGGGTGTGGAAGGTCATAGGATCCTCATAAAATTCGTGGACCTTCCGCAAGTGGACAATCAAAGGAACTCCATGCTATAGGGAGTAGAGGGGAGGGGTACATTAGTGCTAGGATTCTGACAGCCATGCGTGGGTACCAGCCAAGCGTGTTTGCTTCAAGGGTCAAGCTCAGAGGTATATGTTTCAACAGCCTGACCTCAGCCTTGTCTCCAGCACCTCTGTCTTCCTCCCAAGGATCTGGGATGTCTGGTCCTCTGCTGTTGTCTCCGATCCCAGGACTCGTTCCAGCCATCCCTGCTCATCCCCAACGCATCTCCCACAATGTAGCCTCAGTTTCCAGGCCAGCAGCACCAGTCACTGGTTGTACACACACAAACAGGTATGCACCCATATCCCAGGCCAGGGGCCAATGGCTTTAGCAAAATAAATGCACTGTAGTGTTGATTTGTCATTAATAAATGCAAAACATAGGGCCCAGTCACCGGAGAAAGGTACAGTCTTGCTTTTGTGTTAAATGGAGTTTTACTCATGTCTCTGGATGCTTTTGCAGGAAGGTTGTGCAGGGGAGTGTTGCAAGTCTGCAGGCCTTGAACCTACGTTGATGTTCCAGCTTCTGCCATGTGTGTATATGTGTCTAGGAAAATGTAACAGTTAGGCCTATTTTTTAGTATACTAACAGAGGGGTTGGGAGGTAGAAGGGAAACATGGAAGGAGTGTGGGGAGCAAACAAAAGCCATCTTGCACCAAGTCTCTGTCTTGTCCCCCATGGTAAACTTACCCTTTTCCCCCAAGTTCCCCAAAAGCCTACAAATGTATGCCTGGTAGCATCTCCATTGCACCTGGGGGCCAGCTAATTAGGTGCAAAACCACAATGTCAAATAGATTTATAAAAATCTCCCCTTGTGGCTTAGCCTAACCTTCCTACCTCAACCAGCTTGAAGGCCAATTTCCCTGTGACCCCTACACAATCATGTAACACCAAGGCTTGGAAAGTGCCCCTTTCAGCTTTTGCCTTTATAAACCCTGGACCCAAGGAGACTGGGCCTATACTTTCCTCCAAGTACTGGGGAACTGTTGGTCCAAGCTCTGGAGCTTGTTCAACAAATGACCCTGTGAGGATTGAATCCGGCTGGTTTCTGGTGGTCTTCGGTGGAAGGAGGGGTGTCTCACAACTTGGCATAACAGGAAGGAGAGAGAGAGAG
The DNA here is from genome assembly GCF_964271855.1 of Acomys minous. Lineage (NCBI taxonomy): Eukaryota > Metazoa > Chordata > Mammalia > Rodentia > Muridae > Acomys > Acomys minous. The sequence goes on from NC_140489.1 coordinate 14,623,804, forward strand.
AGAGAGAGAGAGAGAGAGAGAGAGAGAGAGAGAGAGAGAGAGAGAGAGAGAAAGTGCAAAGCAGGATCCAGTGTTGTAACTTGGAATTCCAAACTACTCAGAGGGTTGAGGCAGGGGGATCCAGTTTCACTCGTATCTACACTATAAAGTGTGTGAAAGACCAACCTGGCCAATTTAGTGAGACCCTGTTGCAGTATAAAACGTCAAAGGAAGGCTGGACCCTACCTCAATTTTAGAGATGTCCTAGCAAGTTGCAAGGCCCTTGGTAATCCCTAGTACAAGTGCTTTAAGGGTGGTGGTGGTGGGGACGACAGAGACAGAGACAGAGAGGGAGAGAGACAGGAGAGACAGGAGAGAGAGAAAGAGAGAGAGAGAGAGAGAGAGAGAGAGAGAGAGAGAGAGAGAGAGAGAGAGAGAATAAAGAATTATCTTAATTAGGGAAATGATTCCAGGGCTACCCTTGCCTCAATTACTCCATTTTTTTTCTATTCCTATGGGATCCTTTCATGGCCACTGTAGCTAGTGGCCTGCACAGTCACAGGAGAACCCCCCCCTTCTCCAGAGCCTCTCCAGTCACTCACCCTCTAGACCCTGCACTCCCCCCTTCCTCCCACCACAGTGCTTTCAGTCTGTGACATCATCCACAGGGCACCCACAGGATGTGTCCCTCAGCAAAGCTCTGCCTGGGTCCTGAGCTGCATCCTTTCCCAGCAGCCTCAGATCCTCCTCCTTTCAAACTCAACTGTACAAGAAGCTCATCTGGTTCCTGCATGGTTCCTTTCTGCACACTGGGACCAGCAGCTGCTTTAGCACAGCCTGGTCCCAATAGTTGTATGGTGGCCAGGCATGAGATTATTTGGGTTTAATTGACTACATACGATTTCCCATGGAATCTGCCTCATTACACCCTAACTATCAGAATTCTCTCTAGGTTTTTTTAAGTGAAAATGTTTTTTAAAGATTATTTATTTATTATGAGGTACACTATGTTCTGCCTGCATGTATGCCTGCAGGCCAGAAGAGGGCATCAGATCCCATTATAGATGGTTTGAGCCACCATGTGGTTGTTGGGAATTGAACTCAGGACTCTGGAAGAGCAGTCAGTGCTCTTAACCTCTCAACCATCTCTCCAACCCCCTTAACTGAAAATATTTGATCCAAAACTTTTCTACTCTTTATTTGGTATAGGTAGAAATAAAAACACTTATCTGCTACTTTCATTTTTTTAATGGAGCTTCAGATGAAATACTCCCTGGTTATATGAATGTTCATTAACATATCCGAGTTGGCAAAAGATTAATGTAAAAAAAAAGACTAAAAAGAAAGGTAAGGACCTTTCCTAGGTATGGTAGAGGGGAAGGTTTATAGTAGATAAAAGAGCATAGACAAAAACAGAGACACTGAGAGAGTCCAGAGTGAACATAATCCTGAGCTGGGCCAAAGGAGGAGGGGAGGGAGGGGAGAGGAGAGCAGAGGAGAGGAAGGAGGGAGAGGGAACGGGGAGGGGAGAATCCAGCCTGGACAGCCTGGGTCAAGAGACTGGCACAGCCAATGGGCTGAGTTATTCAGGGCCCAGAGGAGCTGCAGCTGAAGAAGGTTAGGACAGGGGGCAGGGGATGCCAGCTATTCCCAGTAACAAGCCAGGACTGGGGAACACCAGGAGAACCTGGCATCCAGAGTCCGCTTTGATGCATATTAGGCACCTCAGTGAGACTAAACCAGTCCCCCATCCATACCTCCAGTACAGGGCATGGGACCCACAGTTTCTGCCACACCAAGCACTGGCTTTGCCCTCTAACAACATCCTTGGTCCTTGTGGAGAAGTTTTGATACCTACAAACCTCCATTGCACAGTATGTTATGCTCCCAGGTTCCTTGTGGTCTGCAGCCACAGCCCAGGGCAGTTTTCAATCAGAGTGATGATCTACAGCACAGCAGATCACGTGACCCATTAGGACTTCCCCCATGTCCCCTGGTCACTTTCCAGGATAAGGACCCCTTGTCTGTTCATGGCTTCCCCCAGGCCATTCAGTGTAGGAACAACAGCAGCAGATGAGTTCTTATTTTCAAAAAAATCAGATACCAGTGTGTGTTTGCATTCACATCTGCCCCCTCCAGGTCATGGGGCTCCTCCTGGACCTGCCTTTTTCCTGACCTGGAGAACTCCTTCTCATCACACAAAGCCCAGCTGTGTGTAAAGCTCTCCCAGCTGGCTCCCTCTGACCACCTGTACCTCAGGCCTCAGCACAAGGGCTCCCTTCATCTGTGCAGAAACCTGTGCTGTGAGGCCTCCAAGCAGAGGCTCCAGAGATGGGAGTAAGTATAGACATTGCTCAGTTCAGGGACCATTATGACAATAGCACACACACACACACACACACACACACAACCACACACACACACACACACTACACACACACACACACACAACCACACACACACACACACAACCACACACACACACATACACAACCACACAACCACACACACGCGCACACACACACACACGTGCGCGAGCACACACATACACACACACAACCACACACACACAGACAACCACACACACGCACCCAAGCACGCACGCACACGCGCACACACACACGCGCGCGCGCGCAGGCGTGTACAGACACACACACACAAACACACACACACACACAACCACACACACACACACAACCACACACACACACACACACACGCACGCACGCGAGCGCGCACACACACACACACACACACACACACGCACCCCCACACTCACTCTCCCTGGCCACAAGGATAATCACCCGGGTGCAGGATGTCTGGAGCCCTAGAACTCACCATATGAGCAGGCCGGTTGGGACAAATCGCAGTACGTGTAACCACCCACTTTTTTTCATATTCGTCCTGATAACAGCCAGGTCTCACGCACTGCAATTGCGATGGGAAAGACCACAACAACCGATCAATAATATTTGCAAAAGCCATATTATAGGAGCTGATCGAGTTGGCTGCCTCCTTAAAATACAGTCCTGAAGGGGGCAAGACGAAGAACTCACCACAGCTTGCAGCAGGGCCAGGAGGGAGTAAACCCAATTCACCTGTGCCTGGGCCAGGAGCTCAGCTCACCAGATGCCCTGGGCTCTCAGGCTAGCCCTCTGTAGAGCGCTCTCTGTTCCTTGCCCACACTTGAGGGAATTATTCTGACCAGCACGTGTCCAGCAGGTCTTCATCAGCTCCCTCCTGTCAGCTGACCCTCTGCATGTAGGCAGTGGTTCTCAGCCTTCCCAATGCTGGGACCCCTTAATGCAGCTCCTCATGTTAGGGTGACCCCCAACCATACTTATTTTCCTTGCTACATCAAATTGTAACTTTGTACTGTTATGAAAGCTAATGTAAATATTTGGGGAGCTAGAGGCTGCAAAAGGGGTGCTACTCCCAGGTTGAGAACAGATGCCCTGGGGTGATCTGGGCAAGACACACCTGGGGTAAATTCCTTCTCCTGGAAAACAAGCAGACACACCTCAGATATTTGGGATCAAGATCAAATAAAATGAACTTGTGTTTGGCGTGGGACTGTGATGCTTCTTGCTGTCCTTGCCATTGGCCCTAGAGTCTGACTGCCCACGTGGTCTGGCCATCTCCTTAGCTCTGCTTTGCTGAGACCACCAAGGGCTGTCCTAAAGCATCCTGGTGATGGCAGCACCCTGTGCTCTGAAGACAGGGTCACTGTGCCCTTCTCCTTTGAGAGCCCAGAAGCCAGATTCTTCCCATCCTGGCCCAGATCATGTGGAACACCTGTGTCTCCATCTTTTTCATCCTCCTCCCCATTTCCTCACATCCATCCATCCATCCCTCCTTCCTCCCTTCATCTCTGCAGTGTCTCATGCAGCCCAAGTTGTCCTCAAACCCACGTTGGAGCTGAGGATGACCATGAATTCCTCATTCTCCTGCCTCAGCTTCTCTAGTGCTGGGATTGCTCACAGAGCACAGTTCTGTGTGGTGCTAGCAACCCAACCCATGGCTCAGCACATGCTACACACCGTTCTATCAGTTTTTCTCTACCCCTAGTCCCACGTCAGGCATTTCCTTGGTGTCCTGGCTATGTTTAAGTCAACTTGGCACAGGCTACCATCACCTGGAAGGTAGGAACGTCAGTTGAGAAAATGCCTCCAAAAATGAGGCTGTAGGCAAGCCTGTAGGACATTTACTTAATTAGTGATTGGTGAGAGAGGGCCCAGCCCATTGTGTTGTGGCCATTCTTTGAGCTGGTTGTCCTGGGCTCTGTAAGAAAGAAGACTGAGCAAGCCAAGGGGAGCAAGCAGGAATCAGATCCAGCCTCCAGGTTCTGGCCCTGTCTAGGTTCCTGTCCTTACCTTGAGTTGTGCCCTACAATGTTGGAGTGTAGGGCAAAGAAGCCATTTCTTCGCCATCTTGCTTGTGGTCATGGTGTTTCATCACAGCAGTAGTAACCCTAACCAAGACGCTAGGCACTGCCGACTGTGTCTCCCTACAACTGTAGCCTAGAGCCTGCCAACCCATTTCCCAGAGGAAGAAACCGAGGCATGAATGCTGTGACTTCAGTGAGGTGCGTGGCACTGGGAAGCTGTGACTCACCTACTTTTGGCTCTGACTCCTTGCTGCCAGCCTTAGCTGTGCCCCTGTCTGATGGCCTCCAGGTGGAGGCTCAAATATTTCTCTGAGAAGCTGGAAGGTGAGAGAAGTCAGGCCCTTTCTCCTCCAGCTAGTCTTCGTCCAAATCACGGCTGACAGGTGCTCATGTCTCCTAGCCAACTTGCCCCTCTCTGCTGCTTGGCATGGGAAGATTTTGAGCAGTGCAGGCTTCTCTCCAGGTCCTTTCTTGCCCAGAGATGAGCTCTGTCCTGCAATGCTGGGCTCCACCAGCAGGGGGAGTGCTCCCCAAGCCCCAGGTACTAAGTGTGGTTGGTTGCAGGGAGTTCCAGACCACAGAAAGTGTCACTGTGCTGGCTTTGGGAGCTGAGCGATGGGCACTGTGCTGTGAGCACACCTTGCTCAGCCACTCCAGGTGACTGGGCCTAAACACCAGGCACACTGAGGTAGAGCGCCTAAAGCACAAGGCATGGCTGGATGGGAAGTGAGCCAGCAGCAGTGGATGGAGAAACACAGAGGGAGCTGAGGGTGTGCAGAGACCACACAATGGTCAGGCTCCTGTGACAAAGGCTCTGACCTCTCTGTCTCTCCTTGATGCCTGATTCACCAAGATGGGAGAAGGCAACCTCACATCCCTCCCACCACCTGCCACCACCTCCCAGGATGCCTTCCTCACCCTGATGCACTGTATCTCCTCAAACCATGAGCCAGAAGAGCCTCCTCTTTAACTTGTTTCTCATCAGATGTTTGCTCAGCTTTGACAAGAGTGAGCAGTGAGCCTGGGTCCCCATCCCTGGCATTAATGGTGCATCTTACCTCTGGGTTAGCGCTGTCATCTTCCAGGCAGGGTCAGCAAGAAACCCCACGTCTGCAAACGTGGGGTGTGTTGGACTCCACATTCTTCACCCTTCATTTGTGCACCCCATTCCTGTGTGTGTGCCAGCCTCTCTCTCAGCCTCTCTGTGCCTGGACGCCCAGGTCCTTAGCAGGCTGTGGCTGAGACTCTACCTGCCGAGCGTCACTGTGTCGTGTCTATATTGCTTCTCTACCCTCCCTCTCTTCTCACCCAGAAGGTTCCCAGCTTTTCTCACACACACACACACCACTTTCACAGTAATTTCAGGATCATAGCATCTAAGCAAAAACTCTTTTTAAAAAAACTTTGTATTTAATTAATTTCTTCAGATTACATCTTAATTGTTATCCCCTCACTTGTATCTTCTCGTTCCTCCCTTCCTCTCTTTTACCCTATTTACCTCGGACTGTGGCAGAAGGGGACCTCCTTCCCCAACATGGTCACAGACTATCAAGTCTCATCCTGGTAGCCTGCTTATCCTTTCTCTGAGTGCCACCAGGCCTCCCCTACGTGGGGGAAGTGGCCAAATATGGGGTACCAGAGTTCAGGTCAGAGTCAGTCCCTGCTCTCTACACAACTGTGGAGAATGTGCTGTCCATTGGCTAGATCTGGATAGGGGTTCTAGGTTTACTGCATGCATTATCCTTGGTTGGTACAGTAGTTTGAACAGACCCCCCCCGTAAGTCTAGAAGCTTTATTTGTAATAGCCAGGACCGGAAACAACCTAGATGTCCCTCAGTTGAAGAATGGATAAAGAAACTGTGGTACGTTTGCACTATGGAATACTACTTAGCTATTAAAAACAAGGAAATCCTGAAATTTGCAGGCAAATGGATGGAACTAGAGATCATCATCCTGAGTGAGGTAACGCAGACCCAGACAGACTCACATGGTATATACTCACTCATAAGTGGGCACCAGCCCAACAGAGGTGTCCCCTGAAAGTCTTCACTTAGCTGGAGATTGGGATGTTACTGGGACTTCCTATTGATACTCTAGGTGTGAGAGGTAAGGAAGAATGGGAAAATAGAAGGATCCAGAGGTTCCTAGAAATTTACAAGTAAAAACTTCTGAAGCCTTGTTTTATTGTACCTACAAATTACTTCAGAATATACACCTTTACATGAGAAGTGCTGAAATATCAGCTCAAACTATTATAATCCTTGTCTGCTAGCTTCATTATAATTCCGTATATATATATATAGATCTGAGGTGTAGAAGTGAAATGCCCAGTTCACAGGACTTGTCTATAATCTGGCCTGTCTTTTCATGTAAGGAGTCTATTAACTCCTTGTCTGGAGGTTTAGGTTTTTGTTGTTTATCTTGTTTTTATTTTGTTATGATACAGGGTTTTTTTTCCCCCTATATAACGGCACTGGCTGTCCTGGACTAGCTTTGTAGGCCAGGCTTGCCATGAACTCTCAGAAATCTGCCCTCCTCTGTTGGGATTAAAGGCTTGCTGACTGTACCAGTATTTTAAAGTTCACAGATTTTCCGTTAACATTCTTTTTGACTTTGTATATAAAAAGAAGCAGAGGTGTTTATAGCATAAATGTATGAACATTTAACTTGCTAGATTCTCTTATTGGCTCAAAGGTATTTGAGAAGGTTATTTTTTTCATAATAAATGACACAACCTTCACTATGTCACTGAGCTTATGTATGAGTAGTAAATTTCTTTTTTCTTTTCTCATAAAACATCTCTCAAGCCTCACCATAAGAAAGGAAACAGGACTTGGTTAATTTTCTCATTCATCCTGTGATCGTTTCCTCTTTGATTGGACTAACCTCACTTGGGAAACTGAGGCACACCTCTAGGGGTGGGGTCACATCATGAATGTATGCATGCATCCCATGGGCTGTGAGTTCCAGATGAATAAAGGAGGGAAGGAGAAAACAGGAACGCCTTCCTTTCCTCCGTGCCCTGCCTCACAGTGATATGAACTGAAGTGCTTCCCACAGCCCTGCACAAACCAGACAAGTCCTTTCTCTTTCTCAAGTCGTTGACCTCTGGATATTGGGCCACAGCAGTGAACTAACACAAACTCCCAGTTCTCCTCTGCCACTGCTGGCTTGTTTAGGTCTTGTTTCTTCTAGCAGATGCTGTTCTCCATGGAGTGATATGGTCTTGGATCTGTTCCTTTAAGATGGACAATGTCTTCCCTAATTCCTCTAGGTCCAGGCTTGGGTGGAACTGTCTCCTCCACCAATCGCTGTGTCCCCTTGTTTCTGAGGAGGAATTGAGCAGCTCACCCTCAAGGCCAGGGAACATTCTCACTAGAGCAGGCCATGCAGGCAGCAGGAGCCTGCAGCAAGGGGAAGCTGCTCACTTCAGGGTGAGGAGGAGGCTGGATCTCAGCTGGCTCTCCTTCTCCCTGGTTTTTATTCCATTCAGACCTGCAGCCCATGGAGAGGACACCCTCCAGTGAGTGTGCTCTTCCCTCTCTTTGGAAACACACACAAGATGCACCTAGAGCCATGCCTCAGTAGCACCCTAAGGGATTCTGTACCTAGGCAAACGGCTAAAGAGGGGAACAGAGTTTCCTATGGACCAGTGTCACTCATGACCTCAGCTTCTTCCAAGAAGGGGCAGGACCAGGCTGTAAGGATAGGTCACTCCTGCATGCACCTTGGAACAAATGCTGAGCACCCTCCCTGTACTGATCTCCTTCCCACATGGACCAGTATATCTCAAGGGTAGAATTGTCAGCTGGAAGCAACCTCAACTCCCAACCCATGGTAATGTGGTGGTGTCTAGAGACATCTGTAGTGCAATGGGCAGAGGGCAGGGATGTTATGTTCACCCTGTGTTCTCACCAGACTTTCCCAAGACATAGCTGAATCTGACCCAAATGCCCCATAAGGACACTTATGAAAGCCTGCTTCACATAGAGGCCCAAAGAGTGCCTTGGCTTGATATCAGACCTCCCAGACATCTGCCTATATACAGAATTGTCTCCAAGGCGCCAGACTTATTACCCAGCACAAGAAAAAACATCTCTGGGTTTGAAAACCTGCCATCCTCCTCCCTGTGGTCCTGTCTCATCTTGCGTGAGTCCCTGCCCTCTGCTCATCTCTCTGTTCTCAGGGAACCCCTAGAGCCACTGGTGAAGGTGAACTTCAGGGCTGATATTACAATCCTCTTATTTGTCTTGTTGTGGGGTTTTCCTTCCCATAAAGCATGAACATATTTCCCTATTTTTCTACAAACACTTTTCTATAATAACAACATCTCAATCAGGCAGTGTTGGCACAAACCATCAATCCAGCACTTGGGAGGCAAAGGCAAGAGGATCTCTGTGAGTTTGAGGCCAGCAAAGTCTACAGAGATAGTTGCAATATAGCTAGGGACACACGGGCACACGGACACACACACACACACACACACACACACACTTCTCAAAACATAAAAAAAAACCTAAACTGAACAACCCCAAAAGAAGAGGTCTCACGTAGCCTGGCCTAGCTTTGAGATCACTACATAGCGAGGCATCACCTTGAATTTCTGATTCTCTGGCCTCCCTCTTCAGAGTGCTGAGATCCTAGCACTTGATAATGCCCTGTTTTGATCCCATGTTTATGCCGTTATGACAGTTGGAACTTGTAGCTCTGTGTGTGCTAAACAGACACACTAGCAACTGAGCTCCAGCCACAGCCCTATGAGGCCCTTTAGAGATTGACTCTGTAAAGTTATGGCTTCCATCTGTGGGCATCTTCTTGTGAATCCTGTGAGGGAGGGAAGGCTTTTCTTTCTTGTGCATCTGATTGTGGAGGAAGGCCTTGAGTGGATGTAGCACTTGTCAATGAAGTGCTGTTTAGCCAATCACCTGGGCAGAAGGACAGGAGGGGAAGATGGGGCTTCCCCGGGGGTGGGAGGGGCCTGGAGAAAAGTTGACAATTTTCAGTTGGCAGTTGGTGGGGAGAAGCCACCCTAGGAGGATCAAATTGGTGGGTGATTGGGATAAACATAGGTTATGAGGACACAGGATTAGAGTAGTTTATTTTACTTTACTAGTAGATTATTTTTAGTTTAGCTTCTGCCCAGCGTAGTGCTTGCAGGTTTGGATTATTTTTCAGTCTCTTTGTGCTACTTATTGGCTTCCTAGGCGGTACAGATATACAATGCCTGCAACATCAGATGAAGGACAATTTCACAGCACCTGGCCTCTGTCCCCTTCCTGCTACTCCCTTGATCATCTGGTGTCTTCACATGCAAGGACACTGTCTCCCTCTGGAATATGGAGCATTACTGTGCCTCCTACAGTGACACATTGTCATCTGTCACTGACCACTCCCCTTCCTCCATGTGGCACTACACCCTCTGACCTGGTGTCAGCTCTGCTCCATCCAGCTCCCAGCCTGCCTCCCTTCTAGACCTTCCCCAGCTACCCTGCTGCAGAAGTGGCCAGAAACCACATCTCCTAGTGCTCCTATAATGGTTGGGGACAAACATTTGCATTCTGGACTAGAATACGGGAAAAGATAGACCAGCAAGGACAGAACCCAGAAAAATGCAATAAGTTTAATTAGTTAAAACACAAGTGATGGTGGGACATGGTTAGGGTCAGCATCACTTGTAGGAGGCAGGGATCTGAGCACATGGGAGGAGAACCCAGGTGCTCCCTGTCCATGTCCCACTGTGCCCTCAAGCTACTGAGCACAGTGTCCTCTACCCAGCACCAGGTGGACTTCCAGCCAGTGTTAGCAGCTCAAGGCACACAGGGCCTGGACTCCCTATCCATACCTGCTCCTCAAGAACCTACAGACCAGAGCCACCTGAGGAGAAATGGGGCAGATGTCCAACCACAACAGAACTGGGAGCCCAGGAAGAGGGTTCGGAGGGAGGAGGGTCCTAACAAGTGCCATCTCTGAGGTCCGCGCCAGAGGCACAAAGTGGACAAGAGAAGCTTCAGCCTGTCCCCAGCCTCAGGACACACACAGGTCAGGCACACAGTAGCAGGTCATCTAAAGTGCAGATCTGAGCAGGCCAGGAAGGACTGCCATACTGGGAAATCTAGGAACAGGCAGTGGAGTGTATGGGCACAGTCTTCACTGAGGGCACTGGGGGCAGGAGCCTACTGGATTGCCACGAGCTAGAGAAGACAAAGGAGACACAGATTAGCGATTCCCTGAAGAACTGGGTGCTGGATCAAAGGCCTGGGCTCCAGTAAGCCCAGCTCTGTCCCTGCCCATGGGCCAAGCTCTACCTAGCCAGGGAGAGCTGCTGCCGAGCTGGGACAGATACCCAGTGTAGGTCTCTTGAGCCAGGGTCACACAGCACTGCGGAGTGACTGACCTTGATGGTCAGGGTCACACAGTTCCTGTCTCGTTGCAGCTAGAGCTCTGTGGTTTAACACCCACAATTCCAGCCCCGGGAGCCTGTTTGCAGCTGTAAAGTGTAAACTGGACATCTTGACTTGTTCCCAGGGCTGAGGTGTGGTGACTGTGATTCAGTGAGGTCCTCTGCTCACTGTGGGGTGTTGCTTACAGTGTTCAGATCCAAAGGAGAAGGGTGACGGGTGGCCGCACAAGGGAAGCTCAGGGATTGAGGTCACTACTGGCTTCCTATGAAGAGGGAAAGCCTGCTGGTGCCTGCCTGATCTCAGCAGTGAGGGGTGTGGTCCCTGACATACCACCTAGTGAGTCACAGTCTTCATACTCCAACCTTAGGATCAGTTTGCTTGAAGCGTCATCCTGCAGAAGAGAGAAGAGCCATCAGGATCCTAGGTGACACAAATCTAGCCAGCTCTGAGACCTTGGCCCATTCAGACTTGAGGCACCAGGCAGGGGTAAGGGGCAAAAGGTAACCTGGTCTGGGGATTCCATAGCTAGAGGGGAACATTATTTCTACACTCAACACACTGGACAGAGGTGCCCCCATGTTTCCTGCATGCATTCTCTCTCCTCTTTTGTTCCTGTCCCCCTCTCTTGTGTAACAGCCTCCTCTGTAAGCAGAAGGTCAACAACAACAAAAGTATCCTCAAGGACTCCCTGAAACTGAACAGATTCACCTCGCCCCCATCTGCCAGAGGAAGCAAAGCCAAGCAGCAAGGACTCAGACCAGAGACCCCAGAAGCAGCAGAAACCAGCCAAGCTGCCTGCAGAGCTTTAGACAGCTGAGGGACCTGGACAAGACACTGCACTGCAACCTGCTGAGCTGCCTGTAGGCTGTGCAGTGTGCTCCAGGGACCCAGCTCTTGTGAGCTGTCTGTTTATTATAGAATGTGCACATACCTCCACCAAATCATCCACTGGAAATGGATCAAGGCTCTAAAAAGAGCCCCTAAAGGAAGATTTCAATGAGGGGAGCTAAGAACCTCCCTGGGGTCGGCACAGGATGAAAACCATTTGGTACCTGTGGCAGCATTCCTTTTCAAGTTCTGAACACTTGCCTGGGTATATTCCAGTAATCTCCAGGATGTGTAGTTTGATGCCAAGTATCTCTCTGCAGTTGACAAATTCCATTTCATTGGTAGACAGTTCAAATTCTGGGTGTGGAAGGTCGTAGGATCCCCATAAAATTCGTGGACCTTCCGCAAGTGGACAATCAAAGGAACTCCATGCTATAGGGAGTAGAGGGGAGGGGTACATTAGTGCTAGGATTCTGTCAGCCATGCGTGGGTACCAGCCAAGCATGTTTGCTTCAAGGGTCAAGCTCAGAGGTATATGTTTCAACAGCCTGACCTCAGCCTTGTCTCCAGCACCTCTGTCTTCCTCCCAAGGATCTGGGATGTCTGGTCCTCTGCTGTTGTCTCCGATCCCAGGACTCATTCCAGCCATCCCCGCTCATCCCCAACGCATCTCCCACAATGTAGCCTCAGTTTCCAGGCCAGCAGCACCAGTCACTGGTTGTACACACACAAACAGGCATGCACCCATATCCCAGGCCAGGGGCCAATGGCTTTAGCAAATTAAATGCACTGTAGTGTTGATTTGTCATTAATAAATGCAAAACATAGGGCCCAGTCACTAGAGAAAGCTACAGTCTTGCTTTTGTGTTAAATGAAGTTTTACTCATGTCTCTGGATGCTTTTGCAGGAAGGTTGTGCAGGGGAGTGTTGCAAGTCTGCAGGCCTTGAACCTACGTTGATGTTCCAGCTTCTGCCATGTGTGTATATGTGTCTAGGAAAATGTAACAGTTAGGCCTATTTTTTAGTATACTAACAGAGGGGTTGGGAGGCAGAAGGGAAACATGGAAGGAGTGTGGGGAGCAAACAAAAGCCATCTTGCACCAAGTCTCTGTCTTGCCCCCCATGGTAAACCTACCCTTTTCCCCCAAGTTCCCCAAAAGCCTACAAATGTATGCCTGGTAGCATCTCCCTTGCACCTGGGAGCCAGCTGTTTAGGTGCAAAACCACAATGTCAAATAGATTTATAAAAATCTCCCCTTGTGGCTTAGCCTAACCTTCCTACCTCAACCAGCTTGAAGGCCAATTTCCCTGTGACCCCTACACAATCATGTAACACCAAGGCTTAGAAAGTGCCCCTTTCAGCTTTTGCCTTTATAAACCCTGGACCCAAGGAGACTGGGCCTATACTTTCCTCCAAGTACTGGGGAACTGTTGGTCCAAGCTCTGGAGCTTGTTCAACAAATGACCCTGTGAGGATTGAATCTGGCTGGTTTCTGGTGGTCTTCGGTGGTAGGAGGGGTGTCTCTCAACTTGGCATAACAGGAGGGAGAGAGAGAGAGAGAGAGAGAGAGAGAGAGAGAGAGAGAGAGAGAGAGAGAGAGAGAAAGAGAGAGAGAGAGAGAGAGAGAGAAAGTGCAAAGCAGGATCCAGTGTTGTAACTTGGAATTCCAAACTACTCAGAGGGTTGAGGCAGGGGGATTCAGTTTCACTCGTATCTACTCTACAAAGTGTGTCAAAGACCAACCTGGCCAATTTAGTGAGACCCTGTTGCAGTATAAAATGTCAAAGGAAGGCTGGACCGTACCTCGATTTTAGAAATGTCCTAGCAAGTTGCAAGGCCCTTGGTAATCCCTAGTACAAGTGCTTTAAGGGTGGTGGTGGTGGGGACGACAGAGACAGAGACAGAGAGGGAGAGAGACAGGAGAGAGAGAGAGAGAGAGAGAGAGAGAGAGAGAGAGAGAGAGAGAGAGAGAGAGAGAATAAAGAATTATCTTAATTAGGGAAATGATTCCAGGGCTACCCTTGCCTCAATTACTCCATTTTTTTTTCTATTCCTGCGGGATCCTTTCATGGCCACTGTAGCTAGTGGCCTGCACAGTCACAGGAGAACCCGCCCCCTTCTCCAGAGTCTCTCCAGTCACTCACCCTCTAGACCCTGCACTCCCCCCTTCCTCCCACCACAGTGCTTTCAGTCTGTGACATCATCCACAGGGCACCCACAGGATGTGTCCCTCAGCAAAGCTCTGCCTGGGTCCTGAGCTGCATCCTTTCCCAGTAGCCTCAGATCCTCCTTTCAAACTCAACTGTACAAGAAGCTCATCTGGTTCCTGCATGGTTCCTTTCTGCACACTGGGACCAGCAGCTGCTTTAGCACAGCCTGGTCCCAATAGTTGTATGGTGGCCAGGCATGAGATTATTTGGGTTTAATTGACTACATACGATTTCCCATGGAATCTGCCTCATTACATCCTAACTATCAGAATTCTCTCTAGGTTTTTTAAAGTGAAAATGTTTTCTAAAGATTATTTATTTATTATGAGGTACACTATGTTCTGCCTGCATGTATGCCTGCAGGCCAGAAGAGGGCATCAGATCCCATTATAGATGGTTTGAGCCACCATGTGGTTGTTGGGAATTGAACTCAGGACCTCTGGAAGAGCAGTCAGTGCTCTTAACCTCTCAACCATCTCTCCAACCCCCTTAACTGAAAATATTTGATCCAAAACTTTTCTATTCTTTATTTGGTATAGGTAGAAATAAAAACACTTATCTGCTACTTTCATTGTTTTAATGGAGCTTCAGATGAAATACTCCCTGGTTATATGAATGTTCATTAACATATCAGAGTTGGCAACAAATTAATGTAAAAAAAAAAGACTAAAAAGAAAGGTAAGGACCTTTCCTAGGTATGGTAGAGGGGAAGGTTTATAGTAGATAAAAGAGCATAGACAAAAACAGAGACACTGAGAGAGTCCAGAGTGAACATAATCCTGAGCTGGGCCAAAGGAGGAGGGGAGGGAGGGGAGAGGAGAGCAGAGGAGAGGAAGGAGGGAGAGGGAACGGGGAGGGGAGAATCCAGCCTGGACAGCCTGGGTCAAGAGACTGGCACAGCCAATGGCTGAGTTATTCAGGGCCCAGAGGAGCTGCAGCTGGAGAAGGTTAGGACAGGGGGCAGGGGATGCCAGCTATTCCCAGTAACAAGCCAGGACTGGGGAACACCAGGAGAACCTGGCATTCAGAGTCTGCTTTGATGCATATTAGGCACCTCAATGAGACTAAACCAGTCCCCCATCCATACCTCCAGTACAGGGCATGGGACCCACAGTTTCTGCCACACCAAGCACTGGCTTTGCCCTCTAACAACATCCTTGGTCCTTGTGGAGAAGTTTTGATACCTACAAACCTCCATTGCACAGTATGTTATGCTCCCAGGTTCCTTGTGGTCTGCAGCCACAGCCCAGGGCAGTTTTCAATCAGAGTGATGATCTACAGCACAGCAGATCACGTGACCCATTAGAACTTCCCGCAAGTCCCCTGGTCACTTTCCAGGATAAGGACCCCTTGTCTGTTCATGGCTTCCCCAGGCAATTCAGT
Source organism: Acomys minous (assembly GCF_964271855.1). Classification (NCBI taxonomy): domain Eukaryota; kingdom Metazoa; phylum Chordata; class Mammalia; order Rodentia; family Muridae; genus Acomys; species Acomys minous. The sequence goes on from NC_140489.1 coordinate 14,638,993, forward strand.
GTAGGAACAACAGCAGCAGATGAGTTCTTATTTTCAAAAAAATCAGATACCAGTGTGTGTTTGCATTCACATCTGCCCCCTCCAGGTCATGGGGCTCCTCCTGGACCAGCCTTTTTCCTGACCTGGAGACCTCCTCCTCATCCCACAAAGCCCAGCTGTGTGTAAACCTCTCCCAGCTAGCTCCCTCTGACCACCGGCACCTCAGGCCTCAGCACAAGGGCTCCCTTCATCTGTGCAGAAGCCTGTGCTGTGAGGCCTCCAAGCAGAGGTTCCAGAGATGGGAGTAAGTATAGACATAGCTCAGTTCAGGGACCATTATGACAACAGCTCCTACACACACACACACACACACACACACACACACACGCATGCACGCACGCACGCACGCACACACACACACACAACCACACACACACACACACACACACACAACCACTCAACCACACACACGCACACACACACGCGCGCGCGCGCACACACAACCACACACACAACCACACACACACACACACACAACCACGCACGCACGCACGCACGCACGCACCGAGCACGCGCGCACACACACACACACACAACCACACACACGCACGCGCACACACACACACACACTCACTCTCCCTGACCACAAGGATAATCACCCGGGTGCAGGATGTCTGGAGCCCTAGAACTCACCATATGAGCAGGCCGGTTGGGACAAATCGCAGTACGTGTAACCACCCACTTTCTTTCATATTCGTCCTGATAGCAGCCAGGTCTCACGCACTGCAATTGCGATGGGGGAGACCACAACAACCGATCAATAATATTTGCAAAAGCCATATTATAGGAGCTGATCGAGTTGGCTGCCTCCTTAAAATACAGTCCTGAAGGGGGCAAGACGAAGAACTCACCACAGCTTGCAGCAGGGCCAGGAGGGAGTAAACCCAATTCACCTGTGTCTGGGCCAGGAGCTCAGCTCACCAGATGCCCTGTGCTCTCAGGCTAGCCCTCTGGAGAGCTCTCTCTGTTCCTTGCCCACACTTGAGGGAATTGTTCTGACCAGCACGTGTCCAGCAGGTCTTCATCAGCTCCCTCCTGTCAGCTGACCCTCTGCATGTAGGCAGTGGTTCTCAGCCTTCCCAATGCTGGGGCCCCTTAATGCAGCTCCTCATGTTAGGGTGACCCCCAAACATACTTATGTTCCTTGCTACATCAAATTGTAACTTTGTACTGTTATGAAAGCTAACGTATATATTTGGGGAGCTAGAGGCTGCAAAAGGGGTGCTACTCCCATGTTGAGAACAGATGCCCTGGGGTGATCTGGGCAAGACACACCTGGGGTAAATTCCTTCTCCTGGAAAACAAGCAGACACACCTCAGATATTTGGGATCAAGATCAAATAAAATGAACTTGTGTTTGGCGTGGGACTGTGATGCTTCTTGCTGTCCTTGCCATTGGCCCTAGAGTCTGACTGCCCACGTGGTCTGGCCATCTCCTTAGCTCTGCTTTGCTGAGACCACCAAGGGCTGTCCTAAAGCATCCTGGTGATGGCAGCACCCTGTGCTCTGAAGACAGGGTCATTATGCCCTTCTCCTTTGAGAGCCCAGAAGCCAGATTCTTCCCATCCTGGCCCAGATCATGTGGAACACCTGTGTCTCCATCTTTTTCATCCTCCTCCCCATTTCCTCACATCCATCCATCCATCCCTCCTTCCTTCCTTCATCTCTCTGCAGTGTCTCATGCAGCCCAAGTTGTCCTCAAACCCACGTTGTAGCTGAGGATGACCATGAATTCCTCATTCTCCTGCCTCAGCTTCTCTAGTGCTGGGATTGCTCACAGAGCACAGTTCTGTGTGGTGCTAGCGACCCAACCCATGGCTCAGCACATGCTACACACCGTTCTATCAGTTTTTCTCTACCCCTAGTCCCACGTCAGGCATTTCCTTGGTGTCCTGGCTATGTTTAAGTCAACTTGGCACAGGCTACCATCACCTGGAAGGTAGGAACGTCAGTTGAGAAAATGCCTCCAAAAATGAGGCTGTAGGCAAGCCTGTAGGACATTTACTTAATTAGTGATTGGTGAGAGAGGGCCCAGCCCATTGTGTTGTGGCCATTCTTTGAGCTGGTTGTCCTGGGCTCTGTAAGAAAGAAGACTGAGCAAGCCAAGGGGAGCAAGCAGGAATCAGATCCAGCCTCCAGGATCTGGCCCTGTCTAGGTTCCTGTCCTTACCTTGAGTTGTGCCTTACGATGTTGGAGTGTAAGGCAAAGAAACCATTTCTCCGCCATCTTGCTTGTGGTCATGGTGTTTCATCACAGCAGTAGTAACCCTAACCAAGACGCTAGGCACTGCCGACTGTGTCTCCCTACAACTGTAGACTAGAGCCTGCCAACCCATTTCCTAGAGGAAGAAACCGAGGCATGAGTGCTGTGACTTCAGTGAGGTGCCTGGCACTGGGAAGCTGTGACTCACCTACTTTTGGCTCTGACTCCTTGCTGCCAGCCTTAGCTGTGCGCCTGTCTGATGGCCTCCAGGTGGAGGCTCAAATATTTCTCTGAGAAGCTGGAAGGTGAGAGAAGTCAGTCCGTTTCTCCTCCAGCTAGTCTTTGTTCAAATCACGGCTGACAGGCGCTTATGTCTCCTAGCCAACTTGCCCCTCTCTGCTGCCTGGCATGGGAAGATTTTGAGCAGTGCAGGCTTCCCTCCAGGTCCTTTCTTGCCCAGAGATGAGCTCTGTCCTGCAATGCTGGGCTCCACCAGCAGAGGGAGTCCTCCCCAAGCCCCAGTTACTAAGTGTCGTTGGTGCAGGGGGTTCCAGACCACAGAAAGTGTCACTGTGCTGGCTTTGGGGGCTGAGCGATGAGCACTGTGCTGTGAGCACACCTTGCTCAGCCACTTCAGGTGACTGGGCCTAAACACCAGGCACACTGAGGTAGAGCGCCTAAAGCACAAGGCATGGCTGGATGGGAAGTGAGCCAGCAGCAGTGGATGGAGAAACACAGAGGGAGCTGAGGGTGTGCAGAGACCACACAATGGTCAGGCTCCTGTGACAAAGGCTCTGACCTGTCTGTCTCTCCTTGCTGCCTGATTCACCAAGATGGGAGCAGGCAACCTCACATCCCTGCCACCACCTCCCACCACCTCCCAGGATGCCTTCCTCACCCTGATGCACTGTATCTCCTCAAACCATGAGCCAGAAGAGCCTCCTCTTTAACTTGTTTCTCATCAGATGTTTGGTCAGTGATGACAGAGTGAGCCGTGAGCCTTGGTCCCCATCCCTGGCGTTAATGGTGCATCTTACCTCTGGGTTAGCGCTGTCATCTTCCAGGCAGGGTCAGCAAGAAACAAGCTGTGAAGGATGCTTGTACTCATTGCCTGCCAGTGTCCTTAGCACAGACTAACCTTTCTGCAAACGTGGGGTGTGTTGGACTCCACATTCTCCGCCCTTCATTTGTGCACCCTATTGCTGTGTGTGTGCGCCATCTTCTCTCTCAGCCTCTCTGTGCCTGGATGCCCAGGTCCTTAGCAGGCTGTGGCTGAGACTCTACCTGCTGAGAATCACTGTGTTGTGTCTATATTGCTTCTCTACCCTCCCTCTCTTCTCACCCAGAAGGTTCCCAGCTTTTCTCACACACTCACACACTACTTTCACAGTAATTTCAGGATCATAGCATGTAAGCAAAAACTCTTTTTTAAAAAATTGTATTTAATTAATTTCTTCAGATTACATCTTAATTGTTATCCCTTCACTTGTATCTTCTTGTTCCTCCCTTCCTCTCTTTTACCCTATTCCCCTCGGACTGTGGCAGAAGGGGACCTCCATCCCCAACATGGTCACAGACTATCAAGTCTCATCCTGGTAGCCTGCTTATCCTTTCTCTGAGTGCCACCAGGCCTCCCCTACGTGGGGGAAGTGGCCAAATATGGTGTACCAGAGTTCAGGTCAGAGTCAGTCCCTGCTCTCTACACAACTGTGGAGAATGTGCTGTCCATTGGCTAGATCTGGATAGGTGTTCTAGGTTTACTGCATGCATTATCCTTGGTTGGTACAGTAGTTTGAACAGACCCCCCCCTATGTCTAGAAGCTTTATTTGTAGTAGCCAGAACCTGGAAACAACCTAGATGTCCCTCAGTTGAAGAATGGATAAAGAAACTGTGGTACGTTTACACTATGGAATACTACATAGCTATTAAAAACAAGGAAATCCTGAAATTTGCAGGCAAATGGATGGAACTAGAGATCATCATCCTGAGTGAGGTAACCCAGACCCAGAAAGACTCACATGGTATATACTCACTCATAAGTGGGCACCAGCCCAACAGAGGTGTCCCCTGAAAGTCTTCACTTAGCTGGAGATTGGGATGTTACTGGGACTTCCTATTGATACTCTAGGTATGAGAGGTAAGGAAGAATGGGAAAATAGAAGGATCCAGAGGTTCCTAGAAATTTACAAGTAAAAACTTTTGAAGCCTTGTTTTATTGTACTTACAAATTACTTCAGAATATACACCTTTACATGAGAAGTGCTGAAATATCAGCTCAAACTATTATAATCCTTGTCTGCTAGCTTCATTATAATTCCATATATATATATATATATATATATATATATATATATATATATATATATATATATATATATATATGGATCTGAGGTGTAGAAGGGAAATGCCCAGTTCACAGGACTTGTCTATAATCTGGCCTGTCTTTTCATGTAAGGAGTCTATTAACTCCTTGTCTGGAGGTTTAGGTTTTTGTTGTTTATCTTGTTTTTGTTTTGTTATGATACAGGGTTTTTTTCCCCCTATATAACGGCACTGGCTGTCCTGGACTAGCTTTGTAGGCCAGGCTTGCCATGAACTCTCAGAAATCTGCCCTCCTCTGTTGGGATTAAAGGCTTGCTGACTGTACCAGTATTTTAAAATTCACAGATTTTCCGTTAACATTCTTTTTGACTTTGTATATAAAAAGAAGCAGAGGTGTTTATAGCATAAATGTATGTACATTTAACTTGCTAGATTCTCTTATTGGCTCAAAGGTATTTGAGAAGGTTATTTTTTTCATAATAAATGACACAACCTTCACTATGTCACTGAGCTTATGTATGAGTAGTAAATTTCTTTTTTCTTTTCTCATAAAACATCTCTCAAGCCTCACCATAAGAAAGGAAACAGGACTTGGTTAGTCTTCTCATTCATCCTGTGATCATTTCCTCTTTGATTGGACTAACCTCACTTGGGAAACTGAGGCACACCTCTAGGGGTGGGGTCACATCATGAATGTATGCATGCATCCCATGGGCTGTGAGTTCCAGATGAATAAAGGAGGGAAGGAGAAAACAGGAACGCCTTCCTTTCCTCCATGCGCTGCCTTACAGTGATATGAACTGAAGTGCTTCCCACAGCCCTGCACAAACCAGACAAGTCCTTTCTCTTTCTCAAGTCGTTGACATCTGGATATTTGGCCACAGCAGTGAACTAACACAAACTCCCAGTTCTCCTCTCCCACCCCTGGCTTGTCCAGGTCTTATTTCTTCTAGCAGATGCTGTTCTCCATGGAGTGATATGGTCTTGGATCTGTTCCTTTAAGATGGACAATGTCTTCCCTATTTCCTTTAAGTCCAGGCTTGGGTGGAACTGTCTCCTCCACCAATCGCTGTGTCCCCTTGTTTCTGAGGAGGAATTGAGCAGCTCACCCTCAAGGCCAGGGAACATTCTCACTAGAGCAGGCCATGCAGGCAGCAGGAGCCTGCAGCAAGGGGAAGCTGTTCACTTCAGGGTGAGGAGGAGGCAAAGCTGGGGAGGCTGGATCTCAGCTGGCTCTCCTTCTCCCTGGTTTTTATTCCATTTAGACCTGCAGCCCATGGAGAGGACACCCTCCAGTGAGTGTGCTCTTCCCTCTCTTTGGAAACACACTCAAGATGCACCTAGAGCCATGCCTCAGTAGCACCCTAAGTGATTCTGTACCTAGGCAAAAGGCTAAAGAGGGGAACAGAGTTTCCTATGGACCAGTGTCCCCCATGACCTCAGCTTCTTCCAAGAAGGGGCAGGACCAGGCTGTAAGGATAGGTCACTGCTGCATGCACCTTGGAACAAATGCTGAGTGCCCTCCCTGTACTGATCTCCTTCCCACATGGACCAGTACATCTCAAGGGTAGAATTGTCAGCTGGAAGCAACCTCAACTCCCAACCCATGGTAATGTGGTGGTGTCTAGAGACATCTGTAGTGCAATGGGCAGAGGGCAGGGATGTTATGTTCACCCTGTGTTCTCACAGACTTTCCCAAGACATAGCTGAATCTGACCCAAATGCCCCATAAGGACACTTATGAAAGCCTGCTTCACATAGAGGCCCAAAGAGTGCCTTGGCTTGATATCAGACCTCCCAGACATCTGCCTATATCCAGAATTGTCTCCAAGGCCCCAGACTTATTACCCAGCACAAGGGAAAACATCTCTGGGTTTGAAAACCTGCCTTCCTCCTCCCTGTGGTCCTGTCTCGTCTTGTGTGAGTCCCTGCCCTCTGCTCATCTCTCTGTTCTCAGGGAATCCCTAGAGCCACTGGTGAAGGTGAACTTCAGGGCTGATCTTACAATCCTCTTATTTGTCTTGTTGTGGTGTTTTCCTTCCCATAAAGCATGAACATATTTCCCTATTTTTCTACAAACACTTTTCTATAATAACAACATCTCAATCAGGCGGTGTTGGCACAAACCATCAATCCAGCACTTGGGAGGCAAAGGCAAGAGGATCTCTGTGAGTTTGAGGCCAGCAAAGTCTACAGAGATAGTTGCAATATAGCTAGGGACACACGGGCACACGGACACACACACACACACACACACACACACTTCTCAAAACATAAAAAAAAAACCCTAAACTGAACAACCCCAAAAGAAGAGGTCTCACGTAGCCTGGCCTAGCTTTGAGATCACTACATAGCCAGGCATCACCTTGAATTTCTGATTCTCTGGCCTCCCTCTTCAGAGTGCTGAGATCCTAGCACTTGATAATGCCCTGTTTTGATCCCATGTTTATGCCGTTATGACAGTTGGAACTTGTAGCTCTGTGTGTGCTAAACAGACACACTAGCAACTGAGCTCCAGCCACAGCCTTATAAGGCCCTTTAGAGACTGACTCTGTAAAGTTATGGCTTCCATCTGTGGGCATCTTCTTGTGAATCCTGTGAGGGAGGGAAGGCTTTTCTTTCTTGTGCATCTGATTGTGGAGGAAGGCCTTGAGTGGATGTAGCACTTGTCAACAAAGTGCATTTAGCCAATCACCTGGGCAGAAGGACAGGAGGGGAAGATGGGGCTTCCCCGGGGGTGGGAGGGGCCTGGAGAAAAGTTGACAATTTTCAGTTGGCAGTTGGTGGGGAGAAGCCACCCTAGCAGGATCAAATTGGTGGGTGATTGGGATAAATATAGGTTATGAGGACACAGGATTAGAGTAGTTTATTTTACTTTACTAGTAGATTATTTTTAGTTTAGCTTCTGCCCAGCGTAGTGCTTGCAGGTTTGGACTATTTTTCAGTCTCTTTGTGCTACTTATTGGCTTCCTAGGCGGTACAGATATACAATGCCTGCAACATCAGATGAAGGACAATTTCACAGCACCTGGCCTCTGTCCCCTTCCTGCTACTCCCTTGATCATCTGGTGTTTTCACATGCAAGGACACTGTTCTCCCTCTGGAATATGGAGCATTACTGTGCCTCCTACAGTGACACATTGTCACCTGTCACTGACCACTCCCCTTTCTCCATGTGGCACTACACCCTCTGACCTGGTGTCAGCTCAGCTCCATCCAGCTCCCAGGCTGCCTCCCTTCTAGACCTTCCCCAGCTACCCTGCTGCAGAAGTGGCCAGAAACCACATCTCCTAGTGCTCCTATAATGGTTGGGGACAAACATTTGCATTCTGGACTAGAATATGGGAAAAGATAGACCAGCAAGGACACAACCCAGAAAAATGCAATAAGTTTAATTAGTTAAAACACAAGTGATGGTGGGACATGGTTAGGGTCAGCATCACTTGTAGGAGCCAGGGATCTGAACACATGGGAGGAGAACCCAGGTGCCCCCTGTCCATGTCCCACTGTGCCCTCAAGCTACTGAGCACAGTGTCCTCTACCCAGCACCAGGTGGACTTCCAGCCAGTGTTAGCAGCTCCAGACACACAGGGCCTGGACTCCCTATCCATACCTGCTCCTGAGGAACCTACAGACCAGAGCCACCTGAGGAGAAATGGGGCAGATGTCCAACCACAACAGTACTGGGAGCCCAGGCAGAGGATTCGGAGGGAGGAGGGTCCTAACAAGTGCCATCTCTGAGGTCCGCGCCAGAGGCACAAAGTGGACAAGAGAAGCTTCAGCCTGTCCCCAGCCTCAGGATACACACAGGCCAGGCACACAGTAGTAGGTCATGGAAAGTGCAGATCTGAGCCGGCCAGGAAGGACTGCCATACTGGGAAATCTAGGAACAGGCAGTGGAGTGTATGGGCACAGTCTTCACTGAGGGCACTGGGGGCAGGAGCCTACTGGATTGCCACGAGCTGGAGAAGACAAAGGAGACACTGATTAGCGATTCCCTGAAGAACTGGGTGCTGGATCAAAGGCCTGGGCTCCAGTAAGCCCAGCTCTGTCCCTGCCCATGGGCCAAGCTCTACCTAGCCAGGGAGAGCTGCTACCGAGCTGGGACAGATACCCAGTGTAGGTCTCTTGAGCCAGGGTCACACAGCACTGCGGAGTGACTGACCTTGATGGTCAGGGTCACAGAGTTCCTGTTTCGTTGCAGCTAGAGCTCTGTGGTTTAACACCCACAATTCCAGCCCCGGGAGCCTGTTTGCAGCTGTAAAGTGTAAAGTGGACATCTTGACTTGTTCCCAGGGCTGAGGTGTGGTGACTGTGATTCAGTGAGGTCCTCTGCTCACTGTGGGGTGTTGCTTACAGTGTTCAGATCCAAAGGAGAAGGGTGACAGGTGGCCACACAAGGGAAGCTCAGGGATGGAGGTCACTACTGGCTTCCTATGAAGAGGGAAAGCCTGCTGGTGCCTGCCTGATCTCAGCAGTGAGGGGTGTGGTCCCTGACATACCAGCCAGTGAGTGCCAGTCTTCCTACTCCAACCTTAGGATCAGTTTGCTTGAAGCGTCATCCTGCAGAAGAGAGAAGAGCCATCAGGATCCTAGGTGACACAAATCTAGCCAGCTCTGAGACCTTAGCCCATTCAGACTTGAGGCACCAGGCAGGGGTAAGGGGCAAAAGGTAACCTGGTCTGTGGATTCCAAAGCTAGAGGGGAGCATTATTTCTGCACTCAACACACTGGACAGAGGTTCCCCCATGTTTCCTGCATGCATTCTCTCTCCTCTTTTGTTCCTGTCCCTCTCTCTTGTGTAACAGCCTCCTCTGTAAGCAGAAGGTCAACAACAACAAAAGTATCCTCAAGGACTCCCTGAAACTGAACAGATTCACCTCGCCCCCATCTGCCAGAGGAAGCAAAGCCAAGCAGCAAGGACTCAGACCAGAGACCCCAGAAGCAGCAGAAACCAGCCAAGCTGCCTGCAGAGCTTTAGACAGCTGAGGGACCTGGACAAGACACTGCACTGCAACCTGCTGAGCTGCCTGTAGGCTGTGCAGTGTGCTCCAGGGACCCAGCTCTTGTGAGCTGTCTGTTTATTATAGAATGTGCACATACCTCCACCAAATCATCCACTGGAAATGGATCAAGGCTCTAAAAAGAGCCCTTAAAGGAAGATTTCAATGAGGGGAGCTAAGAACCTCCCTGGGGTCGGCACAGGATGAAAACCATTTGGTACCTGTGGCAGCATTCCTTTTCAAGTTCTGAACACTTGCCTGGGTATATTCCAGTAATCTCCAGGATGTGTAGTTTGATGCCAAGTATCTCTCTGCAGTTGACAAATTCCATTTCATTGGTAGACAGTTCAAATTCTGGGTGTGGAAGGTCGTAGGATCCCCATAAAATTCGTGGACCTTCCGCAAGTGGACAATCAAAGGAACTCCATGCTATAGGGAGTAGAGGGGAGGGGTACATTAGTGCTAGGATTCTGTCAGCCATGCGTGGGTACCAGCCAAGCATGTTTGCTTCAAGGGTCAAGCTCAGAGGTATATGTTTCAACAGCCTGACCTCAGCCTTGTCTCCAGCACCTCTGTCTTCCTCCCAAGGATCTGGGATGTCTGGTCCTCTGCTGTTGTCTCCGATCCCAGGACTCATTCCAGCCATCCCCGCTCATCCCCAACGCATCTCCCACAATGTAGCCTCAGTTTCCAGGCCAGCAGCACCAGTCACTGGTTGTACACACACAAACAGGCATGCACCCATATCCCAGGCCAGGGGCCAATGGCTTTAGCAAATTAAATGCACTGTAGTGTTGATTTGTCATTAATAAATGCAAAACATAGGGCCCAGTCACTAGAGAAAGCTACAGTCTTGCTTTTGTGTTAAATGAAGTTTTACTCATGTCTCTGGATGCTTTTGCAGGAAGGTTGTGCAGGGGAGTGTTGCAAGTCTGCAGGCCTTGAACCTACGTTGATGTTCCAGCTTCTGCCATGTGTGTATATGTGTCTAGGAAAATGTAACAGTTAGGCCTATTTTTTAGTATACTAACAGAGGGGTTGGGAGGCAGAAGGGAAACATGGAAGGAGTGTGGGGAGCAAACAAAAGCCATCTTGCACCAAGTCTCTGTCTTGCCCCCCATGGTAAACCTACCCTTTTCCCCCAAGTTCCCCAAAAGCCTACAAATGTATGCCTGGTAGCATCTCCCTTGCACCTGGGAGCCAGCTGTTTAGGTGCAAAACCACAATGTCAAATAGATTTATAAAAATCTCCCCTTGTGGCTTAGCCTAACCTTCCTACCTCAACCAGCTTGAAGGCCAATTTCCCTGTGACCCCTACACAATCATGTAACACCAAGGCTTAGAAAGTGCCCCTTTCAGCTTTTGCCTTTATAAACCCTGGACCCAAGGAGACTGGGCCTATACTTTCCTCCAAGTACTGGGGAACTGTTGGTCCAAGCTCTGGAGCTTGTTCAACAAATGACCCTGTGAGGATTGAATCTGGCTGGTTTCTGGTGGTCTTCGGTGGTAGGAGGGGTGTCTCTCAACTTGGCATAACAGGAGGAAGAGAGAGAGAGAGAGAGAGAGAGAGAGAGAGAGAGAGAGAGAGAGAGAGAGAGAGAAAGACAGAGAGAGAGAGAGAGAAAGTGCAAAGCAGGATCCAGTGTTGTAACTTGGAATTCCAAACTACTCAGAGGGTTGAGGCAGGGGGATCCAGTTTCACTCGTATCTACTCTACAAAGTGTGTCAAAGACCAACCTGGCCAATTTAGTGAGACCCTGTTGCAGTATAAAATGTCAAAGGAAGGCTGGACCGTACCTCGATTTTAGAAATGTCCTAGCAAGTTGCAAGGCCCTTGGTAATCCCTAGTACAAGTGCTTTAAGGGTGGTGGTGGTGGGGACGACAGAGACAGAGACAGAGAGGGAGAGAGACAGGAGAGAGAGAGAGAGAGAGAGAGAGAGAGAGAGAGAGAGAGAGAGAGAATAAAGAATTATCTTAATTAGGGAAATGATTCCAGGGCTACCCTTGCCTCAATTACTCCATTTTTTTTTCTATTCCTGCGGGATCCTTTCATGGCCACTGTAGCTAGTGGCCTGCACAGTCACAGGAGAACCCGCCCCCTTCTCCAGAGCCTCTCCAGTCACTCACCCTCTAGACCCTGCACTCCCCCCTTCCTCCCACCACAGTGCTTTCAGTCTGTGACATCATCCACAGGGCACCCACAGGATGTGTCCCTCAGCAAAGCTCTGCCTGGGTCCTGAGCTGCATCCTTTCCCAGCAGCCTCAGATCCTCCTCCTTTCAAACTCAACTGTACAAGAAGCTCATCTGGTTCCTGCATGGTTCCTTTCTGCACACTGGGACCAGCAGCTGCTTTAGCACAGCCTGGTCCCAATAGTTGTATGGTGGCCAGGCATGAGATTATTTGGGTTTAATTGACTACATACGATTTCCCATGGAATCTGCCTCATTACATCCTAACTATCAGAATTCTCTCTAGGTTTTTTAAAGTGAAAATGTTTTTTAAAGATTATTTATTTATTATGAGGTACACTATGTTCTGCCTGCATGTATGCCTGCAGGCCAGAAGAGGGCATCAGATCCCATTATAGATGGTTTGAGCCACCATGTGGTTGTTGGGAATTGAACTCAGGACCTCTGGAAGAGCAGTCAGTGCTCTTAACCTCTCAACCATCTCTCCAACCCCCTTAACTGAAAATATTTGATCCAAAACTTTTCTATTCTTTATTTGGTATAGGTAGAAATAAAAACACTTATCTGCTACTTTCATTGTTTTAATGGAGCTTCAGATGAAATACTCCCTGGTTATATGAATGTTCATTAACATATCCGAGTTGGCAAAAGATTAATGTAAAAAAAAAAGACTAAAAAGAAAGGTAAGGACCTTTCCTAGGTATGGTAGAGGGGAAGGTTTATAGTAGATAAAAGAGCATAGACAAAAACAGAGACACTGAGAGAGTCCAGAGTGAACATAATCCTGAGCTGGGCCAAAGGAGGAGGGGAGGGAGGGGAGAGGAGAGCAGAGGAGAGGAAGGAGGGAGAGGGAACGGGGAGGGGAGAATCCAGCCTGGACAGCCTGGGTCAAGAGACTGGCACAGCCAATGGCTGAGTTATTCAGGGCCCAGAGGAGCTGCAGCTGGAGAAGGTTAGGACAGGGGGCAGGGGATGCCAGCTATTCCCAGTAACAAGCCAGGACTGGGGAACACCAGGAGAACCTGGCATTCAGAGTCTGCTTTGATGCATATTAGGCACCTCAATGAGACTAAACCAGTCCCCCATCCATACCTCCAGTACAGGGCATGGGACCCACAGTCTCTGCCACACCAAGCACTGGCTTTGCCCTCTAACAACATCCTTGGTCCTTGTGGAGAAGTTTTGATACCTACAAACCTCCATTGCACAGTATGTTATGCTCCCAGGTTCCTTGTGGTCTGCAGCCACAGCCCAGGGCAGTTTTCAATCAGAGTGATGATCTACAGCACAGCAGATCACGTGACCCATTAGAACTTCCCGCAAGTCCCCTGGTCACTTTCCAGGATAAGGACCCCTTGTCTGTTCATGGCTTCCCCAGGCAATTCAGTGTAGGAACAACAGCAGCAGATGAGTTCTTATTTTCAAAAAAATCAGATACCAGTGTGTGTTTGCATTCACATCTGCCCCCTCCAGGTCATGGGGCTCCTCCTGGACCAGCCTTTTTCCTGACCTGGAGACCTCCTCCTCATCCCACAAAGCCCAGCTGTGTGTAAAGCTCTCCCAGCTAGCTCCCTCTGACCACCGGCACCTCAGGCCTCAGCACAAGGGCTCCCTTCATCTGTGCAGAAGCCTGTGCTGTGAGGCCTCCAAGCAGAGGTTCCAGAGATGGGAGTAAGTATAGACATAGCTCAGTTCAGGGACCATTATGACAACAGCTCCTACACACACACACACACACACACACACACACACGCATGCACGCACGCACGCACGCACACACACACACACAACCACACACACACACACACACACACAACCACTCAACCACACACACGCACACACACACACGCGCGCGCGCACACACAACCACACACACAACCACACACACACACACACACAACCACGCACGCACGCACGCACGCACGCACCGAGCACGCGCGCACACACACACACACACAACCACACACACGCACGCGCACACACACACACACACTCACTCTCCCTGACCACAAGGATAATCACCCGGGTGCAGGATGTCTGGAGCCCTAGAACTCACCATATGAGCAGGCCGGTTGGGACAAATCGCAGTACGTGTAACCACCCACTTTTTTTCATATTCGTCCTGATAGCAGCCAGGTCTCACGCACTGCAATTGCGATGGGGGAGACCACAACAACCGATCAATAATATTTGCAAAAGCCATATTATAGGAGCTGATCGAGTTGGCTGCCTCCTTAAAATACAGTCCTGAAGGGGGCAAGACGAAGAACTCACCACAGCTTGCAGCAGGGCCAGGAGGGAGTAAACCCAATTCACCTGTGCCTGGGCCAGGAGCTCAGCTCACCAGATGCCCTGTGCTCTCAGGCTAGCCCTCTGGAGAGCGCTCTCTGTCCCTTGCCCACACTTGAGGGAATTGTTTGACCAGCACGTGTCCAGCAGGTCTTCATCAGCTCCCTCCTGTCAGCTGACCCTCTGCATGTAGGCAGTGGTTCTCAGCCTTCCCAATGCTGGGGCCCCTTAATGCAGCTCCTCATGTTAGGGTGACCCCCAACCGTACTTATTTTCCTTGCTACATCAAATTGTAACTTTGTACTGTTATGAAAGCTAACGTATATATTTGGGGAGCTAGAGGCTGCAAAAGGGGTGCTACTCCCATGTTGAGAACAGATGCCCTGGGGTGATCTGGGCAAGACACACCTGGGGTAAATTCCTTCTCCTGGAAAACAAGCAGACACACCTCAGATATTTGGGATCAAGATCAAATAAAATGAACTTGTGTTTGGCGTGGGACTGTGATGCTTCTTGCTGTCCTTGCCATTGGCCCTAGAGTCTGACTGCCCACGTGGTCTGGCCATCTCCTTAGCTCTGCTTTGCTGAGACCACCAAGGGCTGTCCTAAAGCATCCTGATGATGGCAGCACCCTGTGCTCTGAATACAGGGTCACTATGCCCTTCTCCTTTGAGAGCCCAGAAGCCAGATTCTTCCCATCCTGGCCCAGATCATGTGGAACACCTGTGTCTCCATCTTTTTCATCCTCCTCCCCATTTCCTCACATCCATCCATCCATCCCTCCTTCCTTCCTTCATCTCTCTGCAGTGTCTCATGCAGCCCAAGTTGTCCTCAAACCCACGTTGTAGCTGAGGATGACCATGAATTCCTCATTCTCCTGCCTCAGCTTCTCTAGTGCTGGGATTGCTCACAGAGCACAGTTCTGTGTGGTGCTAGCGACCCAACCCATGGCTCAGCACATGCTACACACCGTTCTATCAGTTTTTCTCTACCCCTAGTCCCACGTCAGGCATTTCCTTGGTGTCCTGGCTATGTTTAAGTCAACTTGGCACAGGCTACCATCACCTGGAAGGTAGGAATGTCAGTTGAGTAAATGCCTCCAAAAATGAGGCTGTAGGCAAGCCTGTAGGACATTTACTTAATTAGTGATTGGTGAGAGAGGGCCCAGCCCATTGTGTTGTGGCCATTCTTTGAGCTGGTTGTCCTGGGCTCTGTAAGAAAGAAGACTGAGCAAGCCAAGGGGAGCAAGCAGGAATCAGATCCAGCCTCCAGGTTCTGGCCCTGTCTAGGTTCCTGTCCTTACCTTGAGTTGTGCCTTACGATGTTGGAGTGTAGGGCAAAGAAACCATTTCTCCGCCGTCTTGCTTGTGGTCATGGTGTTTCATCACAGCAGTAGTAACCCTAACCAAGACGCTAGGCACTGCTGACTGTGTCTCCCTACAACTGTAGCCTAGAGCGTGCCAACCCATTTCCCAGAGGAAGAAACCGAGGCATGAGTGCTGTGACTTCAGTGAGGTGCGTGGCACTGGGAAGCTGTGACCCACCTACTTTTGGCTCTGACTCTTTGCTGCCAGCCTTAGCTGTGCCCCTGTCTGATGGCCTCCAGGTGGAGGCTCAAATATTTCTCTGAGAAGCTGGAAGGTGAGAGAAGTCAGGCCCTTTCTCCTCCAGCTAGTCTTTGTTCAAATCATGGCTGACAGGCGATTATGTCTCCTGGCCAACTTGCCCCTCTCTGCTGCCTGGCATGGGAAGATTTTGAGCAGTGCAGGCTTCTCTCCAGGTCCTTTCTTGCCCAGAGATGAGCTCTGTCCTGCAATGCTGGGCTCCACCAGCAGAGGGAGGCCTCCCCAAGCCCCAGGTACTAAGTGTGGTTGGTTGCAGGGAGTTCCAGACCACAGAAAGTGTCACTGTGCTTGCTTTGGGGGCTGAGGCAGGGGCACTGTGCTGTGAGCACACCTTGCTCAGCCACTCCAGGTGACTGGGCCTAAACACCAGGCACACTGAGGTAGAGCGCCTAAAGCACAAGGCATGGCTGGATGGGAAGTGAGCCAGCAGCAGTGGATGGAGAAACACAGAGGGAACTGAGGGTGTGCAGAGACCACACAATGGTCAGGCTCCTGTGACAAAGGCTCTGACCTGTCTGTCTCTCCTTGCTGCCTGATTCACCAAGATGGGAGCAGGCAACCTCACATCCCTCCCACCACCTCCCACCACCTCCCAGGATGCCTTCCTCACCCAGATGCACTGTATCTCCTCAAACCATGAGCCAGAAGAGCCTCCTCTTTAACTTGTTTCTCATCAGATGTTTGGTCAGTGATGACAGAGTGAACAGTGAGCCTGGGTCCCCATCCCTGGCGTTAATGGTGCATCTTACCTCTGGGTTAGCGCTGTCATCTTCCAGGCAGGGTCAGCAAGAAACAAGCTGTGAAGGATGCTTGTACTCATTGCCTGTCAGTGTCCTTAGCACAGACTACTAACCTTTCTGCAAACGTGGGGTGTGTTGGACTCCACATTCTCCGCCCTTCATTTGTGCACCCCATTCCTGTGTGTGCGCCAGCCTTCTCTCTCTCAGCCTCTCTGTGCCTGGATGCCCAGGTCCTTAGCAGGCTGTGGCTGAGACTCTACCTGCTGAGAGTCACTGGGTCATGTCTATGTTGCTTCTCTACCCTCCGTCTCTTCTCTCCCAGAAGGTTCCCAGCTTTTCTCACACACTCACACACCACTTTCACAGTAATTTCAGGATCATAGCATGTAAGCAAAAACTCTTTTTAAAAAAATTTGTATTTAATTA
The DNA here is from genome assembly GCF_964271855.1 of Acomys minous. NCBI lineage: Eukaryota > Metazoa > Chordata > Mammalia > Rodentia > Muridae > Acomys > Acomys minous. Next base: position 14,655,833 of record NC_140489.1, read on the forward strand.
ATTTCTTCAGATTACATCTTAATTGTTATCCCCTCACTTGTATCTTCTCGTTCCTCCCTTCCTCTCTTTTCCCCTACTCCCCTCGGTCTGTGGCAGAAGGGGACCTCCTTCCCCAACATATGGTCACAGACTATCAAGTCTCATCCTGGTAGCCTGCTTATCCTTTTCTCTGAGTGCCACCAGGCCTCCTCTACGTGGGGGAAGTGGCCAAATATGGGGTACCAGAGTTCAGGTCAGAGTCAGTCCCTGCTCTCTACACAACTGTGGAGAATGTGCTGTCCATTGGCTAGATCTGGATAGGGGTTCTAGGTTTACTGCATGCATTATCCTTGGTTGGTACAGTAGTTTGAACAGACTCCCCCCCCCCCCCCCGCCCCATGTCTAGAAGCCTTATTTGTAATAGCCAGAACCTGGAAACAACCTAGATGTCCCTCAGTTGAAGAATGGATAAAGAAACTGTGGTACGTTTACACTATGGAATACTACTTAGCAATTAAAAACAAGGAAATCCTGAAATTTGCAGGCAAATGGATGGAACTAGAGATCATCATCCTGAGTGAGGTAACGCAGACCCAGACAGACTCACATGGTATAGACTCACTCATAAGTGGGCACCAGCCCAACAGAGGTGTCCCCTGAAAGTCTTCACTTAGCTGGAGATTGGGATGTTACTGGGACTTCCTATTGATACTCTAGGTATGAGAGGTAAGGAAGAATGGGAAAATAGAAGGATCCAGAGGGTCCTAGAAATTTACAAGTAAAAACTTCTGAAGCCTTGTTTTATTGTACTTACAAATTACTTCAGAATATACACCTTTACATGAGAAGTGCTGAAATATCAGCTCAAACTATTATAATCCTTGTCTGCTAGCTTCATTATAATTCCATATATATATATATATATAGATCTGAGGTGTAGAAGGGAAATGCCCAGTTCACAGGACTTGTCTATAATCTGGCCTGTCTTTTCATGTAAGGAGTCTATTAACTCCTTGTCTGGAGGTTTAGGTTTTTGTTGTTTATCTTGTTTTTGTTTTGTTATGATACAGGGTTTTTTTTCCCCCTATATAACGGCACTGGCTGTCCTGGACTAGCTTTGTAGGCCAGGCTTGCCATGAACTCTCAGAAATCTGCCCTCCTCTGTTGGGATTAAAGGCTTGCTGACTGTACCAGTATTTTAAAGTTCACAGATTTTCCGTTAACATTCTTTTTGACTTTGTATATAAAAAGAAGCAGAGGTGTTTATAGCATAAATGTATGAACATTTAACTTGCTAGATTCTCTTATTGGCTCAAAGGTATTTGAGAAGGTTATTTTTTTCATAATAAATGACACAACCTTCACTATGTCACTGAGCTTATGTATGAGTAGTAAATTTCTTTTTTCTTTTCTCATAAAACATCTCTCAAGCCTCACCATAAGAAAGGAAACAGGACTTGGTTAGTTTTCTCATTCATCCTGTGGTCGTTTCCTCTTTGATTGGACTAACCTCACTTGGGAAACTGAGGCACACCTCTAGGGGTGGGGTCACATCATGAATGTATGCATGCATCCCATGGGCTGTGAATTCCAGATGAATAAAGGAGGGAAGGAGAAAACAGGAACGCCTTCCTTTCCTCCGTGCCCTGCCTCACAGTGATATGAACTGAAGTGCTTCCCACAGCCCTGCACAAACCAGACAAGTCCTTTCTCTTTCTCAAGTCGTTGACATCTGGATATTTGGCCACAGCAGTGAACTAACACAAACTCCCAGTTCTCCTCTGCCACTGCTGGCTTGTTTAGGTCTTATTTCTTCTAGCAGATGCTGTTCTCCATGGAGTGATATGGTCTTGGATCTGTTCCTTTAAGATGGACAATGTCTTCCCTAATTCCTCTAGGTCCAGGCTTGGGTGGAACTGTCTCCTCCACCAATCGCTGTGTCCCCTTGTTTCTGAGGAGGAATTGAGCAGCTCACCCTCAAGGCCAGGGAACATTCTCACTAGAGCAGGCCATGCAGGCAGCAGGAGCCTGCAGCAAGGGGAAGCTGCTCACTTCAGGGTGAGGAGGAGGCTGGATCTCAGCTGGCTCTCCTTCTCCCTGGTTTTTATTCCATTCAGACCTGCAGCCCATGGAGAGGACACCCTCCAGTGAGTGTGCTCTTCCCTCTCTTTGGAAACACACACAAGATGCACCTAGAGCCATGCCTCAGTAGCACGCTAAGTGATTCTCTACGTAGGCAAAAGGCTAAAGAGGGGAACAGAGTTTCCTATGGACCAGTCTCCCCCATGACCTCACCTTCTTCCAAGAAGGGGCAGGACCAGGCTGTAAGGATAGGTCACTCCTGCATGCACCTTGGAACAAATGCTGAGCACCCTCCCTGTACTGATCTCCTTCCCACATGGACCAGTATATCTCAAGGGTAGAATTGTCAGCTGGAAGCAACCTCAACTCCCAACCCATGGTAATGTGGTGGTGTCTAGAGACATCTGTAGTGCAATGGGCAGAGGGCAGGGATGTTATGTTCACCCTGTGTTCTCACCAGACTTTCCCAAGACATAGCTGAATCTGACCCAAATGCCCTATAAGGCCACTTATGAAAGCCTGCTTCACATAGAGGCCCAAAGAGTGCCTTGGGTTGATATCAGACCTACCAGACATCTGCCTATATCCAGAATTGTCTCCAAGACCCAGACTTATTACCCAGCACAAGGGAAAACATCTCTGGGTTTGAAAACCTGCCATCCTCCTCCCTGTGGTCCTGTCTCCTCTTGCGTGAGTCCCTGCCCTCTGCTCATCTCTCTGTTCTCAGGGAACCCCTAGAGCCACTGGTGAAGGTGAATTTCAGGGCTGATCTTACAATCCTCTTATTTGTCTTGTTGTGGGGTTTTCCTTCCCATAAAGCATGAACATATTTCCCTATTTTTCTACAAACACTTTTCTATAATAACAACATCTCAATCAGGCGGTGTTGGCACAAACCATCAATCCAGCACTTGGGAGGCAAAGGCAAGAGGATCTCTGTGAGTTTGAGGCCAGCAAAGTCTACAGAGATAGTTGCAATATAGCTAGGGACACACGGGCACACAGACACACACACACACACACACACACACACACACTTCTCAAAACATAAAAAAAACCCTAAACTGAACAACCCCAAAAGAAGAGGTCTCACATAGCCTGGCCTAGCTTTGAGATCACTACATAGCCAGGCATCACCTTGAATTTCTGATTCTCTGGCCTCCCTCTTCAGAGTGCTGAGATCCTAGCACTTGATAATGCCCTGTTTTGATCCCATGTTTATGCCGTTATGACAGTTGGAACTTGTAGCTCTGTGTGTGCTAAACAGACACACTAGCAACTGAGCTCCAGCCACAGCCCTATAAGGCCCTTTAGAGATTGACTCTGTAAAGTTATGGCTTCCATCTGTGGGCATCTTCTTGTGAATCCTGTGAGGGAGGGAAGGCTTTTCTTTCTTGTGCATCTGATTGTGGAGGAAGGCCTTGAGTGGATGTAGCACTTGTCAACGAAGTGCATTTAGCCAATCACCTGGGCAGAAGGACAGGAGGGGAAGATGGGGCTTCCCCGGGGGTGGGAGGGGCCTGGAGAAAAGCTGACAATTTTCAGTTGGCAGTTGGTGGGGAGAAGCCACCCTAGGAGGATCAAATTGGTGGGTGATTGGGATAAACATAGGTTATGAGGACACAGGATTAGAGTAGTTTATTTTACTTTACTAGTAGATTATTTTTAGTTTAGCTTCTGCCCAGCGTAGTGCTTGCAGGTTTGGATTATTTTTCAGTCTCTTTGTGCTACTTATTGGCTTCCTAGGCGGTACAGATATACAATGCCTGCAACATCAGATGAAGGACAATTTCACAGCACCTGGCCTCTGTCCCCTTCCTGCTACTCCCTTGATCATCTGGTGTCTTCACATGCAAGGACACTGTCTCCCTCTGGAATATGGAGCATTACTGTGCCTCCTACAGTGACACATTGTCACCTGTCACTGACCACTCCCCTTCCTCCATGTGGCACTACACCCTCTGACCTGGTGTCAGCTCTGCTCCATCCAGCTCCCAGCCTGCCTCCCTTCTAGACCTTCCCCAGCTACCCTGCTGCAGAAGTGGCCAGAAACCACATCTCCTAGTGCTCCTATAATGGTTGGGGACAAATATTTGCATTCTGGACTAGAATACGGGAAAAGATAGACCAGCAAGGACAGAACCCAGAAAAATGCAATAAGTTTAATTAGTTAAAACACAAGTGATGGTGGGACATGGTTAGGGTCAGCATCACTTGTAGGAGGCAGGGATCTGAGCACATGGGAGGAGAACCCAGGTGCTCCCTGTCCATGTCCCACTGTGCCCTCAAGCTACTGAGCACAGTGTCCTCTACCCAGCACCAGGTGGACTTCCAGCCAGTGTTAGCAGCTCAAGGCACACAGGGCCTGGACTCCCTATCCATACCTGCTCCTCAAGAACCTACAGACCAGAGCCACCTGAGGAGAAATGGGGCAGATGTCCAACCACAACAGAACTGGGAGCCCAGGAAGAGGGTTCGGAGGGAGGAGGGTCCTAACAAGTGCCATCTCTGAGGTCCGCGCCAGAGGCACAAAGTGGACAAGAGAAGCTTCAGCCTGTCCCCAGCCTCAGGACACACACAGGTCAGGCACACAGTAGCAGGTCATCTAAAGTGCAGATCTGAGCAGGCCAGGAAGGACTGCCATACTGGGAAATCTAGGAACAGGCAGTGGAGTGTATGGGCACAGTCTTCACTGAGGGCACTGGGGGCAGGAGCCTACTGGATTGCCACGAGCTGGAGAAGACAAAGGAGACACAGATTAGCGATTCCCTGAAGAACTGGGTGCTGGATCAAAGGCCTGGGCTCCAGTAAGCCCAGCTCTGTCCCTGCCCATGGGCCAAGCTCTACCTAGCCAGGGAGAGCTGCTGCCGAGCTGGGACAGATACCCAGTGTAGGTCTCTTGAGCCAGGGTCACACAGCACTGCGGAGTGACTGACCTTGATGGTCAGGGTCACACAGTTCCTGTCTCGTTGCAGCTAGAGCTCTGTGGTTTAACACCCACAATTCCAGCCCCGGGAGCCTGTTTGCAGCTGTAAAGTGTAAACTGGACATCTTGACTTGTTCCCAGGGCTGAGGTGTGGTGACTGTGATTCAGTGAGGTCCTCTGCTCACTGTGGGGTGTTGCTTACAGTGTTCAGATCCAAAGGAGAAGGGTGACGGGTGGCCGCACAAGGGAAGCTCAGGGATTGAGGTCACTACTGGCTTCCTATGAAGAGGGAAAGCCTGCTGGTGCCTGCCTGATCTCAGCAGTGAGGGGTGTGGTCCCTGACATACCACCTAGTGAGTCACAGTCTTCATACTCCAACCTTAGGATCAGTTTGCTTGAAGCGTCATCCTGCAGAAGAGAGAAGAGCCATCAGGATCCTAGGTGACACAAATCTAGCCAGCTCTGAGACCTTGGCCCATTCAGACTTGAGGCACCAGGCAGGGGTAAGGGGCAAAAGGTAACCTGGTCTGTGGATTCCATAGCTAGAGGGGAACATTATTTCTACACTCAACACACTGGACAGAGGTGCCCCCATGTTTCCTGCATGCATTCTCTCTCCTCTTTTGTTCCTGTCCCCCTCTCTTGTGTAACAGCCTCCTCTGTAAGCAGAAGGTCAACAACAACAAAAGTATCCTCAAGGACTCCCTGAAACTGAACAGATTCACCTCGCCCCCATCTGCCAGAGGAAGCAAAGCCAAGCAGCAAGGACTCAGACCAGAGACCCCAGAAGCAGCAGAAACCAGCCAAGCTGCCTGCAGAGCTTTAGACAGCTGAGGGACCTGGACAAGACACTGCCCTGCAACCTGCTGAGCTGCCTGTAGGTTGTGCAGTGTGCTCCAGGGACCCAGCTGTTATGAGCTGTCTGTTTATTATAGAATGTGCACATACCTCCACCAAATCATCCACTGGAAATGGATCAAGGCTCTAAAAAGAGCCCCTAAAGGAAGATTTCAATGAGGGGAGCTAAGAACCTCCCTGGGGTTGGCACAGGATGAAAACCATTTGGTACCTGTTGCAGCATTCCTTTTCAAGTTCTGAACACTTGCCTGGATATATTCCAGTAATCTCCAGGATGTGTAGTTTGATGCCAAGTATGTCTCTGCAGTTGACAAATTCCATTTCATTGGTAGACAGTTCAAATTCTGGGTGTGGAAGGTCATAGGATCCTCATAAAATTCGTGGACCTTCCGCAAGTGGACAATCAAAGGAACTCCATGCTATAGGGAGTAGAGGGGAGGGGTACATTAGTGCTAGGATTCTGACAGCCATGCGTGGGTACCAGCCAAGCGTGTTTGCTTCAAGGGTCAAGCTCAGAGGTATATGTTTCAACAGCCTGACCTCAGCCTTGTCTCCAGCACCTCTGTCTTCCTCCCAAGGATCTGGGATGTCTGGTCCTCTGCTGTTGTCTCCGATCCCAGGACTCGTTCCAGCCATCCCTGCTCATCCCCAACGCATCTCCCACAATGTAGCCTCAGTTTCCAGGCCAGCAGCACCAGTCACTGGTTGTACACACACAAACAGGTATGCACCCATATCCCAGGCCAGGGGCCAATGGCTTTAGCAAAATAAATGCACTGTAGTGTTGATTTGTCATTAATAAATGCAAAACATAGGGCCCAGTCACTGGAGAAAGGTACAGTCTTGCTTTTGTGTTAAATGAAGTTTTACTCATGTCTCTGGATGCTTTTGCAGGAAGGTTGTGCAGGGGAGTGTTGCAAGTCTGCAGGCCTTGAACCTACGTTGATGTTCCAGCTTCTGCCATGTGTGTATATGTGTCTAGGAAAATGTAACAGTTAGGCCTATTTTTTAGTATACTAACAGAGGGGTTGGGAGGTAGAAGGGAAACATGGAAGGAGTGTGGGGAGCAAACAAAAGCCATCTTGCACCAAGTCTCTGTCTTGCCCCCCATGGTAAACTTACCCTTTTCCCCCAAGTTCCCCAAAAGCCTACAAATGTATGCCTGGTAGCATCTCCCTTGCACCTCGGGGCCAGCTAATTAGGTGCAAAACCACAATGTCAAATAGATTTATAAAAATCTCCCCTTGTGGCTTAGGCTAACCTTCCTACCTCAACCAGCTTGAAGGCCAATTTCCCTGTGACCCCTACACAATCATGTAACACCAAGGCTTGGAAAGTGCCCCTTTCAGCTTTTGCCTTTATAAACCCTGGACCCAAGGAGACTGGGCCTATACTTTCCTCCAAGTACTGGGGAACTGTTGGTCCAAGCTCTGGAGCTTGTTCAACAAATGACCCTGTGAGGATTGAATCCGGCTGGTTTCTGGTGGTCTTCGGTGGAAGGAGGGGTGTCTCACAACTTGGCATAACAGGAAGGAGAGAGAGAGAGAGAGAGAGAGAGAGAGAGAGAGAGAGAGAGAGAGAGAGAGAGAGAAAGTGCAAAGCAGGATCCAGTGTTGTAACTTGGAATTCCAAACTACTCAGAGGGTTGAGGCAGGGGGATCCAGTTTCACTCGTATCTACACTATAAAGTGTGTGAAAGACCAACCTGGCCAATTTAGTGAGACCCTGTTGCAGTATAAAACGTCAAAGGAAGGCTGGACCCTACCTCAATTTTAGAGATGTCCTAGCAAGTTGCAAGGCCCTTGGTAATCCCTAGTACAAGTGCTTTAAGGGTGGTGGTGGTGGGGACGACAGAGACAGAGACAGAGAGGGAGAGAGACAGGAGAGACAGGAGAGAGAGAAAGAGAGAGAGAGAGAGAGAGAGAGAGAGAGAGAGAGAGAGAGGGAGAATAAAGAATTATCTTAATTACGGAAATGATTCCAGGGCTACCCTTGCCTCAATTACTCCATTTTTTTTCTATTCCTATGGGATCCTTTCATGGCCACTGTAGCTAGTGGCCTGCACAGTCACAGGAGAACCCCCCCCTTCTCCAGAGCCTCTCCAGTCACTCACCCTCTAGACCCTGCACTCCCCCCTTCCTCCCACCACAGTGCTTTCAGTCTGTGACATCATCCACAGGGCACCCACAGGATGTGTCCCTCAGCAAAGCTCTGCCTGGGTCCTGAGCTGCATCCTTTCCCAGCAGCCTCAGATCCTCCTCCTTTCAAACTCAACTGTACAAGAAGCTCATCTGGTTCCTGCATGGTTCCTTTCTGCACACTGGGACCAGCAGCTGCTTTAGCACAGCCTGGTCCCAATAGTTGTATGGTGGCCAGGCATGAGATTATTTGGGTTTAATTGACTACATACGATTTCCCATGGAATCTGCCTCATTACACCCTAACTATCAGAATTCTCTCTAGGTTTTTTTAAGTGAAAATGTTTTTTAAAGATTATTTATTTATTATGAGGTACACTATGTTCTGCCTGCATGTATGCCTGCAGGCCAGAAGAGGGCATCAGATCCCATTATAGATGGTTTGAGCCACCATGTGGTTGTTGGGAATTGAACTCAGGACTCTGGAAGAGCAGTCAGTGCTCTTAACCTCTCAACCATCTCTCCAACCCCCTTAACTGAAAATATTTGATCCAAAACTTTTCTACTCTTTATTTGGTATAGGTAGAAATAAAAACACTTATCTGCTACTTTCATTTTTTTAATGGAGCTTCAGATGAAATACTCCCTGGTTATATGAATGTTCATTAACATATCCGAGTTGGCAAAAGATTAATGTAAAAAAAAAGACTAAAAAGAAAGGTAAGGACCTTTCCTAGGTATGGTAGAGGGGAAGGTTTATAGTAGATAAAAGAGCATAGACAAAAACAGAGACACTGAGAGAGTCCAGAGTGAACATAATCCTGAGCTGGGCCAAAGGAGGAGGGGAGGGAGGGGAGAGGAGAGCAGAGGAGAGGAAGGAGGGAGAGGGAACGGGGAGGGGAGAATCCAGCCTGGACAGCCTGGGTCAAGAGACTGGCACAGCCAATGGGCTGAGTTATTCAGGGCCCAGAGGAGCTGCAGCTGAAGAAGGTTAGGACAGGGGGCAGGGGATGCCAGCTATTCCCAGTAACAAGCCAGGACTGGGGAACACCAGGAGAACCTGGCATCCAGAGTCCGCTTTGATGCATATTAGGCACCTCAGTGAGACTAAACCAGTCCCCCATCCATACCTCCAGTACAGGGCATGGGACCCACAGTCTCTGCCACACCAAGCACTGGCTTTGCCCTCTAACAACATCCTTGGTCCTTGTGGAGAAGTTTTGATACCTACAAACCTCCATTGCACAGTATGTTATGCTCCCAGGTTCCTTGTGGTCTGCAGCCACAGCCCAGGGCAGTTTTCAATCAGAGTGACGATCTACAGCACAGCAGATCACGTGACCCATTAGGACTTCCCCCATGTCCCCTGGTCACTTTCCAGGATAAGGACCCCTTGTCTGTTCATGGCTTCCCCCAGGCCATTCAGTGTAGGAACAACAGCAGCAGATGAGTTCTTATTTTCAAAAAAATCAGATACCAGTGTGTGTTTGCATTCACATCTGCCCCCTCCAGGTCATGGGGCTCCTCCTGGACCTGCCTTTTTCCTGACCTGGAGAACTCCTTCTCATCCCACAAAGCCCAGCTGTGTGTAAAGCTCTCCCAGCTGGCTCCCTCTGACCACCTGTACCTCAGGCCTCAGCACAAGGGCTCCCTTCATCTGTGCAGAAACCTGTGCTGTGAGGCCTCCAAGCAGAGGCTCCAGAGATGGGAGTAAGTATAGACATTGCTCAGTTCAGGGACCATTATGACAATAGCACACACACACACACACACACACAACCACACACACACACACACACTACACACACACACACACAACCACACACACACACACACAACCACACACACACACATACACAACCACACAACCACACACACGCGCACACACACACACACGTGCGCGAGCACACACATACACACACACAACCACACACACACAGACAACCACACACACGCACGCAAGCACGCACGCACACGCGCACACACACACGCGCGCGCGCGCAGGCGTGTACAGACACACACACACAAACACACACACACACACAACCACACACACACACACAACCACACACACACACACACACACACACGCACGCACGCGAGCGCCCACACACACACACACACACACACACACACACGCACCCCCACACTCACTCTCCCTGGCCACAAGGATAATCACCCGGGTGCAGGATGTCTGGAGCCCTAGAACTCACCATATGAGCAGGCCGGTTGGGACAAATCGCAGTACGTGTAACCACCCACTTTTTTTCATATTCGTCCTGATAACAGCCAGGTCTCACGCACTGCAATTGCGATGGGAAAGACCACAACAACCGATCAATAATATTTGCAAAAGCCATATTATAGGAGCTGATCGAGTTGGCTGCCTCCTTAAAATACAGTCCTGAAGGGGGCAAGACGAAGAACTCACCACAGCTTGCAGCAGGGCCAGGAGGGAGTAAACCCAATTCACCTGTGCCTGGGCCAGGAGCTCAGCTCACCAGATGCCCTGGGCTCTCAGGCTAGCCCTCTGTAGAGCGCTCTCTGTTCCTTGCCCACACTTGAGGGAATTATTCTGACCAGCACGTGTCCAGCAGGTCTTCATCAGCTCCCTCCTGTCAGCTGACCCTCTGCATGTAGGCAGTGGTTCTCAGCCTTCCCAATGCTGGGACCCCTTAATGCAGCTCCTCATGTTAGGGTGACCCCCAACCATACTTATTTTCCTTGCTACATCAAATTGTAACTTTGTACTGTTATGAAAGCTAATGTAAATATTTGGGGAGCTAGAGGCTGCAAAAGGGGTGCTACTCCCAGGTTGAGAACAGATGCCCTGGGGTGATCTGGGCAAGACACACCTGGGGTAAATTCCTTCTCCTGGAAAACAAGCAGACACACCTCAGATATTTGGGATCAAGATCAAATAAAATGAACTTGTGTTTGGCGTGGGACTGTGATGCTTCTTGCTGTCCTTGCCATTGGCCCTAGAGTCTGACTGCCCACGTGGTCTGGCCATCTCCTTAGCTCTGCTTTGCTGAGACCACCAAGGGCTGTCCTAAAGCATCCTGATGATGGCAGCACCCTGTGCTCTGAAGACGGGGTCATTATGCCCTTCTCCTTTGAGAGCCCAGAAGCCAGATTCTTCCCATCCTGCCCCAGATCATGTGGAACACCTGTGTCTCCATCTTTTTCATCCTCCTCCCCATTTCCTCACATCCATCCATCCATCCCTCCTTCCTCCCTTCATCTCTGCAGTGTCTCATGCAGCCCAAGTTGTCCTCAAACCCACGTTGGAGCTGAGGATGACCATGAATTAATTCCCCATTCTCCTGCCTCAGCTTCTCTAGTGCTGGGATTGCTCACAGAGCACAGTTCTGTGTGGTGCTAGCGACCCAACCCATGGCTCAGCACATGCTACACACCGTTCTATCAGTTTTTCTCTACCCCTAGTCCCACGTCAGGCATTTCCTTGGTGTCCTGGCTATGTTTAAGTCAACTTGGCACAGGCTACCATCACCTGGAAGGTAGGAACGTCAGTTGAGAAAATGCCTCCAAAAATGAGGCTGTAGGCAAGCCTGTAGGACATTTACTTAATTAGTGATTGGTGAGAGAGGGCCCAGCCCATTGTGTTGTGGCCATTCTTTGAGCTGGTTGTCCTGGGCTCTGTAAGAAAGAAGACTGAGCAAGCCAAGGGGAGCAAGCAGGAATCAGATCCAGCCTCCAGGATCTGGCCCTGTCTAGGTTCCTGTCCTTACCTTGAGTTGTGCCTTACGATGTTGGAGTGTAAGGCAAAGAAACCATTTCTCCGCCATCTTGCTTGTGGTCATGGTGTTTCATCACAGCAGTAGTAACCCTAACCAAGACGCTAGGCACTGCCGACTGTGTCTCCCTACAACTGTAGACTAGAGCCTGCCAACCCATTTCCTAGAGGAAGAAACCGAGGCATGAGTGCTGTGACTTCAGTGAGGTGCCTGGCACTGGGAAGCTGTGACTCACCTACTTTTGGCTCTGACTCCTTGCTGCCAGCCTTAGCTGTGCGCCTGTCTGATGGCCTCCAGGTGGAGGCTCAAATATTTCTCTGAGAAGCTGGAAGGTGAGAGAAGTCAGTCCGTTTCTCCTCCAGCTAGTCTTTGTTCAAATCACGGCTGACAGGCGCTTATGTCTCCTAGCCAACTTGCCCCTCTCTGCTGCCTGGCATGGGAAGATTTTGAGCAGTGCAGGCTTCCCTCCAGGTCCTTTCTTGCCCAGAGATGAGCTCTGTCCTGCAATGCTGGGCTCCACCAGCAGAGGGAGTCCTCCCCAAGCCCCAGTTACTAAGTGTCGTTGGTGCAGGGGGTTCCAGACCACAGAAAGTGTCACTGTGCTGGCTTTGGGGGCTGAGCGATGAGCACTGTGCTGTGAGCACACCTTGCTCAGCCACTCCAGGTGACTGAGCCTAAACACCAGGCACACTGAGGTAGAGCGCCTAAAGCACAAGGCATGGCTGGATGGGAAGTGAGCCAGCAGCAGTGGATGGAGAAACACAGAGGGAGCTGAGGGTGTGCAGAGACCACACAATGGTCAGGCTCCTGTGACAAAGGCTCTGACCTGTCTGTCTCTCCTTGCTGCCTGATTCACCAAGATGGGAGCAGGCAACCTCACATCCCTGCCACCACCTCCCACCACCTCCCAGGATGCCTTCCTCACCCTGATGCACTGTATCTCCTCAAACCATGAGCCAGAAGAGCCTCCTCTTTAACTTGTTTCTCATCAGATGTTTGGTCAGTGATGACAGAGTGAGCCGTGAGCCTTGGTCCCCATCCCTGGCGTTAATGGTGCATCTTACCTCTGGGTTAGGGCTGTCATCTTCCAGGCAGGGTCAGCAAGAAACAAGCTGTGAAGGATGCTTGTACTCATTGCCTGCCAGTGTCCTTAGCACAGACTAACCTTTCTGCAAACGTGGGGTGTGTTGGACTCCACATTCTCCGCCCTTCATTTGTGCACCCTATTGCTGTGTGTGTGCGCCATCTTCTCTCTCAGCCTCTCTGTGCCTGGATGCCCAGGTCCTTAGCAGGCTGTGGCTGAGACTCTACCTGCTGAGAATCACTGTGTTGTGTCTATATTGCTTCTCTACCCTCCCTCTCTTCTCACCCAGAAGGTTCCCAGCTTTTCTCACACACTCACACACTACTTTCACAGTAATTTCAGGATCATAGCATGTAAGCAAAAACTCTTTTTTAAAAAATTGTATTTAATTAATTTCTTCAGATTACATCTTAATTGTTATCCCTTCACTTGTATCTTCTTGTTCCTCCCTTCCTCTCTTTTACCCTATTCCCCTCGGACTGTGGCAGAAGGGGACCTCCATCCCCAACATGGTCACAGACTATCAAGTCTCATCCTGGTAGCCTGCTTATCCTTTCTCTGAGTGCCACCAGGCCTCCCCTACGTGGGGGAAGTGGCCAAATATGGTGTACCAGAGTTCAGGTCAGAGTCAGTCCCTGCTCTCTACACAACTGTGGAGAATGTGCTGTCCATTGGCTAGATCTGGATAGGTGTTCTAGGTTTACTGCATGCATTATCCTTGGTTGGTACAGTAGTTTGAACAGACCCCCCCCTATGTCTAGAAGCTTTATTTGTAGTAGCCAGAACCTGGAAACAACCTAGATGTCCCTCAGTTGAAGAATGGATAAAGAAACTGTGGTACGTTTACACTATGGAATACTACTTAGCTATTAAAAACAAGGAAATCCTGAAATTTGCAGGCAAATGGATGGAACTAGAGATCATCATCCTGAGTGAGGTAACGCAGACCCAGAAAGACTCACATGGTATAGACTCACTCATAAGTGGGCACCAGCCCAACAGAGGTGCCCCCTGAAAGTCTTCACTTAGCTGGAGATTGGGATGTTACTGGGACTTCCTATTGATACTCTAGGTATGAGAGGTAAGGAAGAATGGGAAAATAGAAGGATCCAGAGGTTCCTAGAAATTTACAAGTAAAAACTTTTGAAGCCTTGTTTTATTGTACTTACAAATTACTTCAGAATATACACCTTTACATGAGAAGTGCTGAAATATCAGCTCAAACTGTTATAATCCTTGTCTGCTAGCTTCATTATAATTCCATATATATATGGATCTGAGGTGTAGAAGGGAAATGCCCAGTTCACAGGACTTGTCTATAATCTGGCCTGTCTTTTCATGTAAGGAGTCTATTAACTCCTTGTCTGGAGGTTTAGGTTTTTGTTGTTTATCTTGTTTTTGTTTTGTTATGATACAGGGTTTTTTTTCCCCCTATATAACGGCACTGGCTGTCCTGGACTAGCTTTGTAGGCCAGGCTTGCCATGAACTCTCAGAAATCTGCCCTCCTCTGTTGGGATTAAAGGCTTGCTGACTGTACCAGTATTTTAAAATTCACAGATTTTCCGTTAACATTCTTTTTGACTTTGTATATAAAAAGAAGCAGAGGTGTTTATAGCATAAATGTATGTACATTTAACTTGCTAGATTCTCTTATTGGCTCAAAGGTATTTGAGAAGGTTATTTTTTTCATAATAAATGACACAACCTTCACTATGTCACTGAGCTTATGTATGAGTAGTAAATTTCTTTTTTCTTTTCTCATAAAACAGCTCTCAAGCCTCACCATAAGAAAGGAAACAGGACTTGGTTAGTCTTCTCATTCATCCTGTGATCATTTCCTCTTTGATTGGACTAACCTCACTTGGGAAACTGAGGCACACCTCTAGGGGTGGGGTCACATCATGAATGTATGCATGCATCCCATGGGCTGTGAGTTCCAGATGAATAAAGGAGGGAAGGAGAAAACAGGAACGCCTTCCTTTCCTCCATGCGCTGCCTTACAGTGATATGAACTGAAGTGCTTCCCACAGCCCTGCACAAACCAGACAAGTCCTTTCTCTTTCTCAAGTCGTTGACATCTGGATATTTGGCCACAGCAGTGAACTAACACAAACTCCCAGTTCTCCTCTCCCACCCCTGGCTTGTCCAGGTCTTATTTCTTCTAGCAGATGCTGTTCTCCATGGAGTGATATGGTCTTGGATCTGTTCCTTTAAGATGGACAATGTCTTCCCTATTTCCTTTAACTCCAGGCTTGGGTGGAACTGTCTCCTCCACCAATCGCTGTGTCCCCTTGTTTCTGAGGAGGAATTGAGCAGCTCACCCTCAAGGCCAGGGAACATTCTCACTAGAGCAGGCCATGCAGGCAGCAGGAGCCTGCAGCAAGGGGAAGCTGCTCACTTCAGGGTGAGCAGGAGGCAAAGCTGGGGAGGCTGGATCTCAGCTGGCTCTCCTTCTCCCTGGTTTTTATTCCATTCAGACCTGCAGCCCATGGAGAGGACACCCTCCAGTGAGTGTGCTCTTCCCTCTCTTTGGAAACACACACAAGATGCACCTAGAGCCATGCCTCAGTAGCACCCTAAGTGATTCTGTACCTAGGCAAAAGGCTAAAGAGGGGAACAGAGTTTCCTATGGACCAGTGTCCCCCATGACCTCAGCTTCTTCCAAGAAGGGGCAGGACCAGGCTGTAAGGATAGGTCACTCCTGCATGCACCTTAGAACAAATGCTGAGCACCCTCCCTGTACTGATCTCCTTCCCACATGTACCAGTACATCTCAAGGGTAGAATTGTCAGCTGGAAGCAACCTCAACTCCCAACCCATGGTAATGTGGTGGTGTCTAGAGACATCTGTAGTCCAATGGGCAGAGGGCAGGGATGTTATGTTCACCCTGTGTTCTCACCAGACTTTCCCAAGACATAGCTGAATCTGACCCAAATGCCCTATAAGGCCACTTATGAAAGCCTGCTTCACATAGAGGCCCAAAGAGTGCCTTGGGTTGATATCAGACCTACCAGACATCTGCCTATATCCAGAATTGTCTCCAAGACCCAGACTTATTACCCAGCACAAGGGAAAACATCTCTGGGTTTGAAAACCTGCCATCCTCCTACCTGTGGTCCTGTCTCCTCTTGCGTGAGTCCCTGCCCTCTGCTCATCTCTCTGTTCTCAGGGAACCCCTAGAGCCACTGGTGAAGGTGAATTTCAGGGCTGATCTTACAATCCTCTTATTTGTCTTGTTGTGGGGTTTTCCTTCCCATAAAGCATGAACATATTTCCCTATTTTTCTACAAACACTTTTCTATAATAACAACATCTCAATCAGGCGGTGTTGGCACAAACCATCAATCCAGCACTTGGGAGGCAAAGGCAAGAGGATCTCTGTGAGTTTGAGGCCAGCAAAGTCTACAGAGATAGTTGCAATATAGCTAGGGACACACAGACACACAGACACACAGACACACAGACACACAGACACACACACACACACACACACACACTTCTCAAAACATAAAAAAAAAAAACAAACTATACTGAACAACCCCAAAAGAAGAGGTCTCACATAGCCTGGCCTAGCTTTGAGATCACTACATAGCCAGGCATCACCTTGAATTTCTGATTCTCTGGCCTCCCTCTTCAGAGTGCTGAGATCCTAGCACTTGATAATGCCCTGTTTTGATCCCATGTTTATGCCGTTATGACAGTTGGAACTTGTAGCTCTGTGTGTGCTAAACAGACACACTAGCAACTGAGCTCCAGCCACAGCCCTATAAGGCCCTTTAGAGATTGACTCTGTAAAGTTATGGCTTCCATCTGTGGGCATCTTCTTGTGAATCCTGTGAGGGAGGGAAGGCTTTTCCTTCTTGTGCATCTGATTGTGGAGGAAGGCCTTGAGTGGATGTAGCACTTGTCAATGAAGTGCATTTAGCCAATCACCTGGGCAGAAGGACAGGAGGGGAAGATGGGGCTTCCCCGGGGGTGGGAGGGGCCTGGAGAAAAGCTGACAATTTTCAGTTGGCAGTTGGTGGGGAGAAGCCACCCTAGGAGGATCAAATTGGTGGGTGATTGGGATAAATATAGGTTATGAGGACACAGGATTAGAGTAGTTTATTTTACTTTACTAGTAGATTATTTTTAGTTTAGCTTCTGCCCAGCGTAGTGCTTGCAGGTTTGGACTATTTTTCAGTCTCTTTGTGCTACTTATTGGCTTCCTAGGCGGTACAGATATACAATGGCTGCAACATCAGATGAAGGACAATTTCACAGCACCTGGCCTCTGTCCCCTTCCTGCTACTCCCTTGATCATCTGGTGTCTTCACATGCAAGGACACTGTCTCCCTCTGGAATATGGAGCATTACTGTGCCTCCTACAGTGACACATTGTCACCTGTCACTGACCACTCCCCTTCCTCCATGTGGCACTACACCCTCTGACCTGGTGTCAGCTCTGCTCCATCCAGCTCCCAGCCTGCCTCCCTTCTAGACCTTCCCCAGCTACCCTGCTGCAGAAGTGGCCAGAAACCACATCTCCTAGTGCTCCTATAATGGTTGGGGACAAACATTTGCATTCTGGACTAGAATATGGGAAAAGATAGACCAGCAAGGACACAACCCAGAAAATGCAATAAGTTTAATTAGTTAAAACACAAGTGATGGTGGGACATGGTTAGGGTCAGCATCCCTTGTAGGAGGCAGGGATCTGAGCACATTGGAGGAGAACCCAGGTGCTCCCTGTTCATGTCCCACTGTGCCCTCAAGCTACTGAGCACAGTGTCCTCTACCCAGCACCAGGTGGACTTCCAGCCAGTGTTAGCAGCTCCAGGCACACAGGGCCTGGACTCCCTATCCGTATTTGCTCCTCAGGAACCTAGAGACCAGAGCCACCTGAGGAGAAATGGGGCAGATCTCCAACCACAACAGTACTGGGAGCCCAGGCAGAGGATGCGGTGGGAGGAGGGTCCTAACAAGTGTCATCTCTGAGGTCCATGACAGAGACACAAAGTGGACAAGAGAAGCTTCAGCCTGTCCCCAACCTCAGGACACACACAGGTCGGGCACACAGTAGCAGGTCATCTAAAGTGCAGATCTGAGCAGGCAGGAAGGACTGCCAAACTGGGAAGTCTAGGATCAGGCAGAGGAGTTGGGGCGCACCGTCTTCATTGAGGACATTGGGGACAGGAGCCTACTAGACGGCCAGGAGCTGGAGAAGACAAAGTGACACTGATTAGTGAGTCCTTGAAACTAGGTCTCCAGCCAGCCCAGTTCCAGCCCTGCACATGGGCCAACCACTACCCAGCCCAGCCAGGGAAAGCTGCTACTAAGCTGGATCAGATACCCGGTATAGGTCCTCTTCAGCCAGAGTCACACTGCACTCCATAATGATTAACCTTGAAGGCCATGGTAACTGGGTTTAAGTCTCACTGCAGCTAGATTTCTGTCATCTTAGAACTCACAATTCCAGCACCAGGAACTGTTTGCAGCTGTAAAGGGGGACCCTGGACACCTGCAGTTGTTCCCAGGGCTGAGGAGTGGTGACTATGACTCAGTGAGGTCCTCTGCTTTCTGTGGGGTGTTACAGTGCTCAGATCCAAAGCAGAAGGGTGATGGGTGACCACACAAGGGAAGCTCAGGGATGGAGGACAACACTGCCTCCTATAAAGAGGGAAGCCTGCTGGTGCCTGTTGGACCTCAGCAGTGAGGGGTGTGGTCCCTGACATACCAGCCCGGCAGCTACTGTCATCAATACTCCACTC
Source organism: Acomys minous (assembly GCF_964271855.1). Lineage (NCBI taxonomy): Eukaryota > Metazoa > Chordata > Mammalia > Rodentia > Muridae > Acomys > Acomys minous. Next base: position 14,674,409 of record NC_140489.1, read on the forward strand.
TTAGAACCAGTTCCTGTGAGTTGGTATGCTGCAGGAAAGAGAAGAGCCATCAGAATCCTTGGTGACACAAATCTAGCCAGCTCTGAGACCTTGGCCCATTCAGACTTGAGGCACCAGGCAGGGGTAAGGGGCAAAAGGTAACCTGGTCTGTGGATTCCAAAGCTAGAGGGGAGCATTATTTCTACACTCAACACACTGGACAGAGGTGCCCCCATGTTTCCCGCATGCATTCTCTCTCCTCTTTTGTCCCTGTCCCTCTCTCTTGTGTAACAGCCTCCTCTGTAAGCAGAAGGTCAACAACAACAAAAGTATCCTCAAGGACTCCCTGAAACTGAACAGATTCACCTCGCCCCCATCTGCCAGAGGAAGCAAAGCCAAGCAGCAAGGACTCAGACCAGAGACCCCAGAAGCAGCAGAAACCAGCCAAGCTGCCTGCAGAGCTTTAGACAGCTGAGGGACCTGGACAAGACACTGCACTGCAACCTGCTGAGCTGCCTGTAGGCTGTGCAAGTGTGCTCCAGGGACCCAGCTCCTGTGAGCTGTCTGTCACCCTTGTGGGGGTGGCTTTGGTAATCCAGTTGCCTTTGAATCATTTCTGCTCCTTTAGTGACCCCTTCCCAATATTCCTACAAGTGAGCCCAATAAAAAATATGGGATCACCAGGATAGACCTTGGTGGTCTCCATACATGAGCTGTGGGTTCCCTATATGGAGTGAGTCCATGTTTTCCTCCCAGGAAAACTTTTGTCATACAACTCACACTTCCACCAATCCCCCACTCAAAATGGACCAAGGGACCTTGAAGGAAGAATTTGCTGAGGGAGAGATAAGAGCCTTTCTGTGTCTGGACAGGATGAAAAGCATTTGATACCTGCTGCAGCATTCACCTTGAAGTACCAAACACTTGCCTGAACATGTTCCATTAATGTCCAGGTTTTGAAGTTTGATCCCAAGAATGATACATCAGTGTTTAACTCCCAGACCATGGGTAGATAGGTAAAGTCGGCGTCCTCTAATGATGTATCAGCCATTTCAGGACTGCTCACTAGCCGCAAGAAGACAGTCACACAGACTCTAACTTGAGGAGACTAGGGTAGAACAGATACATTAGTGGCCGGATTCCATCAGCCATGCCTGGGTACCAGCCTAGCTTGTTTGATGCAAGGGTCAAGGTCAGAGGTACATGTTTCAACAGCCTGACCCTCAGCCTTGTCTCCAGCACCTCTGTCTTCCTCCCCAGGACTTGGGATGTCTGGTCCTCTACTGTTGTCTCCAGCCCAGGACTCGCTCCAGCCATGCCTGCTCAACCCCAATGCATCTCTCACAATGTAGCCTCAGTTTCCAGCCCAGCAGCACCTCTCACTGCTTGTGCACACGCAAACAGGCATGCACTCATATCCCAGCACCAGGGGACAATGGCTTTACCAAAACAAATGCACTTTATTATTGATGGTGAGCTTCATGTGCCCAAATAATGCAAAATGTAAATCCAAGACAACACAGAAAGCTACAAAGAAGACTGGTTATGACCATAACTGAAGTCCATGATCCAGAAAGCCTGTCACAGACTTCCCACCACTGTCTTCCCAATAAATGCCTTCATTTTTATGAGGTAAAGCCTATACTTTCTTCTCTCTCACTGTGGCATGTCATTTTACTGGTTACCACCCTAATATCTGCAAAGTCTGTCTCTTCTTTCTGTGTTCTGACTTTAGATGGAAGGGAAATAGCAAAGAAGGGGCAGGACCCAAGTAGGCTTGTCAGCTGCTGTTGCATTAAATAAAGTTTTAATCAAAACTACTGTTGTCTCGGGAATGCTTTAGCACTAAGGTGGCACATGGCAGCATTCCTAAGTCCTCAGTTTCTTCAGAATGGAAAGCTCGCCTCTGAGGCCTATGATGAAAAAGGATGGTGATCCCTGCAGAGATCACACTGGGATGACCCTGTCGCTTCTGGCAAGCAGTCGTGTGTGTATGAACCCTTACACTCACACACACACAGCAAGCATACATGTGAGTGTGGTGTGTGAAAATATGCCAGCCTGTGAGGCCAAGGAGGACTCAGATGTCTGCTGCATCACTCTCTGTCATGCCTTTGCTGTAGCATCTCTGACTAGAGTCTCCAAAGCACTGAAGTTCAGGTAGCAAAGCCACAGATGACTTTTCATGTGGCTGCTGAGATCCTAATTTGGGCTCTTAGGTTTTTGTTTGTTTGTTTCTAAGATATTTTACTTAATTCAGATAGGATCTCTGTGTGTAGCCTGGCTGTCCTGGAACAGTCTATATAAGCCAATCTGACCTTGATTATGCAGAGATGTACCTGGTTCTGATGTGTCCAAGTGCGTCTCTCTCTCTCTCTCTCTCTCTCTCTCTCTCTCTCTCTCTCTCTCTCTCTCTCTCTCTCTCTTTGTGTGTGTGTGTGTGTGTGTGTGTGTGTGTGTGCGTGTGTGAAAATTCAACAGTGCAACCTATTTTTTTTCCTTTTAATATACAAAGAGAGATGAGGGGAGACAGAGAGAGACAGAGAGAAATAGAGGAAGGGACAAGACAAAAGGAGGGGGAAAGAGAAGTGAAGTGCTGGGCCTGGGATTGCAACGTGGAGCCCAAACTGCTCAGGAGGTTGAAGCCGGAGGATCCCAGGCTCCAGTCATGGCTGCAGAGCAGAGTGAGTTCAAGACCAACCTGTTCACTTTACTGAGGCCCCATTGCACTATCAAAAGTAAAAGGAAGGCAGGACCTGCCTCAAATGTAAAGATTTCATAACATGTTGTAAGGTTCTGGGTGCTAACCCGAGTACATGTTATTTTAAGAAAGAGAGAGAGACAGAGACAGACAGACAGAAAATAAGGATTATTTTAATTAGGGAAATGATTCTGGGGCTACCATTTCCTCAACTACTCCTATCTTTGTATTCCTATGGGATCCTTTCGTGGCCACAGTGGCTAGTGGCCAGCACAGTCACAGGACAACCCCAGCTCTTTTCCAGAGTCTCTCCAGTCACTCCCCCTCTAGACCCTGCACTCTCCCTCCTCCCAACACAGTGCTTTCAGTCTGTGACATCATCCATAGGGCACCCACTGGATGTGTTCCTCAGCAAAGCTCTGCCTGGGTCCTGAGCTGCATCCTTTCCCAGCAGCCATCAGATCCTCCTCCTTTCAAACTCTACTCTACAAGAAGCTCATCTGGTTCCTGCACGGTTCCTCTCTGCACACTTGGGACCAGTAGCTGCTTTAGTACAGCCTGGCCCTCATTGTAGTATGGTGGCCGGGCTTGTGAGTGTTTGGGTTTAATTGACTACACACAATTTCCCATGGAATCTGCTACATCACACCCTCACTAACAGAATTCTCTCTAGGTCTCTCTCTTTTGTTCGTTAACTGAAAATACTTGATCCAGAACTTTTCAATGTTTTATTTAGTATAGGCTTAAAGAAAACAGTGATCTAGTTGTTTATTGGTTATGGAATTACAGGTGAATTATTCCTTTCTTAGGTCCCCAAACCAGAGACGAAAGGCTAACTGAGGTGTCCACTAACATATCAAAGTTGGCACCAGATGAACATAAGGAAAAGGGAAACAAGGCAGGACAGGACCTTGCTGGATGTGGTGGAGGGAAAGGTTTCCTGTAGATAAAAGAGAGAACAGAGCCACTGAGGAACCTGAGAGAGTCCAGTGAGCATAACCTCAGCTGGGACAGGTGGGAGGGGGGAGAGAAGGGGAAAGGAGGAGAGGGGAGGGAGGACAGAAGAGACTCCAACCAAGACAGCTGGGCCAAGAAACTGGCACAGCCAAAATGGCTGAGTTACTCAGGGGCCAGAGGGGCTGCACCTGGAGAAGGTTAGGGTAGGGGGCAGGGGATGCCAGGCACACAGGACACACACAGCCTCTGGGGGACACAGGGAGAACCTGGCAGCCAGAGTCCACTTTGATATGTTAAGAGGCACAACCATCAGACCTAACGCCACTGCTGTACCTGCCCCACCACATCCCAACACCTCCCTCAGTACAGGGGAGGGGACCAATGCTCTCTGCCACACCAAGACAGGGGCTTTGCCCTTGAAAAACAGTTTGTCTTTGGAGGTTAGTTTTGATACCTAGAAATTTCCATTACAGAGTATTTTGGCCTCCCAGGTTCCCTTGTGGTCTGCAGCCACAGCCCTGGGCAGTTTTCAATCAGAGTGTTGGACTATATCAAAGCAGATCATGTGACCCATAGGAATTCCTCCAAGTCCCCAGGTACTTTCCAGTATAAGGACCCCTTAACTGTGCACTGCTCCCACAGGCCATTCATTGTGGGAGCAATAGCAGCAGATGAGTTCTTATTTTCAAAAAAATCAGATACCAGTGTGTGTTTGCATTCACATCCTCTCCTCCAGGTCATGGGGCTCCTCCTGGACCTGCCTTTTTCCTGACCTGGAGACCTCCTCCTCATCCCACAAAGCCCAGCTGTGTGTAAAGCTCTCCCAGCTGGCTCCCTCTGACCACCTGCACCTCAGGCCTCAGCACAAGGGCTCCCTTCATCTGTGGAGAAGCCTGTGCCTGTGAGGCCTCCAAGCGGGGACTCCAGGAAATGGGCTAAGAATACACATTTTTCTTTTCAGGTAACAGTGTCAGCTATTTATTGACAGGATGATAACACCTCCTCAAAACACACACACACACACACACACACACACACACACACACACCCTAATCCACAAGGATACTGGTAAGGGTACAGCTTGTCTGGAGCCCTAGGACTCACCGCTGTGGTTTGTTCCCATCTTCGCATAAGATCCATTCTAACAACCACCCAGATCCTGTTGTTCTCATCCTTATAAACTCCATGTCCGCAGCAGAACAGTTTGAGTGGGGGAAACCCACGGGAACGTGACGGTACAGAAGCCATAGTAAGGAATTCACCCAGTTGCTCATCTCCCTAATATACAGTCCTGAAGGGGCAGGACAGAGAACTCACCACACCTTGCAGCAGGGCCTGGGGGGAGTAAACCCAGTTCACCTGCACCTGGGCCAGGAGCTCAGCTCACCAGATGCCCTGGGCTCTCAGGCTAGCCCTCTGGAGAGCGCTCTCTGTCCCTTGCCCACACTTGAGGGAATTGTTCTGACCAGCACGTGTCCAGCAGGTCTTCATCAGCTCCCTCCTGTCAGCTGACCCTCTGCATGTAGGCAGTGGTTCTCAGCCTTCCCAGTGCTGGGACCCCTTAATGCAGCTCCTCATGTTGGGGTGACCCCCAACCATACTTATTTTCCTTGCTATATCAAACTGTAACTTTGCTACTGTTATGATAGCCAATGTAAGTATTTGGGGAGATAGAGGTTTGCAAAGAGGATTTCTACCCACCATTGAGAAGAGATGCCCTGGGGTTATCTGGGCAAGACCCTCCTGGGATAAATTCCTTCTCCTGGAAAACAAGCAGACACTCCTCAGATGTTTGTGATCACGATCAAGTAAAATCTGCTGGTGTCTGGCATAAGACCAAGGGTCTTCTTCCTAGCCTTGTCCTTGGCCCTAGAGTCTGACTCCCACGTAATCTGGCCATGTTCTTAGCTCTGCTTTGCTCAGGTGACAGGAGGGCTGTCCTAAAGCCATGCCGGTGATGTCAGCACCCTGTGCTCTGAAAAGGGTCACTATGCCCTTCTCCTTTGAGAGCCCAGAAGCCAGACTCTTCCCATCCCGGCCTGGGTGACGTGGCACACCTGTGCCTCTCTCATTTACCAGCGCCCTCCTCGTTTCCTCACTTCCTTCCCTCCTTTACTTTCTTTATCCTTCCTTCTTTCCCTCCCTCCTTCCTTCATTCCCTTACTCCCTTCCATCTTTCCCTCCTTCCCTCCCTCCCTTCCTTCCTTCATCTCTGCAGTGTCTCCTGCAGCCCAAGTTGTCCTCAAACACACATTGTAGCTGAGGATGACCATCAATTCCTCATCCTCCTGCCTCAGCTTCTCTAGTGCTGGGATTACTCACCATGCCCAGTTCTGTGCAGTGCTCCCAATCATTCACATGGCTTCGCACACGCTAGAACACCGTTCTATCAACTGACCTCCACCCAGACCCACGGCAGGCATTTCCTAGGTATCCTGACTAGGTTTTTTTTACTTGACACAGGCTACAGTCACCTGAAAGAAAGGAACCTCAGTTGAGAAAATGCCTTCATAGAATCAGGCTGTAGGCAAGCCTGTAGGGCACGTTCCTAATTAGTGACTTATGGGAGAGGGCCCAGGGCATTGTGGTGGGGCCACCCCTTGAGCTGGGTCCTGGGCTCTGTGAGAAAGAAAACTGAGCAGGCCAAGGGAAGCCAGCAGGAATCAGGCCCAGCATCCAGGTTCTGGCCATGTCTAAGTTCCTGTCCTCACCCCCTTCACTTGTGGACTACAAAGGGAACGTGTAAGGTAAACATGTTCTTCCCCATCATGCATTTGCTTTTGTGTTTCATCACAGTAGTTGTAGCCCTAACAAAGACCCAAGGTACTACGTTGGCTTCCTACAACTGTAGACTATAGCCTACCAACCTATTTCCCAGAGGAAGAAACCGAGGCATGAGTGCTGTGACTTCAGTGAGGTGCATGGCACTGGGAAGCTGTGACTCACCTACTTTTGGCTCCTGACTCTTTGCTGCCAGCCTTAGCGGTGCCCCTGTCTGATGGCCTCCAGGTGGAGGCTCAAATATTTCTCTGAGAAGCTGAAAGGTGAGAGAAGTCAGGCCTTTTCTCCTCCAGCTAGTCTTTGTCCAAATCACGGCTGACAGGTGCTTATGTCTCCTAGCCAACTTGCCCCTCTCTGCTGCCTGGCATGGGAAGATTTTGAGCAGTGCAGGCTTCTCTCCAGGTCCTTTCTTGCCCAGAGATGAGCTCTGTCCTGCAATGCTGGGCTCCACCAGCAGAGGGAGGCCTCCCCAAGACCCAAGAACTAAGTGTGGGTGGGGATTGGGGAATTCCAGATCACAGAAAGTGGCACTGTGCTGGCCTTGGGGGCTGAGGCAGGGGCACTGTGCTGTGAGCACACTTTGCTCAGCCACTCCAGGTGACTGGGCCTAAACACCAGGCAGAGTGAGGTAGAGCGCCTAAAGCACAAGGCATGGCTATGTTAGTACACGTCCATATTAGTCCTCTTCCCTTTCTTTCCTCTCACCCAGAAGGTCCCCAGCTTTTGTCACACACACAGCTTTCACAGTCATTTCAGAATCAGATTGTGTAAGTAAAAAAAAAATATTTTTTTTTAAATTCTGAAACTTTGTTTTATTAACAGAGCCACCAGAATGTCACTTAACAATTAGTTCATATTATATCAAAGTTCACTACAAAGCAGTCAGCACACATGTGAGACTTTTCTAAATATAAACTAAGTGGAACTTATAGGGATGCTCACCAGACAATCATCTCTTCACAACCTAGAAAGAACTATTTTTCTGGTGACATGATTCTTAATGTTTTGGATGTGTTCACGTTCCACGTTCGACGTGATACAAAGAGCGTAGATCTATTTACCTTTGTTGTGGGCACAGCTTGCCCGATGGCAAGCAGGGTGACAGCGAGTTAAAGCAGCCAGCCATGCGAAGGCAAAGACCATAAAACCTTCTCTCTTACAGCACACACGTCACCTTAGACAAGACCAAGCACCGGACCCATCCTCCTCGGTAACACGGTTCATGCTGGTGCCGTGTGTAAGGTGCATCATGGGCCTGTTACTGAGGTCTCGGATGCTGCTGCGTCCTGACTGCTCCTTGAGCCCATGAGAACTGCTGTGCCTGGAGTGATCCTTCAGCGGTGACATGCTGCCCTGAGGTAGAGTCTCCTCCATCCCTCAGTACCTGCTATCACGTGGCCTGGGGAGGCGGCCATGGTAGCTACTCACTTTGCTGTGGACGTTCCCTGCTTTGCTTCTTCAATCATCCACCATGGCAGGCTGAGTAGAAGAAGCATGTGTGGACATCCCTTGAGTGGAAGCTCCTCTTGATTTTCTTACAGTTGGAGTATTTGGGTCCCTCAGAGGTGACTGAGCCAAGTCAGGTTCCTGGAGCACCTGCCGGCTCTCATTCACTATCTCTCTTTTTTTTTTTTTTTTTTTTTACTACGACCATGGAAAAAATGGGCCCATTCAAAGCATGTCTCTTTGCTTCCAACCCCAAAAATAGAGGGAATCCCGACTATGAGAGCATCAGATACTTCATCAGAGGGAGCATCAGGGCTGGCCGGCTCATCTGAGTAACTTGGTACGGACCCGGAATGTGATCCTCTCTGCAGCGTTCCCATATCCATGTTGTTTCCCAGATGCCTCGATAAGCTTGCTCATAAAAGTAACATCCAATTACAACCAAGAGTGGTACAAGGTAAAGAAAGCTGAAAACACCAATCTGGATCATGAACTTCACTGATTTATCTTGGTTTCCCTCTTCTAATGGGATCTCAATCTGAACTCAGTTTAGGGAATAACGCCGGCTAAAGGAGAGAAACACCAACCACCACATTCAGGCAGAGGAAAGAGAGAACGAAATATCTTAATGCATCAACATTGTAGAAGCCGACAAAACACACGCCACTAATATTGTCACCTTCAATTTTATTCATCCTTAAAAGGATGATAGTTAGAGTTCCAGGGATGCCCTAGGCACTGGCATGAAACAGCAATGCTTTCTTCTCAATGGCTTCACTACCCCACTTTGGCATGGCTTCTAAAAACCATGTGATGGCAGGAATTACCTACCCTACACTGCCAGCCATAGTGAAAAAACAGAGGACCATCAAAAGCATGGTACAAGCTTTGCTGTGGGATCCTTGTGTCACTGTGGGAGCTTTATACTGTGCAGGGCTAGATGCATTGCAGGCTACTTGGTCCTCAAACAAAATCCCAATGGAGAAAATTAATGACACCATCATGTAGCAGACTGCTTAAAATATGATAGGTCTTTCAGGGTAATGGAATCTTGTGACGTCAATCAGAAAGGTTAAAAAAGTAAACAATGTGACGAAAGACAAATGACTGAGATCAGGCCTAGGAAATAACAAGCAAATGATAGTTCTTCTCCCCTACAGTACACACTGGGTCACAGTGGTGACCAATCTCGCACATGCAGAGAGGAGTAGCCTAGATCAGGATCGATTTTCAACTCTCATGGACACGAAAAACCATAATCCTGCTGCGCTGCATCTGGGTCTCTTTCAGTGGATCTCCAGCTAAATTCAAATCCACAAGTCACGTTGCCTTATTTGTGTTCACTGACGCTCCAAGAACTCCTGATCCCAATGACCTATCCGCAACTGAGCTGGTGGTCCTTGACAGCTGCCTGTTGGTCATAATGGTTCAGAAGATCAGGCATGAAGGTAGTATCATAAGGCAAATCTTGCCACATCCTCAAGGTTATAGGTTCACAAGAAAATAAACTGTGCCCACCTATCAGCCCCACAAACACAGTCAAGACCCAAAGTCCAAAGACAATCCAGCTAACGGCCATGCCTCCTGGGTCTGAATGAGGCTGATCAGATCTACAAGATGTGTTTTACATCAAAATACACCTGCAGGTCCAGGCTTGAAAGTGCCCCTTCTGTCTCTGCTGGCTCCACAGTTAGAAACTCCTTGTGCTGTCAGAGGTCTGTTAACTTGGTCTCACAGAAGGCATTTGTTTTTGGTTTCACAATATGGGAAAATGGCACCATCTTGTATCTTCTCTTCATTGTATTACATAGGACACATATGGCCAGCATATCAAGTTGATCAACCACATTCCCAAATCACAGATGCCATCTTAGGAGGAAAGTCATTTCTTCCTTGTTGAAATATCTCACCTCCAACCTCCTGGGCTCTCCTGGGCTGCACAGCTGGCCCCACAGGCAGCTGCAGGTCTGTTACAGTAAATTGTATCAATTCAGCCTACGAAGCCAATAACTGACACAGAAAGACAGAAACGTACTTTAAAGCTGTAAGCACTAAGCTGGGCAGAATCTAAACTGATACAAATCTACTTTTTTTTTTAGCTTTATATATGTTTATTACCCAAAATATATAGAGAACTCCTACAAATCAATAACAAAACAATCCAATTTAATTGTGGGATAGACTTTCAAAATACTTTCTGTTTCTTTAAAAAGGAAATTTCATCATTTCTTTCCTCCATCCAACATTCACATGATTTGCTTCAGCCTTGTCTCTCCCTCACAAATTCATGGTCTCTTTTTTATTGTTGTTTTACTTACACACACACACACGACTAAATTCACAAATGCAAGCTTACAGTCAGCTGAGTTCTTCATTATTAATGTATTTATTCACTTTACATCCCTGCCATATCCCCCTCTCTCCTCTCCTCCCAATCCCACCCTCTCTCTCTCCCATCTTCCTTCCCTATTCCTCAGAAAAGGTGAGACCCCCCCCTACCCACCCCAGCTCTTCAAGTTATATCAGGTCTGAGTTCCTTCTCTTCTCCTGTGGCCTGGCAAGGCAGTCCTGCCAGGGGGAAGTGATCCAAAAGCAGGCAACGGCATCCATATCAAAGACAGCCCCTACACTCCACACTAGTGGACCCACATGAAGCATGAGCTGTCCATAGCTTCATCTATGTAGAAGACCTAGGTCCAATCCATGCACGGTAATTGGTTGGTGCTTAAGACTCCACCAGCCTCTCTGGGCCCTGGTTATTAGGTTCTATTGGTCTTCTTGTGCAGCTCTTGAGACCTGTAGGTCTTTTTTTCCCCCCTTCCTTCCACTTTTCCACTAGGCTCCCTATGCTTTGCCCAATGTTTGGCTGTGAGTTTCAGCATCTGTTTCGAACCACTCTTGGGTAGAGCTGCTCAGAGGACAACTGTGCTAGACTCCTGTCTACAATCACAGCAGAGCATCATTAACAGTGTCATGAGTTGGCTCTCTTCTGTGGTGTGGGGCTTGGGTTGGGTCAGACATTGGTAGGACATTTCTTTAATCTCTTTATCCTTGTTCTCTCTTTATCCTTACATGTCTTACAGCAGGGTATGTTTTGGATTAGAGTTGGTGTGGATGTGTTGGAGCTCTCCTCCCTCCACTAGCTGTCTTGTCTAGTTAGAGTACATCCTCTTCATTCTCTATGGCCCTACTCTAGGAGCCTCTGCCAGAGTCCCCCTCATATACTCCCAAGGCCTATCCTGACTTACATCTCCATCTTGTCACAGAGAGAACCCCAATCACAACCAATCTTACTCTTAAACCAACATAAAATACTCTAAACTTCATAACATACTTATACCCCCAGCACATGTCACTATGATCCACAGAGACTTCTCCTCCTTCCCCATCGACTGTCAATCATCTTTTTTCCCCTCCCTCTTAACTGTAAATACTGGCTCCACTCCTTCTCCAGGAAGTCCTGCCTTCTGTGGCACCCGCGCCACTGCGGTACCAAGTCGAGGGCGAGGGACTGCAGATTTAACTCATACACACACACACACACACACACACACACACACACACACACACACACACAAACACAGCGGGTCCTTCATTCTAAGAGAGCAGCAGCTGCAGCTGCAGCAGCAGCTGCAGCAGTGGTTTATTCTTCTTCTCTCCTTTAGAGTTCCAAAGAGCCTTCTTATAGGCAGCAAAACAGGAATCCTCCTCCCAGGTGAAATCCCTCAAGAGGTGATTGCACACAGGAGGAAAAGTCTCGAGGAAGGGAGGGGCGTGTTCTCAGAGCAGTAAACATGACTAGCTAACCAAGATAAACACAGACATGGAAGCTGCTAGAAACAGGACATGAAACAGCAAGACAGGCAGGCAGCCCAGTCGGGCCTGGTTCCTACACCTTCTACTTCTTGTAGGTCTGCCCAGCTGATTGGCTAAATAATGCTCCATTGACAGTTGTTACATCCACTCAAGACATTCCTCCATATGTCCCTCAGGTCCTCCAAGCTGCCAGGACTGCCAGCATGCCTGGCCTTCTCCAGCACTGGAAAAGGGGCCAGTAAAAACTCTTTAAGCTTTGTTTTATTATACTTATAAATTACTTCAGAAAATATACTTGTACCTGAAAGGATTTGAAATATCAGCTCAAGATATTATACTAATCCTTGTATGCTAATTTTATTACAATTGACTCAATTTTATATATAAAGGAACTGAGGTGCAGAAGTGAAATGCTCAATTCGCAGGACTAGTCTACACCTGGCCTCTTTCCATCTCAGGCTTCTCTGCCCTTCCTATCTAGCAGTTTTAAGTTTTTTATTTATTTTTTCTCCTTTCCTTTTTGTTTTGTTTTGTTTGCTTTGTTTTATTTTGTTATGACACATAGATTCTGTGTATAACAGCAATGGCTGACCAGGACTCAATTTGTAGACCAGGCTTGTCTTGAACTCTCAAAGATCCACTTGCCTCTTGAGTGCTGATGTTAAAGGCACGGTGACAGGATTAATGTTTTAAAATTCACTTCACAGTTTTCTCATTAGCGTTCTTTCTGACTTTGTATGAAAAGAAAAGCTTGGGAATTTATACCATGAATTTATAAATAAATAACTTGCTAGATGCTATATCCAAACAAAGGTAGTTGAGGTTATACTCCTCATAGCCTTCACCACATAATAGAGCTTGCTGTATAATTAGTAAACTATTTTTTTTTTGTCCTCAAAACAACTCTCAAGAATCACCATAAGAGAGGAAATGGGACTTGGTGAGACTTCTCCCTCATCCTGTGATGATTTCCCACTTTGACTGGACTCACCACACTTGGGAAACTGAGGCATACCTCTAGGGTGTTTAGCGTGGGGGCACATCAGGCATGTGGACCTGCATCCATGGGCTGTGAGTTCCAGTTGAATAAAGGAGGGAAGGAGCAAACAGGAACGCCTTCCTTTCCTCCATGCGCTGCCTCACAGTGATATGAACTGAAGTGCTTCCCACAGCCCTGCACAAACCAGACAAGTCCTTTCTCTTTCTCAAGTCATTGACATCTGGATATTAGGCCACAGCAGTGAACTAACACAAACTCCCAGTTCTCCTCTCCCACTGCTGGCTTGTCCAGGTCTTATTTCTTCTAGCAAAGGCTGTTCTCCATGGAGTGATATGGTCTTGGATCTGTTCCTTTAAGATGGACAATGTCTTCCCTATTTCCTCTAAGTCCAGGCTTGGGTGGAACTGTCTCCTCCACCAATCGCTGTGTCCCCTTGTTTCTGAGGAGGAATTGAGCAGCTCACCCTCAAGGCCAGGGAACATTCTCACTAGAGCAGGCCATGCAGGCAGCAGGAGCCTGCAGCAAGGGGAAGCTGCTCACTTCAGGGTGAGCAGGAGGCAAAGCTGGGGAGGCTGGATCTCAGCTGGCTCTCCTTCTCCCTGGTTTTTATTCCATTCAGACCTGCAGCCCATGGAGAGGACACCCTCCAGTGAGTGTGCTCTTCCCTCTCAGTTATCTTTGGACACACACAAGATGCACCTAGAGCCATGGCTCAGTAGCACCCTAAGTCACTCTGTACCTAGGCAATAGGCTAAAGAGGGGAACAGAGTGTCCCCCCCATCTCCCCATCAATGCAGGTCCCAACAAGAAGAGGCAGTATCAGGCTTCTGGGTGAGGTCACTCCTGCATGCACCTTGGGACAAATGCTGAGAGAACTCCCTAGACTCACCCTTTGCCCACATGGACCAGTACATCACAAGAGCAGAATTGTCAGCTGGAAGCAACCTCAACTCCCAACCCACCGTAATGTGGCAGTGTCTAGACACATCTGTAGTCCAGTGAGCAGAGGGCAGGGATGCTATGTTCACCCTGTGTGCTCACCAGAACATTTCATGACATAGCAGAATATGACCCAAATGCCCTGGAAGGCCACTTCTGAAAGCCTGTTTCATGTAGGGGCCCAAAGAGTGCCTTGGGTTGATATCAGACCTACCAGACATCTGCCTATATCCAGAATTGTCTCCAAGACCCAGACTTATTACCCAGCACAAGGGAAAACATCTCTGGGTTTGAAAACCTGCCATCCTCCTCCCTGTGGTCCTGTCTCCTCTTGCGTGAGTCCCTGCCCTCTGCTCATCTCTCTGTCTCAGAGAAACCCCTAGAGCCACTGGTGAATGTGAACTTCAGGGCTGATCTTACAATCTGCTCAGTTGTCTTGTTGTGTGGTTTTCCTTTCCCTAAGTCATGAACATATTTCCCTATTTTTCGACAAATACTTTCTTTAAGGACAAGGTCTCAATCAGAAAATGGTAGCAAACACCATCAATCCAGCACTGAGGAGGCAGGGGGCAAGTGGATCTCTGTGAATTAAAGGCCAGCAAAGTCTACAGAGATAGTTCCAGAATAGCTAGGGACACACAGACACACAGAGACACATACAGACCCCCCCACACACACACATTTCTTCAACCACCAAAAAACAAACAAACTGAACAACCCCAAAAGAGGTCTCAGGTAGCCCAGGCCGGCTTTGAACTCACTACATAGCCAAGGATCAACTTGAACTTCTGATTTTCTGGCCTCCCTCTCCCCAAGCTGAGATCCCAGCACTTGCTAACACAGTGTTTTGATCCCTTGGTTGTGCCATCCTGAGAGAGAGAACTTACAGCTCTGTGTGCTAAACAGACACACTAGCAACTGAGCTCCAGCACCAGCCCTGTAAGGGCCTTTAGAGATTCATTCTGTAAAGTTAGGGCTTCTGTCTGTGGCAGCTTCTTGTGAATCTCATGAGGCAGGGAGTGCCTTCCTTTCCTTTGCATCAGATGAAGGACAATTTCACAGCACTTGGCCTCTGTCCCCTACCTGCTACTTCCTTGATCATCTGGTGTCTTTACATGTAAGAACACTGTCTCCCTCTGGAATGTGGTGTATTCCTGTGCCTCCTACAGTGACACATTGTCACCTGTCACTGACCATTCCTCTTCCTCCATGTGGCACTACACCCTCTGACCTGGTGTCAGCCCAGCTTCATCCAGCTCCCAGGCTGCCTCCCTTCTAGACTTTCCCCAGGTACTCTGCTGCCCAAATGGACCACAGACCACTCTGCCTAATGTGGAAATGTCTAGAGGAGGTCACTAAATGTTCCTTTAATTTTTGGCAGCCAACTTCTGCTTTTTACTGTAATGTTGGTAAAGACATACTGTACAACACAGAATCTAAGTAAAAGCAGTAAAATTTAATTAGTTGAAAATCAAGTTTGGGGGTTCAACAGGGTTAAGGTCAGCATCATTTGTAAGAGCCAGGATCTGAACTTGTCGGAGTACTCAGGTGCTCCCTGTCATGTCCTACTGTGCCCTCAAGCTACTGAGCAGAGTGTCCTCTACCCAGCACTAGGTGAACTTCTGGCCAGTGTTAGTAGGTCAAGGTACACAGGGCCTGGACTCCCTATTCATACCTGCTCCTGAGGAACCTGCAGACCAGAGCCACCTGAGGAGAAATGGGGTAGATCACATACTGTATGGGGAGCCCAGGCAGAGGATTTGGAGGGAGGAGGGTTCTAACAAGTGCCATCTCTGAGGTTCGCTGCAGAGGCACAAAGTGGACAAGAGAAACTTCAGCCTGTCCCCAGCCTCAGGACACACACAGGTCAGGCACACAGTAGCAGGTCATCTAAAGTGCAGATCTGAGCAGGAAGGAAGGACTGCCATACTGGGAAGTCAAGGAGCGGCAGAGGAGGGCGTGGGCTCAGTTTGCTGAGCGCATTTGTCGCAAAAGCGTGCAGGAAGGCCAAGAGCTGGAAAAGACAAAAGAGACACTGATCGTTAGTCATTCTCTGAACAATTGCGTGCTGGATAGATCCAAAGGTCTGGGCTCCAGCCAGCCCAGCTCTGGGCCTGCCCATGGGACTCAGGCAGGGAGAGCTGCTGCCAAGCTGGGGCAGATGCCCAGTGTAGGTCCTCCTGAGCCGTAGTCCCACAGCACTCCAGAGTGATTTAACCTTGAGGGCCATGGTCACAGGGTTCCAGTCTTATGGCAGCGAGAGCTCTGTGGTCTTAACACCCACAATTCCACTACCCGGAAGCTGTTTGCTTAGCTGTGAAAAACCCTGGACACCCAGAAATGTTCCCAGGGTTGAGGAATGGTGACTATGATTCAATGAGGCCCTCTGCTCTTGTGGGGTGTGCTTACAGTGCTCAGATGCAAAGGATCAGGGTGATGGACAGGCGGCCACACAAGGAAAGCTCAGGGAGGGAGGCCAGCACTGCCTCCTATAAAGAGGGAAAGTCTGCTGGTGCCTGTTGGACCTCAGCAGTGAGGGGTGTGGTCCCTGACATACCAGCCAGCCTGTGACTGTCTTCATACTCCAATCTTAGGACCAGTTCCTGTGAGTTGCCATGCTGCAAGAGAGAACAGCCATCAGGATCCTGGGTGACACAAATCTAGCCAGCTCTGAGACAATGACCCATTCAGACCTGAGGCATCAGGCAGGGGTAAGGGGCAAAAGGGGACCTGGTCTATGGGTCTCATAGCTAGAGGGGAGCACTATTTCTGCACTCAACACACTGGACAGAGGTGCCCCCATGTTTCCCGCATGCATTCTCTCTCCTCTTTTGTCCCTGCCCCCCTCTCTTGTGTAACAGCCTCCTCTGTAAGCAAGAAGGTAAACAACAAAAATATATTCCTGAATAACTTCCTGAAACTGAAGAGATTCACCTCGCCCCCCATCTGCCAGAGGAAGCAAAGCCAAGCAGCAAGGACTCAGACCAGAGACCCCAGAAGCAGCAGAAACCAGCCAAGCTGCCTGCAGAGCTTTAGACAGCTGAGGGACCTGGACAAGACACTGCACTGCAACCTGCTGAGCTGCCTGTAGACTGTGCAGTGTGCTCCAGGGACCCAGCTCCTGTGAGCTGTCTGTCACCCTTGTGGGGGTGGCTTTGGTAATCCAGTTGCCTTTGAATCATTTCTGCTCCTTTAGTGACCCCTTATCAATATTCCTACAAGTGAGCCCCATAAACTCTATGGGTTCACCAAGACCAACCTCGGTGGTCTCCATACATGAGTCTGTTGTGTGTTCTCTATATGGAGTGAGTAGACAAATACATGTTTTTGTCCCAGGAAAACTTTTGTCATACAAATCACACCTCCACCAAATCCTCTACTCAAAATGGACCAAGGGACCTTGAAGGAAGAATTGGTTGAGGGAGAGATAAGAACCTTTCTGTGTCTGGACAGGATGAAAAACATCTGATACCTGCTGCAGCATTCACCTTGAAGTACCAAACACTTACTTGAGTATGTTCCACTAATGTCCAGGTGGTGAAGTTTGATCCCACGTATGTTACCACAGCAGTTAACCCCCAGTACATGGGAAGAATGGCCAAGTCCAGGGGCCATGGCACTGAATAAACCACTTCTGTTTCACTCACCAGTGACAAGTAGACAGTCCCACCCACAATAAGTCGAGGAGGCTAGGGTGGAAAGGATACATTAATGACACAATTCCATCAGCCATGCCTGGGTACCAGCCTAGCTTGTTTGATGCAAGGGTCAAGGTCAGAGGTACATGTTTTCAAATCCGAACCTCAGCCTTATCTCCAGCACCTCTGTCTTCCTCCCCAGGACTTGGGATGTCTGGTCCTCTGCTGTTGTCTCTGGCCCAGGACTCGCTCCAGCCATGCCTGCTCAACCCCTATGCATCTCCCACAATGTAGCCTCAGTTTCCAGCCCAGCAGCACCTCTCACTGCTTGTGCACATGCAAACAGGCATGCACCCATATCCCAGCACCAGGGGACAATGGCTTTACCAAAACAAATGCACTTTATTATTGATGGTGAGCTTCATTTGCCCAAATAATGCAAAATGTAAATCCAAGACAACACAGAAAGCTACAAAGAAGACTGGTTATGACCATAACTGAAGTCTATGATCCAGAAAGCCTGTCACAGACTTCCCACCGCTGTCTTCCCAATAAATGCCTTCATTTTTATGAGGTAAGGCATACACTTTCTTCTCTCTCACTGTGGCATGTCATTTTACTGGTTACCACCCTAATATCTGCAAAGTCTGTCTCTTCTTTCTGTGTTCTGACTTTAGATGGAAGGGAAATAGCAAAGAAGGGGCAGGGCCCAAGTAGGCTTGTCAGCTGCTGTTGCATTAAATAAAGTTTTAATCAAAACTACTGTTGTCTCGGGAATGCTTTAGCACTAAGGCAGCATTCCTAAGTCCTCAGTTTCTTCAGAATGGAAAGCTCGCCTCTGAGGCCTATGATGAAAAAGGATGGTGATTCCTGCTGAGATCACACTGGGATGACCCTGTCCCATCCTGCAAGCAGTTGTGTGTGTGAACCCTTACACTCACACACACACGGCAAACATACATGTGAGTGTGGTGTGTGAAAATATGCCAGCCTGCAGCCCAGGCCATAATGTCAACAATTAATAAATGGGACCTCATGAGACTGAGAAGCTTCTGTAAGGCAGGAGACACTGTCAAGCGAACAAAGCGACAGCCTACAGACTGGGAAAAGATCTTCAACAACCCTACATCTGACAAAGGTCTAATATCCAAAATATATAAAAACTCAAGAAATTAAACACCACCAAACCAAATAACCCAACTGAGAAATGGGGCTTGGAACTAAACAGAGAATTCTCAACGGAGGAATATCCAATGGCTGAGAAACACTTAAAGAAATGCTCAACCTCCTTAGTCATCAGGGAAATGCAAATCAAAACAACTCTGAGATTCCATCTTACACCCATCAGAATGGCTAAGATCAAAAATTCAAGCGACACCACATGCTGGCGAGGATGTGGGGAGAGAGGAACACTCCTTCATTGCTGGAGGGAATGCAAACTAGTACAGCCACTTTGGAAATCTATCTGGTGCTATCTCAGAAAACTGGGAATAGGGCTTCCTCAAGACCCAGCTTTTCCACTCCTTGGAATATAGCCAGAAGATGCTCCAGCACACAAGAAAATTTGCTCAACCATGTTCATAGCAGCCTTATTCATAATAGCCAGAACATGGAAACAGCCTAAGTGTCCCTCAGTAGAAGAATGGATAAAGAAACTGTGGTACATATACACTATGGAATACTACTCAGCTATTAAAAACAAAGAATTCCTGAAATTTGTGGACAAATGGATTGAGCTAGAAATGAGCATAATGAGTGAGGTAAGCCAGAATCAGAAAGACTCAAATGGTATATACTCACTTATATCTGCATACTAGCCCAAGGGACATATTCGACGAAAGCCTTCACTTACCAGGAAACTAGGACAGAGGGGAGGACATCCTATGGAGACTCTGGATGAGAGAAGCATGGGAGAATAGCAAAGTAGAAGGATCCAGAGGGTCCTAGAAACCTACAAGTAGAACATTATGGTAGGCAGATTTGGGCCCAGGGGTCCTGCTCAAACTAAGGCACCAGCCAAGGACAATACAGGCGGTAACTTTAAACCCCTACCCAGATCTAGACAATGGTCAGATCAGTCTCCACAGTAGAGTGGAGAGTGGGATATGACTTTCTCACGTACTCTGGTGTCTCACATTTGACCATGTCCCCTGGAGGGGGAGACCTGGTGGCACTCAGAGGAAGGACAGCAGGTTACCAAGAAGAGACTTGATACCCTATGAGCATATACAGGGGGAGGTAATCCCCCTCAGGAACAGTCATAGGGGAGGGGAATAAGAGGAAAATGGGAGGGAGGGAAGAAGGGGAGGATACAAGGGATGGGATAACCATTGAGATGTAACAAGAATAAATTAATAAAAAAAAGAAATTTAAAAAAAAGAAAGAAAATATCTCAGCCTGTGAGGCCAAGAGGGACTCAGATGTCTGCTGCATCACTCTCTCTGTCATGCCTTTGCTGTAGCATCTCTGACTAGAGTCTCCAAAGCACTGAAGTTCAGGTAGCAAAGCCACAGATGACTTTTCATGTGGCTGCTGAGATCCTAATTTGGGCTCTTAGGTTTTTGCTTGTTTGTTTCTAAGATATTTTACTTATTTCAGATAGGATCTCTGTGTGTAGTCTGGCTGTCCTAGAACAGTCTATATAAGCCAATCTGACCTTGATTATGCAGAGATGTACCTGGTTCTGATGTGTGCAAGTGCGTGTCTCTCTCTCTCTCTCTCTCTCTCTCTCTCTCTCTCTCTCTCTCTCTCTGTCTCTGTCTCTCTCTCTCTCTCTCTCTCTCTCTCTCTCTCTCTCTCTCTCTCTGTGTGTGTGTGTGTGTGTGTGTGTGTGTGAAAATTGAACAATACAACCTATTTTTTTCCTTTTAATATACAAAGAGAGATGAGGGGAGACAGAGAGAGACAGAAGGAAATAGAGGAAGGGACAAGACAAAAGGAGGGGGAAAGAGAAGTGAAGTGCTGGGCCTGGGATTGCAACGTGGAGCCCAAACTGCTCAGGAGGTTGAAGCCGGAGGATCCCAGGCTCCAGTCATGGCTGCAGAGCAGAGTGAGTTCAAGACCAACCTGTTCACTTTACTGAGGCCCCATTGCACTATAAAAAGTAAAAGGAAGCTGGGCCTGCCTCAAATGTAAAGATTTCATAACATGTTGTAAGGTTCTGGGTGCTAACCCGAGTACATGTTATTTTAAGAAAGAGAGAGACAGAGACAGACAGACAGAAAGAAAGAAAGAAAGAAACAAAGAAAGAAAATAAGGATTATTTTAATTAGGGAAATGATTCTGGGGCTATCCTTGCCTCAACTACTCCTATCTTTGTATTCCTATGGAATCCTTTCGTGGCCACAGTGGCTAGTGGCCAGCACAGTCACAGGACAACCCCAGCTCTTTTCCAGAGTCTCTCCAGTCACTCCCCCTCCTCCCACCACAGTGCTTTCAGTCTGTGACATCATCCACAGGGCACCCACTGGATGTGTCCCTCAGCAAAGCTCTGCCTGGGTCCTGAGCTGCATCCTTTCCCAGCAGCCATGAGATTCTCCTCCTTTCAAACTCAACTCTACAAGAAGCTCATCTGGTTCCTGCACGGTTCCTCTCTGCACACTTGGGACCAGTGGCTGCTTTAGCACAGCCTGGCCCTCATTGTAGTATGGTGGCCGGGCTTGTGAGTGTTTGGGTTTAATTGACCACACACACTTTCCCATGGAATCTGCTACATCACACCCTCACTAACAGAATTCTCTCTAGGTCTCTCTCTTTTGTTCTTTAACTGAAAATACTTGATCCAGAACTTTTCGATGCTTTATTTGGTAAAGGCTTAAAGAAAGCACTGATCTAGTTGTTTATTGGTTATGGAATTACAGGTGAATTATTCCCTTCTTAGGTCCCCAAACCAGAGACCAAAGGCTAACTGAGGTGTCCGCTAACATATCAAAGTTGGCACCAGATGAACATAAGGAAAAGGGAAACAAGGAAGGACAGGACCTTGCTGGATGTGGTGGAGAGGAAGGTTTGCTGTAGATAAGAGGGAGAACAGAACCACTGAGGAACCTGAGAGAGTCCAGTGAGCATAACCTCAGCTGGGCCAAGAAACTGGCACAGCCAAAATGGCTGAGTTACTCAGGGGCCAGAGGGGCTGCACCTGGAGAAGGTTAGGGTAGGGGGCAGGGGATGCCAGGCACACTGGACACACATAGCCTCTGGGGGACACAGGGAGAACCTGGCAGCCAGAGTCCACTTTGATACGTTAAGAGGCACAACCATCAGACCTAATGCCACTGCAGTACCTGCCCCACCACATCCCAACACCTCCCTCAGTACAGGGGAGGGGACCAATGCTCTCTGCCACACCAAGACAGGGGCTTTGCCCTTGAAAAACCGTTTGTCTTTGGAGGTTAGTTTTGATACCTAGAAATTTCCACAAAGCCCAGCTGTCTGTAAAGCTCTCCCAGCTGGCTCCCTCTGACCACCTGCACCTCAGGCCTCAGCACAAGGGCTCCCTTCATCTGTGCAGAAGCCTGTGCCTGTGAGGCCTCCAAGCAGGGACTCCAGGGACTGGGCTAAGAATACACATTTTTCTTTTCAGGTAACAGTGTCAGCTATTTTCTGACAGGATGATTACACCTCCTCAACACACACACACACACACACACACACACACACACACACACACACACTCACTCACTCACCCTAATTCACAATGATACTTGTAAGGGTACAGTTTGTCTGGAGCCCAGGACTCACCGCTGTGGTTTCTTCCCATCTTGACAAAAGATCCATTTTAACAACCACCCAGATCCTGTTGTTCTCATCCTTATAAACTCCAGGGCTTAAGCAGAACAGTTTGACTGGGGGAAACCCCTGGGGACCTGATGGTGCAGAAGCCATAGTAAGGAGCTCATCTAATTTCTTACCTCCCTAATATACAGTCCTGAAGGGGCAGGACAGAGAACTCAACACACCTTGCAGCAGGGCCTGGGGGGAGTAAACCCAGTTCACCTGCACCCGGGCCAGGAGCTCAGCTCACCAGATGCCCTGGGCTCTCAGGCTAGCCCTCTGGAGAGCTCTCTCTGTCCCTTGCCCACACTTGAGGGAATTGTTCTGACCAGCACGTGTCCAGCAGGTCTTCATCAGCTCCCTCCTGTCAGCTGACCCTCTGCATGTAGGCAGTGGTTCTCAGCCTTCCCAGTGCTGGGACCCCTTAATGCAGCTCCTCATGTTGGGGTGACCCCCAACCATACTTATTTTCCTTGCTACATCAAACTGTAACTTTGCTACTGTTATGATAGCCAATGTAAGTATTTGGGGAGATAGAGGTTTGCAAAGAGGATTTCTACCCACCATTGAGAAGAGGTGCCCTGGGGTTATCTGGGCAAGACCCTCCTGGGGTAAATTCCTTCTCCTGGAAAACAAGTAGACACACCTCAGATGTTTGTGATCAGGATCAAGTAAAATGTGCTGGTGTCTGGCATGGGACCACAGTGTTTCTTCCAAGCTTTGCCATTGGCCCTAGATTCGGATGGCCCCATAATCTGGCCATCTCTTTTGCTCTGCTTTGCTGAGGTCACAGGAGGACTGACCTAAAGCAGCCTGGTGATGTCTGCACCCTGTGCTCTGAAGACCTGGTCAATATGTCCTTCTCCTTTGAGAGCCCAAAAGCCAGATTCTTCCCATCCTGGCCCAGATCATGTGGAACACCTGTGTCTCCATCTTTTTCATCCTCCTCCCCATTTCTTTCTTCCTTCTTTCCTACCTTCCTTCCTTCCATCCTTCTTTCCCTCCTTCCCTTCCTCCCTCCTTTCCTTCCTTCATCTCTCTGCAGTGTCTCACGCAGCCCAAGTTGTCCTCAAACACACATTGTAGCTGAGGATGACCATCAATTCCTCATTCTCCTGCCTCAGCCTCTCCAGTGCTGGGATTACATCACCGTGCCCAGTTCTGTGTGGTCAAGCAATCCAACCCATTGTTTTGCAAATGCTACACAACATCCTATCAACTGATCTCCACCCCGAAACTCATGTCAGGCAATTCCTAGGAGTCCTGGCTAGTTTTGTGTTAACTTGACATAGGTTAGGACCACATGAAAGGAAGGGACATCAGTTAAGAAAATGCCTCCATAGAATCAGGCTGTGGGCCAGCCAACGGTGCATATTCTTAATTAGTTATTGATGGGAGAGGGCACAGCCCATTGTGGTGGGGCCATTCCTTAAGCTGGGTCCTGGGTTCTGTAAGAAAGAAGACTGAGCAAACCAGGGGGAGCAAGTAGTAATCAGATCCAGCCTCCAGGTTCTGGCCCTGTTTAAGTTCCTGTGTAGCAAAGCTGAGCTCCACCTGCGGAGGAAATCCTTCACAAACCACTGGTATAAAGTGTGGTTGGTTGCAGGGGGTTCCAGACCACAGAAAGTGGCACTGTGCTGGCCTTTGGAGGCTGAAAGAGGGGCACTGTGCTGTGAGCACACCTTGCTCAGCCACTCCAGGTGACTGGGCCTAAACACCAGGCACACTGAGGTAGAGCGCCTAAAGCACAAGGCATGGCTGGATGGGAAGTGAGCCAGCAGCAGTGGATGGAGAAACACAGAGGGAACTGAGGGTGTGCAGAGACCACACAATGGTCAGGCTCCTGTGACAAAGGCTCTGACCTCTCTGTCTCTCCTTGCTGCCTGATTCACCAAGATGGGAGCAGGCAACCTCACATCCCCGCCACCACCTCCCACCACCTCCCAGGATGCCTTCCTCACCCTGATGCACTGTATCTCCTCAAACCATGAGCCAGAAGAGCCTCCTCTTTAACTTGTTTCTCATCAGATGTTAGGTCAATTTTGACAAGAGTGAACAGTGAGCCTGGGTCCCCATCCCTGGCGTTAATGGTGCATCTTACCTCTGGGTTAGCGCTGTCATCTTCTAGGCAGGGTCAGCAAGAAACAAGATGTGAAAGATGCTTGTACTCATTGCCTGTCAGTGTCTTTAGCACAGACTAACCTTTCTGCAAACGTGGGGTGTGTTGGACTCCACATTCTCCGCCCTTCATTTGTGCACCCCATTCCTGTGTGTGCGCCAGCCTCTCTCTTAGCCTCTCTGTGCCTGGCTGCCCAGGTCCTTAGCAGGCAGTGGATGAGACTCTACCTGCCGAGCGTCACTGTGTCGTGTCTATGCTGCTTCTCTACCCTCCCTCTCTTCTCTCCCAGAAGGTTGACATTTCTAACACACACAACTTTCACAGTAATTTCAGGATCAGATAATGTAAGTAAAAAATCTAAGTTTGGTTTTACTGTACTTATGAATTAGTTCACAAAATACACCTTTATCTGAAAGGGTTTGAAATGTCATCATGGGCTATTATACTAATCCTTGTCTGCTAGCTTTATTATCATTATTTCAATTTTATATATAAAGGAACTGAAGTGTAGAAGTGAAATGCCCAGGTCACACGACTAGTCTACAATCTAGCCTCTTTCCATCAAAGGCTTCTCCGCTCTCCCTTTCTAGCAGTTTTTGGGGTTTTCAATTTATTTTTTCCCTTTGGTTTTACTTTGTTGTGTTTAGTTTAGTTTTGTTATAAGACAGGTATTTTTCTCTGTAACTCCCTGGCTGTCCTGGACTCCCACTCTAGACCAGGCTGGCCTTGAACTCTCACAGAACTCCTTGCCTCTGCCTCTTCAGTGCTGGGATTGGAGGCTTGCTGGCAGGATTAATGTTTTAAAATCAGCTTCACAGTTTTTTTTCAGTACTTTTTTCCTGACTTTGTATATAAAGAAGAGCTTGGGTGTTCATACCTTGAATTTATAAATAAATAACTTGCTAGATGCTATATATACTTACAGGTAGGTGAGGTTATACACCTCATACCCACCACCACTTTTCAGGGCTTGTTATATAATTAGTAAACTGCTTTTTGCCTCCTCAAAAATATCTCTCAAGTCTAACCACCAGAGAGGAAATGGGACTTGGCTAGTTTTCTAACTCATCCTGTGATGGTTTCCTTTTTGACTGGACTCACCTCACTTGGGAAACTGAGGCATACCTCTAGGGTGTTTGGGGTAAGGCACATCATGAATGTATGCATATATCCCATGGGCTGTGAGTTCCAGATGAATAAAGGAGGGAAGGAGAAAACAGGAACGCCTTCCCTTCCTCCATGCCCTGCCTCACAGTGATATGAACTGAAGTGCTTCCCACAGCCCTGCACAAACCAGACAAGTCCTTTCTCTTTCTCAAGTCGTTGACATCTGGATATTTGGCCACAGCAGTGAACTAACACAAACTCCCAGTTCTCCTCTCCCACCGCCTGCTTGTCCAGGTCTTGTTTCTTCTAGCAGATGCTGTTCTCCTTGGAGTAATATGGTCTTGGATCTGTTCCTTTAAGATGGACAGTGTCTTCCCTATTTCCTCCAAGTCCAGGCTTGGGTGGAACTGTCTCCTCCACCAAGCGCTGGGTCCCCTTGTTTCTGAGGAGGAATTGAGCAGCTCACCCTCAAGGCCAGGGAACATTCTCACTAGAGCAGGCCATGCAGGCAGCAGGAGTTTGCAGTAGGGGAAGCTGTTCACTTCAGGGTGAGCAGGAGGCAAAGCTGGGGAGGCTGGATCTCAGCTGGCTCTCCTTCTCCCTGGTTTTTATTCCATTCAGACCTGCAGCCCATGGAGAGGACTCTGCCCAGTGTGCTCTTCCCTCTCAGTTCTCTTTGGAAATACATTCAAGGTGCACCGAGAGCCATGCCTCAGTAGCACCCTAAGTCACTCTGTACCTAGGCAACAGGCTAAAGAGGGGAGCAGGGTTTCCTAGAGACCAGGGTCTGCCATCAATGCATGTTCCCACAGGAAGAGGCAGTATCAGGCTTCTGGTTGAGGTCATTCCTGCATGCACCTTGGGACAAATGCTGAGAGAACTCCCTAGACTCACCCTTTGCCCACATGGACCAGTACATCACAAGGGCAGAATTGTCAGCTGGAAGCAACCTCAACTCCCAACCCACGGTAATGTGGCAGTGTCTAGACACATCTGTAGTCCAGTGGGCAGAGGGCAGGGATGTATGTTCACCCTGTGTGCTCACCAGAACATTTCATGACATAGCAGAATATGACCCAACTGTCCTGAAAGGCCACTTCTGAAATCCTGCTCCACATACAGGCCCAAAGAGTGCCTTGGGTTGATATCAGACCTACCAGACATCTGCCTATATCCAGAATTGTCTCCAAGACCCAGACTTATTACCCAGCACAAGGGAAAACATCTCTGGGTTTGAAAACCTGCCATCCTCCTCCCTGTGGTCCTGTCTCCTCTTGTGTGAGTCCCTGCCCTCTGCTCATCTCTCTGTCTCAGAGAAACCCCTAGAGCCACTGGTGAAGGTGAACTTCAGGGCTGATCTTACAATCTGCTCAGTTGTCTTGTTGTGTGGTTTTCCTTTCCCTAAGTCATGAACATATTTCCCTATTTTTCGACAAATACTTTCTTTAAGGACAAGGTCTCAATCAGAAAATGGTAGCAAACACCATCAATCCAGCACTGGGGAGGCAGGGGCAAGTGGATCTCTGTGAATTAAAGGCCAGCAAAGTCTACAGAGATAGTTCCAGAATAGCTAGGGACACACAGACACACAGAGACACATACAGACCACCCCCCCACACACACACATTTCTTCAACCACCAAAAAACAAATAAACTGAACAACCCCAAAAGAGGTCTCAGGTAGCCCAGGCCGGCTTTGAACTCACTACATATCTAAGGATCAACTTGAACTTCTGATTTTCTGGCCTCCCTCTCCCCAAGCTGAGATCCCAGCACTTGCTAACACAGTGTTTTGATCCCTTGGTTGTGCCATCCTGAGAGATAGAACTTACAGCTCTGTGTGCTAAACAGACACACTAGCAACTGAGCTCCAGCACCAGCCCTGTAAGGGCCTTTAGAGATTCACTCTGTAAAGTTAGGGCTTCTGTCTGTGGCAGCTTCTTGTGAATCCTGTGAGGCAGGGAGTGCCTTCCTTTCCTTTGCGTCAGATGAAGGACAATTTCACAGCACCTGGCCTCTGTCCCCTACCTGCTACTTCCTTGATCATCTGGTGTCCTCACATGCGAGGACACTGTCTCCCTCTGGAAAATGGAGCATTCCTGTGTGCCTCCTACAGTGACACATTGTCACCTGTCACTGACCATTCCTCTTCCTCCATGTGGCACTACACCCTCTGACCTGGTGTCAGCCCAGCTTCATCCAGCTCCCAGGCTGCCTCCCTTCTAGACCTTCCCCAGGTACGCTGCTGCCCAAATGGACCACAGACCACTCTGCCTAATGTGGAAATTTCTAGAGGAGGTCACTAAATGTTCCTTTAATTTTTGGCAGCCAACTTCTGCTTTTTACTGTAATGTTGGTAAAGACATACTGTACAACACAGAATCTAAATAAAAGCAGTAAAGTTTAATTAGTTGAAAAACAAGCTTGGGGGTTCACTAGGGTTAGGCTCAGCATCATTTGTGAGAGCCAGGGATCTGAATTTGTCAGAGCACTCAGGAGCCCCCTGTCCATGTCGCACTGTGCCCTCAAGCTACTGAGCACAGTGTCCTCTACCCAGCACCAGGTGGACTTCCAGCCAGTGTTAGCAGCTCCAGGCACACAGGGCCTGGACTCCCTATCCATACCTGCTCCTCAGGAACCTAGAGACCAGAGCCACCTGAGGAGAAATGGGGCAGATCTCCAACCACAACAGTACTGGGAGCCCAGGCAGAGGATTTGGAGGGAGGAGGGTCCTAACAAGTGCCATCTCTGAGGTTCACCCCAGAGGCACAAATGGGGCAAGAGAAGCTTCAGCCTGTCCCCAGCCTCAGGACACACACAGGCCAGGCACACAGTAGCAGGTCATCTAAAGTGCCTATCTGAGCAGGCAGGAAGGACTGCCATACTTGGAAGTCAAGGAGCAGGCAGAGGAGGGCGTGGGCTCAGTTTGCTGAGCGCATTTGTCGCAAAAGCGTGCAGGAAGGCCAAGAGCTGGAAAAGACAAAGGACACACTGATTATTAGTCATTCTCTAAACAATTGCGTGCTGGATAGATCCAAAGGTCTGGGCTCCAGCCAGCCCAGCTCTGGGCCTGCCCATGGGACTCAGGCAGGGAGAGCTGCTGCCAAGCTGGGGCAGATGCCCAGTGTAGGTGCCCCTAGCCATAGTCCCACAGCACTCCAGAGTGATTTAACCCTGAGTGCCATGGTCACAGGGTTCCAGTCTTATGGCAGCAAGAGCTCTGTGGTCTTAACACCCACAATTCCACTACCTGGAGGCTGTTTGCTTAGCTGTGAAAAACCCTGGACACCCAGAAATGTTCCCAGGGTTGAGGAATGGTGACTATGATTCAGTGAGGCCCTCTGCTCTTGTGGGGTGTGCTTACAGTGCTCAGATGCAAAGGATCAGGGTGATGGACAGGCGGCCACACAAGGAAAGCTCAGGGAGGGAGGCCAGCACTGCCTCCTATAAAGAGGGAAAGCCTGCTGGTGCCTGTTGGACCTCAGCAGTGAGGGGTGTGGTCCCTGACATACCAGCCAGCCTGTGACTGTCTTCATACTCCAATCTTAGGACCAGTTCCTGTGAGTCGCCATGCTGCAAGAGAGAACAGCCATCAGGATCCTGGGTGACACAAATCTAGCCAGCTCTAAGACAATGACCCATGCAGACCTGAGGTGTCAGGAAGGGGTAAGGGGCAAAAGGAGACGTGTTGTGGTCCCATAGCTAGAGGGGAGCATTACTTCCACACCCAACACACTGGGCAGAGGTGCCCACATGTGTGCCCACAAGCATTCTCTCTCCTCCCCCATCCCTGTTCCCCTCCGTTGTACCACAGCCTCCTCCTTGGACAGGAAGGTAAACAACAACAAAAGTATCCTCAAGGACTCCCTGAAACTGAACAGATTCACCTCGCCCCCATCTGCCAGAGGAAGCAAAGCCAAGCAGCAAGGACTCAGACCAGAGACCCCAGAAGCAGCAGAAACCAGCCAAGCTGCCTGCAGAGCTTTAGACAGCTGAGGGACCTGGACAAGACACTGCACTGCAACCTGCTGAGCTGCCTGTAGGCTGTGCAGTGTGCTCTAGGGTCCCTACTCATGTGAGCTGTCTGTCACCCTTGTGGGGTGGCTTTGGTGATGCAGTTGCCTTTGAATCATTTCTGCTCCTTTAGTGACTCCTTATCAATATTCCTACAAGTGAGCCCCCATAAACTCTATGGGTTCACCAAGACCAGCCTTGGTGGTCTCCATACATGAGTCTGTTGTGGGTTCCCTATATAGAGTGAGTTGACAAGTCCATGTTTTTGTCCCAGGAAAACTTTTGTCATACAACCCACACCTTCACCAAATCCCTTTCTCAAAATGGGCCAAGGGATCTAAAAGGAGCCCTTGAAGGAAGAATTTGTTGAGGGAGAGACAAGAGCCTTTCTGTGTCTGGACAGGATGAAAAGCATTTGATAACTGCTGCAGCATTCATCTTAAAGTACCAAACACTTGCCTGAGAATGATCCATTAATCTCCAGGATGTGAAGTTTGATCCCAAGTATGATGCTGTAGTGTTTAACTCCCAGACCATAGGTAGAATGGCCAAGTTCATGGGCCGCGCAAACATCTTAACCAATTCCATTCTGCTCACCAGCCACAAGTAGACAGTCTTACTGACCTCAAGCCGAGGAGACTAGAGTGGAATCAATTCATTAGAGGCAGGATTCCATCAGCATGGCTGGGTACCACCCTAGCTTGTTTGCTGCAAGGGTTAAGGTCAGAGGTATATGTTTCAACAGCCTGACCTCAGACTTGTCTTCAACACCTCTGTCTTCTTCCACAGAACATGGGATGTGTCTGGTCCTCTGCTGCTGTCTGGTTCACAACTCACCCCAGCCATCTGCACATCGCCAATGCATCTCCCACAATGTAGCCACAGTTAAAATGCTAAAATGCAACCTATATTTTTTCCTGTTTGTTAAAATGCTAAGAAAGATAGGGGAGGCAGTGGGGGGAGGTGGGAGAGGCGAAGGAATAGAGAGAGAGAGGAGAGGGAGAGGGAGGAACAAAACAAGGGAGGAAGAAAGAGAAGTGAAATGCTCGCCCTGGTACTGTGACTTGGAATCCCAAACTGCTCAGAAAGGATGAGGCAAGAGGATCACAAACCCCACTCCTGTCTGCACTACAAAGTGAGTGGAACACCAACCTGTTCAATTTAGAGAGATCCTGTTAGAGTATTTAAAAAGGGAGGTGGCAGGGATGGAGACATGGCTCTGTGGTTAAGAGCACTGACTGCTCTTCCAAAGGTACTGAGTTCAATTGCCAGCTACCACATGGTGGCTCACAGCCATCTATAATGTGATCTGATGCCCTCCTCTGGCCTGCAGGTGTACATGCAGGCAGAGCACTGTATATGTTATAAATAAATAAATAAATAAATAAATAAATTTTTTTAAAAGTCTGGGATGTGCCTCAGTTCTGGAGATTCACTAGCACATTGCAAGGTGCTGAGTTCAATCTTCAGTACAAATTATTTAGAAAAAGACAGACAGAGAGAAACTAAAGAATTATCTTAATTAGGGAAATGATTCAAGGGTTGACCGTGCCTAAATTACTCCAATCTTTATATTCCTATGAAAGCCTTTCTCTGGCCACTGTGAATGGTGGCCAGCACAGTCACAGGACAACCCCAGCTCTTTTCCAGAGTCTCTCCAGTCACTCTCCCTCCTCCCACCACAGTGCTTTCAGTCTGTGACATCATCCACAGGGCACCCACTGGATGTGTCCCTCAGCAAAGCTCTGCCTGGGTCCTGAGCTGCATCCTTTCCCAGCAGCCATCAGATCCTCCTCCTTTCAAACTCAACTCTACAAGAAGCTCATCTGGTTCCTGCACGGTTCCTCTCTGCACACTGGGACCAGTAGCAGCTTTAGCACAGCCTGGCCCTCATTGTAGTATGGTGGCCGGGCTTGTGAGTGTTTGGGTTTAATTGACTACACACAATTTCCCATGGAATCTGCTACATCACACCCTCACTAACAGAATTCTCTCTAGGTCTCTCTCTTTTGTTCTTTAACTGAAAATACTTGATCCAGAACTTTTTGATGCTTTATTTGGTATAGGCTTAAAGAAAACACTGATCTAGTTGTCTATTGGTTATGGAATTACAGGTGAATTATTCCCTTCTTAGGTCCTCAAACCAGAGACCAAAGGCTAACTGAGGTGTCCGCTAACATATCAAAGTTGGCACCAGATGAACATAAGGAAAAGGGAAACAAGGAAGGACAGGACCTTGCTGGATGTGGTGGAGAGGAAGGTTTGCTGTAGATAAGAGGGAGAACAGAGCCACTGAGGAACCTGAGAGAGTCCAGTGAGCAAAACCTCAGCTGGGACAAGGGAGGAGGCGAAGGGAGTGAGGAGGTAAGGAGGGGAGAGGAGGGAAGGGGAGAGATGACAGAGGAGAATCCAATCAAGACAGCTGGGCCCAGAAACTGGCACAGCCAAAATGGCTGAGTTACTCAGGGGCCAGAGGGGCTGCACCTGGAGAAGGTTAGGGTAGGGGGCAGGGGATGCCAGGCACACTGGACACACATAGCCTCTGGGGGACACAGGGAGAACCTGGCAGCCAGAGTCCACTTTGATACGTTAAGAGGCACAACCATCAGACCTAACGCCACTGCAGTACCTGCCCCACCACATCCCAACACCTCCCTTAGTACAGGGGAGGGGACCAACACTCTCTGCCACACCAAGACAGGGGCTTGGCCCTTGAAAAACAGTTTGTCTTTGGAGGTTAGTTTTGATACCTAGAAATTTCCACAAAGCCCAGCTGTCTGTAAAGCTCTCCCAGCTGGCTCCCTCTGACCACCTGCATCTCAGCCTCCGCACAAGGACTCCCATCACCTGTAGATCAGCCTGTGCCTGTGAGGCCCCCAAAGCAGGAGCTTCAGAGGTTGGGACTAAGAACAGACCCACTTGTTCAGGGACAAGTGTCAGCTATTTCATGACACAGTAAAAATAGCTCCTAAACACACACACACACACACACACACACACACACACACACACACACACACACACACACACCTACAAACATACCGGTAACGGTGCAGCCTTTGTGGAGCCCTAAAACTTACCATTTTATGATCTTCCTGAGGGTGACTAAGTTTCACATTTACAATAACCCAGATTCTCTTGTTCTCATCCTGATAAATACCAGCTTCTAAGCAGAACAGTTTGACTGGGGGAGACCCCTGGGGACCTGATGGTGCAGACGCCATAGTAAGGAACTCATCTAGTTCCTTACCTCCCTAATATACAGTCCTGAAGGGGCAGGACAGAGAACTCACCACACCTTGCAGCAGGGCCTGGGGGGAGTAAACCCAGTTCACCTGCACCTGGGCCAGGAGCTTAGCTCACCAGATGCCCTGGGCTCTCAGGCTAGCCCTCTGGAGAGCGCTCTCTGTTCCTTGCCCACACTTGAGGGAATTGTTCTGACCAGCACGTGTCCAGCAGGTCTTCATCAGCTCCCTCCTGTCAGCTGACCCTCTGCATGTAGGCAGTGGTTCTCAGCCTTCCCAGTGCTGGGACCCCTTAATGCAGCTCCTCATGTTGGGGTGACCCCCACCCATACTTATTTTCTTTGCTACATCAAACTGTAATTTTGCTACTGTTATGAAAGCTAATGTAAATATTTGGGGAGATAGAGGTTTGCAAAGGGTATTTCCACCCACCATTGAGAAGAGGTGCCCTGGGGTTATCTGGGCAAGACCCTCCTGGGATAAATTCCTTCTCCTGGAAAACAAGCAGACACTCCTCAGATGTGTGGGATCAAGTGAAATGTGCTGGTGTCTGGCATAAGACCAAGGGTCCTCTTCCTAGCGGTGTCCTTGGCCCTAGAGTCTGACTCCCACGTAATCTGGCCATGTTCTTAGCTCTGCTTTGCTGAGGTAACAGGAGGGCTGTCCTAAAGCCATGCCGGTGATGTCAGCACCCTGTGCTCTGAAAAGGGTCACTATGCCCTTCTCCTTTGAGAGCCCAGAAGCCAGACTCTTCCCATCCAGGCCCAGATGATGTGGAACACCTGTGTTCCGCCTCCTCCCTATTTCCTCACTTCCTTCCTTCCTTCCTTCCTTCCTTCTTA
Source organism: Acomys minous (assembly GCF_964271855.1). Taxonomy (NCBI): domain Eukaryota; kingdom Metazoa; phylum Chordata; class Mammalia; order Rodentia; family Muridae; genus Acomys; species Acomys minous. The sequence goes on from NC_140489.1 coordinate 14,707,766, forward strand.
CCTTTGTTCCTTCCTCCCTTCCTCCCTCCCTGCCTCCCTCCATTTCTTCCTTTCTTCCTCCCTTCCTTCTCCACTTCCTTCCCTCCCTCTGTTCTTTCCTTTTTTCTTCCTTCCTTCCTTCTATCCCTCCTTCCTTACTTCATCCCTGTCTTCTTTCCTTCCCTGTGTTCCCTCCTTCCCTTCTCCCCTCCCTTCCTTCCTTGCATCCTTCCTTCCTTTTTTTCCCTTCCTTCCTTCATCTCTCAGCAGTGTCTCCTGCAGCCCAAGTTGTCCTCAAACACACATTGTAGCTGAGGATGACCATGAATTCCTCATTCTCCTGCCTCAGCTTCTCTAGCGCTGGGATTACTCACCATGCCCAGTTCTGTGCGGTCCTCCCAATCATTCGCATGGCTTTGCACACGCTAGAACACCATTATATCAACTGACCTCCACCCAGACCCACGTCAGGCATTTCCTAGGTGTCCTGACTAGGTTTGTTTTACTTGACACAGGCTACAGTCACCTGAAAGAAAGGAACCTCAGGCTGTAGGCAAGCCTGTAGGGCACGTTCCTAATTAGTGACTGATGGGAGAGGGCCCAGGGCATTGTGGTGGGGCCACCCCTTGAGCCGGGTCCTGGGCTCTGCAAGAAAGAAGACTGAGCAGGCCAAGGGGAGCCAGCAGGAATCAGATCCAGCCTCCAGGGTCTGGCCCTGTCCTGACCTCTTAAGTTACGGACTACAAACTGGAAGTGTAAGGAATATAAACCATTCTTTCCCCGTCTTGCTTTTGGTCATGGTGTTTCATCACAGCAGTAGTAACCCTAACAACGACCCAAGTTACTGCATTGTGTCTCCCTACAACTATAGACTAGAGCCTGAAAACTATTCCCCAGGGGAAGAAACCGAGACATGAGTGCTGTGACTTCAGTGAGGTGGCTGGCACTGGGAAGCTGTGACTCACCTATACTTGGCTCTGACACTTTGCTACCAGCCTTAGCTGAGTCCCCCAGTGTATGATGGACATCCAGGTGGAGGCTCAGAATAAGTCCCCGGGAGAGAGAGAGAGGTGCCTGGAAATCAGGCCCTTTCTCCTCCAGCTAGTCTTTGTCCAAATCATGGCTGACAGGCGCTTATGTCTCCTGGCCAACTTGCCCCTCTCTGCTGCCTGGCATGGGAAGATTTTGAGCAGTGCAGGCTTCTCTCCAGGTCCTTTCTTGCCCAGAGATGAGCTCTGTCCTGCAATGCTGGGCTCCACCAGCAGGGGGAGTGCTCCCCAAGCCCCAGGTACTAAGTGTGGTTGGTTGCAGGGAGTTCCAGATCACAGAAAGTAGCACTGTGCTGGCTTTGGGGGCTGAGGCAGGAGCACTGTGCTGTGAGCACACCTTGCTCAGCCACTCCAGGTGACTGGGCCTAAACACCAGGCACACTGAGGTAGAGCGCCTAAAGCACAAGGCATGGCTGGATGGGAAGTGAGCCAGCAGCAGTGGATGGAGAAACAGAGGGAACTGAGGGTCTGCAGAGACCACACAATGGTCAGGCTCCTGTGACAAAGGCTCTGACCTGTCTGTCTCTCCTTGATGCCTGATTCACCAAGATGGGAGCAGACAACCTCACATCCCTCCCACCACCTCCCACCACCTCCCAGGACGCCTTCCTCACCCAGATGCACTGTATCTCCTCAAACCATGAGCCAGAAGAGCCTCCTCTTTAAGTTGTTTCTTGTCAGATGTTCAGTCAATTTTGACAAGAGTGAGCAGTGAGCCTGGATCCCCATCCCTGGCGTTAATGGTGTATCTTACCTCTGGGTTAGCACTGTCATCTTCCAGGCAGGGTCAGCAAGAAACAAGCTGTGAAGGATGCTTGTACTCATTGCCTGCCAGTGTCCTTAGCACAGACTAACCTTTCTGCAAATGTGGTGAGTGTTAGACTCCATGGTCTTCCACCCTTCATTTGTGCACCCCATTCCTGTGTGTGTGTGCCAGTCTTCTCTCTCAGCCTCTCTGTGCCTGGATGCCCAGGCCCTTAGCAGGCTGTGGCTAAGACAGTACCTGCTGAGAGTCACTGGGTCATGTCTATATTGCTCCTCTGTCCTCCTTTTCTTCTCACCCAGAAGGTTACCAGCTTTTCTCACACACACACCACTTTCACAGTAATCTCAACATCAGATGGTGTAAGAAAATCGTTAAGCTTTGTTTATTGTTCTTATAAACTAGTTTAGAAAATACACCTTTACCTGAAAGGGTTTGAAACATCAGCTCAAACTATTATACTAATCCTTATCTGCTAGCTTTATTATGATTGCCCCAATTATATACGTAATGGAATTGAGGTGTAGAAGTAAAATGTCCAGTTCACAGGACCAGTCTATAATCTGCCTCTTTCTGTCTAAGGCTTCTCTGCCCTCCCTGTCTAATGGTTAGGGTTTTTTCCCCCCTTTTGTTTTTGTTTTGTTATAAGACAGGGTTTATATATATAACTGCATGGCTGTCCTGGAAACACACTGTAGACCAAGCTGGCCTTGAATTCTCAAATCTCCTTGCCTCTGCTTCTTGAGTACTAAGACTAAGTTTGGCTTGCTGGCAGGATTACTGTTTTTAAAACTTTGCAGTTTTTTCATTAGTTTTGTTTTTTTTTTTTTGTCTTTTTATGTAAAGAAAATCTTGGCTGTTTATACCTTGAATTTATAAATAAATAACTTGCTAGATGCTATATACACTCAAGGTAGTTGAGGTTATATTCCTCATAGCCTTCACCATATAATAGAGCTTGCTGTATAATTAATAAGCTGCTTTTTTTCCTCCTCAAAACATCTCTCACGTCTCACCATAAGAAAGGAAACAGGACTTGGTTAGTTTTCTCATTCATCCTGTGATAGTTTCCTCTTTGACTGCACTCACCTCACTTGAAACGCTGAGGCACACCTCTAGGGGTGGGGTCACATCATGAATGTATGCATGCTTCCCATGGGCTGTGAGTTCCAGATGAATAAAGGAGGGAAGGAGTAAACAGGAACGCCTTCCTTTCCTCCATGCCCTGCCTCACAGTGATATGAACTGAAGTGCTTCCCACAGCCCTGCACAAACCAGACAAGTCCTTTCTCTTTCTCAAGTCGTTGACATCTGGATATTGGGCCACAGCAGTGAACTAACACAAACTCCCAGTTCTCCTCTCCCACCGCCTGCTTGTCCAGGTCTTGTTTCTTCTAGCAGATGCTGTTCTCCATGGAGTGATATGGTCTTGGATCTGTTCCTTTAAGATGGACAGTGCCTTCCCTATTTCCTCCAAGTCCAGGCTTGGGTGGAACTGTCTCCTCCACCAATCGCTGTGTCCCCTTGTTTCTGAGGAGGAATTGAGCAGCTCACCCTCAAGGCCAGGGAACATTCTCACTAGAGCAGGCCATGCAGGCAGCAGGAGCCTGCAGCAAGGGGAAGCTGTTCACTTCAGGGTGAGGAGGAGGCTGGATCTCAGCTGGCTCTCCTTCTCCCTGGTTTTTATTCCATTCAGACCTGCAGCCCATGGAGAGGACACCCTCCAGTGAGTGTGCTCTTCCCTCTCAGTTCTCTTTGGGAACACACTCAAGATGCACCTAGAGCCATGCCTCAGTAGCCCCCTAAGTCACTCTGTACCTAGGCAATAGGCTAAAGAAGGGAACAGAGTTACCTATGGACCAGTGTCCCCCATCACCTCAGCTTCTTGCAAGAAGGGGCAGGATCAGGCTGCAGGGCTAGGTCACTCCAGCATGTACCCTGAGGACGCTGAGTGCCCCGCCCCGCCCCTTTGCCAACGTGTACCAGTACATCTCAAGGGCAATGTTGTCAGCTATAAGTAACCTTAACTTTCAACCCTCACACATGTGGCAGTGTCTAGAGACATCTTTAGTCCAGAGGGCAGAGAGCAGAGATGCTCTGTTCATCCCGTGTGATCACCAGAACAGCTCAAGACAAGGCAGGATCTGACCCAAATGCTCTGAGAGCCCGCTTCTGAAAGCCTGCTCCACCTAGAGGTCCAGAGAGGCTGGCTTGCTGTCAGTAACATACTTCTCCCTAATCAAACCCCCAGACTTTCTGCCCAGAAGGAAGGTGAACAGTTCAGGGTTTTAAAACCTGCCTTCCTTACCCCTATGTTCCTATCTCCTCCTGTGTGAGTCGCTGCCTTCCACTCATCTCTTTTGTCCTCAGAGAACCAGTGGAGCCATTGGTGACCTTGCCTTCCAGCACGGGTCTTGGAATCTGCTGCTTTCTTTGTCTTCTTTGGGGCTTTTGCATCAACAACATCATGAACATATCTTCCTGTTATTCGACAAACATTTGATTTAAAGACAAAGTCTCAACCAGGCAGTGGTGGCACACACAATCAATCCAGCACTTGGGACCAAAAGGCAAATAAATATATTTGAGTTCAAGGCCAACCAGGTCTACAGAGACAGTGACACATTGTCACCTGTCACCAACCACTCCCCTTCCTCCATGTGGACTACACCTTCTTACCTGGTGACAGCCCAGCTTCATCCAGATCCCAGGCAGCCTCCCTTCTAGACCTTCCCCAGGTACCCTGCTGCTGAAATGGACCACAAACCACTCTGCCCAATGTGGAAATGTCTAGAGGTGGTTTTTAAATGTTCCCGTACTTTTGGGGGGCCAGTATGCCTTCTGTACTAGAATGTGGACGAATACAGACTGGACATCACAGAATCTAAATAAAAGCAGTAAAATTTAATTAGTTAAAAATCAAGTTGGGTGTGGGGTGGGGTTAGGGTCAGCATCACTTGTAGGAGGCAGGGATCTGAGCACATGGGAGGAGAACCCAGGTGCTCCCTGTCCATGTCCCACTGTGCCCTCAAGCTACTGAGCACAGTGTCCTCTACCCAGCACCAGGTGGACTTCCAGCCAGTGTTAGCAGCTCAAGGCACACAGGGCCTGGACTCCCTATCCATACCTGCTCCTCAAGAACCTACAGACCAGAGCCACCTGAGAAATGGGGCAGATCTCCAACCACAACAGTACTGGGAGCCCAGGCAGAGAATTCGGAGGGAGGAGGGTCCTAACAAGTGCCATCGCCAACTCTGAGGTCCATGACAGAGACACAAAGGGAGCAAGAAAAGCTGTAGCTTGTCCCATCAAGGGAGAAGCCTCAGGACACACACAGGTCGGGCACACAGTAGCAGGTCATTTAAAGTGCAGATCTGGGCAGGCCAGGAAGGACTGCCAAACTTGGAAGTCTAGGAGCAGGCAGAGGAGTGGTGGGCACAGTCTTCACTGAGGACATAGGAGGCAGAAGCTGGCCGGACTGCAAAGAGCTGGAGAAGACAAAGGAGACACTGATTAGACACAGTTTCCCTGAGGAATAGGGTGCTGGCTCCAAGGCTTAGCTTCTGGTAAACCCAGATCTGGCCCTGCCCATGGGCCAAGCTCTACCCTACCAAGTTGCAGCAGATACCCAATGTAGGTCCTCATGAGCCAAAGTCAGTCTCTCTCTCTCTCCTCTCTCTCTCTCTCTCTCTCTCTCTCTCTCTCTCTCTCTCTCTCTCTCTCTCTCTCTCTCTCTCTCGCACACACACACACACACACACATACACACACGACCCCAGAGTGATTAACCTTGAGGGCCAAGGTCACTGGGTTCCAGTCTCATCATGGACAGGGCTCTGTGGTCTATAGACCCACAGTTCCAGCACCAGGACCTGTTTGCTTAGCTGTGAAGGGGAACCCTGGACACCCACAATTGTTCCCAGGGCTGAGGAGTGGTGACTATGATTCAGTGAGGTCCTCTGCTTTCTGTGGGATGTGCTTACAGTGCTCAGATCCAAAGCAGAAGGGTGATGGGCAGGTGGCCACACAAGGAAAGCTCAGGGAGGGAGGCCAGCACTGCCTCCTATAAAGAGGGAAAGGCTGCTGGTGCCTGTTGGACCTCAGCAGTGAGGGGTGTGGTCCCTGACATACCAGCCAGCCGCCACTCTCACCATCAAATAAGCCTTAGGACCAGTTTTTTTGTGGTGTCGAACTGCAAGAGAGAGAACAGCCATCAGGATCTTGGGTGACACAAATCTAGCCAGCTTTGAGACAATGATCATTGACACTTGAGGCAGGAGGAAGGGGTTGGGGGCAAGCAAGTGGCTTAGTCTGTGGATTTGTAGCCAGATAGAAGCATTACTTCCACACCCAACATACTGGGCAGAGGTGCCCACATGTGTGCCCACAAGCATTCTCTCTCCTCCCCCATCCCTGTTCCCCTCCGTTGTACCACAGCCTCCTCCTTGGACAGGAAGGTAAACAACAACAGAAGTATCCTCAAGGACTCCCTGAAACTGAACAGATTCACCTCGCCCCCATCTGCCAGAGGAAGCAAAGCCAAGCAGCAAGGACTCAGACCAGAGACCCCAGAAGCAGCAGAAACCAGCCAAGCTGCCTGCAGAGCTTTAGACAGCTGAGGGACCTGGACAAGACACTGCCCTGCAACCTGCTGAGCTGCCTGTAGGCTGTGCAGTGTGCTCCAGGGCCCCAGCTCTTGTGAGCTGTCTGTCATCCATCTGGGGTAGCTTTGGTGATGCAGTTGCCTTTGAGTCATTTCTGCTCCTGTAAGTGACCCCTCACCCATATTCCTACAAGTAACCCCAATAAAACTCATTGGTTCACAAGGTGGACTTTGGTGGTCTCCTTACATTGTTATTTTTGGTTCCCTATGTGTGTAGATGAGTATGCTTTGGTGTTCCAGGAAAAGATTTGTCTTACAACACACACATCTACCAAATCCCCTACCAAAAAAATGAACCAAGGCTCTAAAAAGAGCCCTTGAAGGAATATTTGGATGAGGTGAGTCAAGAACCTCCCTGGTGTTAGGGACAGGAGGAAAATCATTTGATACCTGGTGGCAGCATTCACCTTGAGGGACCAAACACTTGCCTGGGTATATTCAACTACCATCCAGGACGTGGCGTTTGATCCCCTGTATGTTACTTCAGAGCTTATCTCCCACCTCCTAGGTAGATGGGACAAAGTCGTGGGCCAAAAAGACATAGAGTCCGAGGGTGATCTTCTCAGCAGCCATAAGTAGACAGTCATACGGACTCCATGCTGTAAGGAGTAGAGGAGAGCAATGCATTAGTGGCAGGATTCCATCAGCCATGCCTGGGTACCAGCCTAGCTCCTTTGCTGCATGGGTCAAGGTCAGAAGCATAGGTTTCAACAGTCTAACCTCAGCCTTGTCTCCAGAACTTCTCTCTTCTTCCCTAGGACCTGGGATGTCTGGTCCTCTGCTGCTCTGTCTGACCCAGGACTCGCTCCAGCCATCCTGGCTCAACCTCAATGCATCTCCCAAAATGTAGCCATAGGTTCTAGGCTGGAAGCACCTTTTGCTGGTTGTGCAAATGCATATTCCAGGGCCTGGTGGCAATGGCTTTACCAAAATGCATTGTAGTGTTGATGGTGAGCTTCATGTGCCATTAAAAATTACCTCAAGACCCATCTATACCACTCCTGGGTATAAACTGAAAAGATGCTCCACCATTCAGGAGTTCACTTACTCAACTATGTTCATATCAGCTTTATTAATAATAGCTAGAAGCTGGAAACAATCTAGATGTCCCTCAGCTGAAGAATAGATAAAGAACCTGTGGTACATTTACACAGTGGAATACTACTCAGCTTTTAAAAAGAAAGCAATCATGAAATTTGCAGGCAAATGGATCGAACTTGAAAAGATCATCCTGAGTGAGGTAACCCAGACTCACATGGTATGTACTCACTTATAAGTGGATTTTAGACATATAGTACCGGATAAAAACACTACAATGCACAGACTAAAGAAGATAAGTAACAAGGAGGATCCAAGGGAGGATGCTTAAACCTCCCTCATAATGGGGACTAGTATAGACAGAGGTAGCAGTTGAAGAGAGGGAACAAGTAGGAGAGGAAACAGAGATATGAGGGGGGAGCAGACCTGGGGAGAACGGGGTGGGAAGACAAAGGGCCTGTAGAGAGAAGAGAAACCATGGGCAGGCGCATCTCTGTGACAAGCTGGAGACCTAAGTCATGGGAGGCTCCCAGGGGGATATGAGAGGGACTCTTGCAAAGACTCCTAGTAGCAGAGGCCATAGAGACTGAAGAGGACACCCTCTAACTAGACAAGTCTCCTGAAAGAGGGAGGAGAACACCCAACCACCCACCAAAACTTCTACCCAAAAATTCACCCTGCCTACAAGATGTGCAGGGATAAATATAGTACAGATAGAGCTGAGATTGAGGGAAGGTCCAATCAATGACAGGCCCAACCCAAGACACACCCTGACCTTATTAATGATGCTCTGCTACACTTGCAGACAGAAATCAAGCAGAGTTGTTCTCTGAGAGGCTCCACCTAGCAGTGCCTCAAAACAGATGGTGAGATGCACAGGCAAACACTGAGTGATGCATAGAGAACCTTGTAGAAAATTGGGAAAGGGGGGGAGGAGAAAAGGACCTGGAGGTGACAGGAGATCCACAAGAAGACCAACAGAGCCAACTGGCTGGGTGCAAAGGGGCCTGACAAGACTAAAGCACCAACAAAAGACCTTGTATGGACTGGACCTAGGCCTGCTACAAAGATGTAGCTGAAGGCCAGCTCAGGAGTCACCTGGGTCCCCTAGTAAGGGAAATGGGAGCTCTCTCTGACATGGACTCTCTTGCCAGATTTTCAATCACTTCCTTCTGGTTGGACCTCCTTGCCAGGCCACAGGGGAAGAGGGCACAACTCAGTCCTGATACTACTTGGTGAGCCTGGGAAAGGGGGATGTGAAGAGGGTCTCCCCTCTTCTGAGGAATAGGGGAATCAGGTGAGGCAAGAGAGGGAGGTTAGGGCTGGGGAGTGAGGACGGATGGGGCTATGGCCAGGATGTAAAGTAAATAAATTAATAAATTATTTAAAAAGAGAGAAAAGAATAAATGAAAATTTTAACCCTGAGTCAACACAGAAAGCGACAAAGTTAAAAAGTTGATATAAGCCATAACCGAGGCCTCTAAAACAGAAAGCCTGTCTCAAACTTCCCTCTGCCCTCCTTACACATGCCTTCGTCTTTACTTACTGAAGACACACACTTTCATGTGTCATACTATGGCAAGTCATTTTCCCAGTTACCATCCTGATGTCTGCACAGTCTGTCTCTTCTGTCTGTGTTCTGACTTTAGGGTGGAAGGGAAGAGGAATAGCCATGAAGGAACAGACCAAGGAAGCACAGGACCTCTCCTAAATATGGTGGAGGAGAGGGTTTATTGTAGATAAAGGGGACAACAGAGACACTAACAGAGATGCCTGAGTGAGTCCAGGGTGAACTTAATCCTGAGCTGGGACAAGAAAATAGGGAAGTGTAAGGGAGCAGAAGGATACGGGGAGGAGGAGGGGAAGGGAGAAGAGAGCAGAGGAGAATCCAGCCTGGACAGCCTGGGTCAAGAGACTGGCACAGCCAATGGGCTGAGTTATTCAGGGCCCAGAGGAGCTGCAGCTGGAGAAGGTTAGGACAGGGGGCAGGGGATGCCAGCTATTCCCAGTAACAAGCCAGGACTGGGGGACACCAGAAGAACCAGGCAGCCAGAGTCCGCTTTGATGCATCATTAGACACCTCAGTGAGACCTGACACCAGTCCCCCATCTGTACCTCCAGTACAGGGCATGGGACCCACAGTCTCTGCCACACCAAGCACTGGCTTTGCCCTCTAACAACATCCTTGGTCCTTGTGGAGAAGTTTTGATACCTACAAACCTCCATTGCACAGTATGTTATGCTCCCAGGTTCCTTGTGGTCTGCAGCCACAGCCCAGGGCAGTTTTCAGTCAGAGTGATGATCTACAGCACAGCAGATCACGTGACCCATTAGGACTTCCCCCATGTCCCCTGGTCACTTTCCAGGATAAGGACCCCTTGTCTGTTCATGGCTTCCCCAGGCCATTCAGTGTGGGAGCAACAGCAGCAGGTGAGTTCTTAATTTTCAGAAAAATCAGATACCAGTGTGTGTTTGCATTCACATCTGCTCCCTCCAGGTCATGGGGCTCCTCCTGGATCTGCCTTTTTCCTGACCTGGAGAACTCCTTCTCATCCCACAAAGCCCAGCTGTGTGTAAAGCTCTCCCAGCAGGCTCCCTCTGACCACCTGTACCTCAGGCCTCAGCAGAAGGGCTCCCTTCATCTGTGGAGAAGCCTGTGCCTGTGAGGCCTCCAAAGCAAGGGCTCAAGGGGCTGGGCTAAGTATGGACAAGGTTTTGTTCAGTGACCAGTGTTAGCTGTTTCCTGACAGGATGATAACAGCCCCTCAACACACACACACACACACACACACACACACACACACACACACACACACACACACACACACACACACACACATCCCTTAGCCTGCAAGGATAATGATTGAGGTACAGCCTGTCTGGATGCCAAAAACTCACCATGGTATGAGCTGGCTCATAAGGACAAACTGTCACTTTTGCAACCACCCAGATTCCGTTGTTCTCGTCTTCATAGACGCCAGTTCGTAAACAGATCAGCATGTGCGGTGGTGTCCCAATGGCAGGAGCCGCTGCACAAGCCATAGTAAGGAGCTCAAGTGTTTGGCTATGTCCTTAAAATACAGTCCTGAAGGAGCAGGACAGAGAACTCACCACACCTTGCAGCAGGGACAGTGGGGGGAGTAAACCCAGTTCACCTGCACCTGGGCCAGGAGCTCAGCTCACCAGATGCCCTGGGCTCTCAGGCTAGCCCTCTGGAGAGCACTCTCTGTCCCTTGCCCACACTTGAGGGAATTGTTCTGACCAGCACGTGTCCAGCAGGTCTTCATCAGCTCCCTCCTGTCAGCTGACCCTCTGTATGTAGGCAGTGGTTCTCAGCCTTCCCAATGCTGGGGCCCCTTAATGCAGCTCCTCATGCTGGGGTGACCCCCAACCATACTTATTTCAGTTGCAACTTCATAACTGTAATTTTGAAACTGTTATGAATCCTAATGTAAAAAGTTGGGAGCTGGAGGCTGTAAAGGGGTTGCTATACACAGATTGAGAACAGATGCCCTGGTCTTATCCAGGCAAGACCCACCTGGGGTAAATTCCTTCTCCTGGAAAGCGAGGACACACCTCAGATGTTTGGGATCAAGATCAAATAAAATGTGCTTGGGTTGGCATGGAGTGATGGGTCTTCTTCCTAGCCTTGCCCTTGGCACTGGAGTCTGACTACCCACATGGTCGGGCCATCTCCTTAGCTCTGCTTTGCTGAGGCCACAGGAGGACTGTCCTAAAGCAGCCAGGTGATGTCAGCACCCTATGCTCTGAAGACAGGGTCAATATGCCCTTCTCCTTTGAGAGCCCAGAAGACAGAATCTTCCTATCCTGGCCCCGATCATGAGGAACACCTGTGCCCCTGTGTTTTCCCTCCCTCCTCCCCCTTCCTTCCTTCCTCCCTCTCCCTTCCTTCCTCCTTCCTTTCTCTCTCCCTACTTCCCTCCCTTCCTTCCTTCATCTCTACAGCGCCTCATGTAGCCCAAATTGTCCTCAAACACACATTGTAGCTGAGGATGAAGATCAATTCCTCATTCTCCTGCCTCGGCTTCTCTAGTGCTGGGATTACATCACCGTGCCCAGTTCTGTTTGGTGCTGGGAATCGAACCCATGACTTCGCACATGCTAGACCACCATTCTATCAACTGATCTCCACCCCAGACCCATGGCAGGCATTTCCTAGATATCCTGGCTAAATGTGGAGCCAGGCAATCAGCTCCTGCCTCCTAGTTCTGGCCCTAAGTACCTATCCTGACTCCTTCAATGCTGGACTACAGTGTAGCAGTGGAAGTCACAAAAACCGTTTCTTCCCTAGTTTGTATTTTCTCATGGTGTTTCATGGCAGCAATTGTAACCCTAACTAAGACACTAGGCACTGTGTTTCTGACTCCTTGCAACTGTACTCTAGAGCCTGCAAACTCATTTCACAGACAAAGAAACAGACGCATGAGTGGTGTGACTTCAGTGGATGGCCGGCACTGGGAAGCTGTGACTCACCTATTCTTGGCTCTGACACTTTGCTGTCAGCCTTACATGACTCCCCCAGAGTCTGATGGGCATCCAGGTGGAAGCTCAGAATAAGTCCCTGGGTGAGAGGGATGTGCACAGAAGTCAGACCCTTTCTCCTTCAGCTAGTCTTTGTCCAAATCACGGCTGACAGGCGCTTATGTCTCCTAGCCAACTTGCCCCTCTCTGCTGCCTGGCATGGGAAGATTTTGAGCAGTGCAGGCTTCCCTCCAGGTCCTTTCTTGCCCAGAGATGAGCTCTGTCCTGCAATGCTGTGCTCCACCAGCAGAGGGAGTCCTCTCCAAGCCCTAGGTATTAACTGTGGCTTGGGGCAGAGAGGTTCTGGACAACAAAAGGTGACACTGTGCTGGCCTTGCAGGGCTGAGGCAGGGGCACTGTGCTGTGAGCACACCTTGCTCAGCCACTCCAGGTGACTGGGCCTAAACACCAGGCACACTGAGGTAGAGCGCCTAAAGCACAAGGCATGGCTGGATGGGAAGTGAGCCAGCAGCAGTGGATGGAGAAACACAGAGGGAACTGAGGGTGTGCAGAGACCACACAATGGTCAGGCTCCTGTGACAAAGGCTCTGACCTCTCTGTCTCTCCTTGATGTATGATTCACCAAGATGGGAGCAGGAAACCTCACATCCCCGCCACCACCTCCCACCACCTCCCAGGATGCCTTCCTCACCCTGATGCACTGTATCTCCTCAAACCATGAGCCAGAAGAGCCTCCTCTTTAAGTTCTTTCTCATCAGATGTTTGCTCAGCTTTGACAAGAGTGAGCAGTGAGCCTGGATCCCCATCCCTGGCGTTAATGGTGCATCTTACCTCTGGGTTAGCGCTGTCATCTTCCAGGCAGGGTCAGCAAGAAACAAGCTGTGAAGGATGCTTGTACTCATTGCCTGCCAGTGTCCTTAGCACAGACTACTAACCTTTCTGCAAACGTGTCCTGTGTTGGACTCCACGTTCTCCACCCTTCGTTTATGCACCCCATTCCTGTATGTTAGTCTTCTCTCTCAAAGTCCCTTGTGCCTGGATGCTCAGGCCCATAGCAGGCTGTGGCTGAAACAGTACCTGCTGAGAGTCATTGGGTTATGTCTATATTGCTCCTCTGCCCTCCCTTTCTTCTCATCCAGAAGGTTCCCAAATTTTCTCTCACACACAACATTCACATTAATTTTCAGGATCAGAACATGCAAGTAAAAACTCTTTCTTTGTTTTATTGTATTTATAAATTAATTCAGAAAATATACCTTTTCCTGAAAGGGTTTGAAATATCAGCTTGAGCTATTATAGTAAACCTTGTCTGCTAGCTTTATTAAAATTGCTCCAAATATATATATATGAACTGAGGTGTGGAAGTGAAATGCCCTGTTTCACAGGACAAGTCTACAATCTGGCCACTTTCCAACTAAGGCTTGTCTGCCATATTTTGGGTTTGGGTTATTTATTTATTTATTTTGTTCTTTTGTTTTTGTTGTGTTTGGTTTGGTTTGGTTTTGGTATGACACAAGTAATCTCTGTAAAACAGTCTGGCTTGCTTGTACTGGCTTTGTTGGCCAGGCTGGCTTTGAACTCTCAAAAATCTGCCCTATTTGATACCCTGATGAGTACCTCCTCTTCTTGCCTGCTGTACTAGAGTTTTAAAATACACCTCACAAATTTTCAGTTAACTTTCTCTGTGGCTTTGTATGCAAAGGAAAGCCATGGTGTTTACACCTAGAATTTATAAACATTTAACTTGCCAGGTTCTCCTATTGGTTCAAGGGAACTTGAGAAGGTTATTTTCCTCACAATAAAGCACACACCCTTCACTACACAATAGGGCTCTTTGTAAAATTAGTAAATTGCTTTTATTTCCTCAAAACATCTCTCAAGTCTCACCATCAGAAAGGAAACAGGACTTGGTTAGTTTTCTCATACATTCTATGAGGGTTTCCACTTAGACTGGACTCACCACATTGAAAAACTGAGGCACACCTCTGGGATGTTTGGGGTGAGGCACATCATGAATGTATGCATGCATCCCATGGGCTGTGAGTTCCAGATGAATACAAGAGGGAAGGAGAAAACAGGAACGCCTTCCATTCCTCCATGCCCTGCCTCACAGTGATATGAACTGAAGTGCTTCCCACAGCCCTGCACAAACCGGACAAGTCTTTTCTCTTTCTTAAGTCGTTGACATCTGGATATTAGGCACAGCAGTGAACTAACACAAACTCCCAGGTCTCCTCTCCCACCACCTGCTTGTCCAGATCTTGTTTCTTCTAGCAGATGCTGTTCTCCATGGAGTAATATGGTCTGGGATCTGTTCCTTTAAGATGGACAGTGTCTTCCCTATTTCCTCCAAGTCCAGGCTTGGGTGGAACTGTCTCCTCCACCAATCGCTGTGTCCCCTTGTTTCTGAAGAAGAATTGAGCAGCTCACCCTCAAGGCCAGGGAACATTCTCACTAGAGCAGGCCATGCAGGCAGCAGGAGCCTGCAGCAAGGGGAAGCTGTTCACTTCAGGGTGAGCAGGAGGCAAAGCTGGGGAGGCTGGATCTCAGCTGGCTCTCCTTCTCCCTGGTTTTTATTTCATTCAGACCTGCAGCCCATGGAGAGGACACCCTCCCCCCAGTGTGCTCTTCCCTTTCAGTTCTCTTTGGATCACATTCAAGATGCACCTAGAGCCATGCCTCAGTAGCACCCTAGGTGACTCTGAACCTAGACAATAGGCTAAAGAGGGGAACAGAGTTTCCGAGAGACCAGTGTCCCCCTTCAATTCAGGTTCCCACAGGAAGAGGCAGTATCAGGCTTCTAGGCTAGGTCACTTCTGAATGTACCCTTAGGATGCTCCTTGTACTGACCCTTTGCCTACATGTACCAGTACATCTCAAGGGCAGAATTGTCAGCTGGAAGCAACCTCCACTCCCAACCCACAGTAATGTGGCAGTGTCTGAAGACATCTTTAGTTCAGTGGGCAGAGGGCAGGGATGCTCTGTTCATCCTATGTGCTCACCAGAACAGCCCAAGACACAGCAGGATCTGACTCAAATGCCCTGGGAGCCCACTTCTGAAGGCCCGCTGCACAGAGAGGTCCAGAGAGCAGCCTGGCTTGCCCTCAGAGCCACCATACATCTCTCTTTATCCAGAATTGTCTCCAAGGCCTCAGACTTTCTGCCCAGAACAAGGGAAAACATCTCTGGGTTTGAAAGCCTGCCTTCCTCCTCCCTGTGGTCCTGTCTCCTCTTGTGTGAGTCCCTGCCCTCTGCTCATCTCACTGTCCTCAGAGAACTCCTAGAGCCCCTGCTGAAGTTGCATCTCAAGGCTGATCTTACAGCTGCTGCATTCCTTGTATTGTTTGGGGATTTTCCATCCCCAAGGTCATGAACATATTTCCCTATATTTTCTGCAAACCAAAGATGAGATCTCTACCAGGATTTGGTGGCATACACCAGCAGAAGGCAGAAGCAAATACATCTCTGTGAGTTCATGTCCAACCAGGTCTACAGAGACAGTGACACATTGTCACCTGTCACTGACCACTCCCCTTCCTCCATGTGGCACTACACCTCCTTACCTGGTGTGAGCCCAGCTTCATCCAGCTCCCAGGCTGCCTCCCTTCTAGACCTTCCCCAGGTACCCTGCTGCAGAAATGGACCACAAACCACTCTGCCCAATGTGGAAATGTCTACAGGAGGTCACTAAATATTCTGCATACTAGAATGTGGATAAAAAGATATCAGACACTACAGAATCCCCCCAAAAAATGTAGTAAAATTTTATTAGATATAAAAGCAAATTGGGTGTGGATGGGGTTAGGGTCATCATCACTTGTAGGAGGCAGGGATCTGAACACGTTGGAGGAGAACCCAGGTGCTCCCTGTCCATGTCGCACTGTGCCCTCAAGCTACTGAGCACAGTGTCCTCTACCCAGCACTAGGTGGACTTCTAGCCAGTGTTAGCAGCTCAAGGCACACAGGGCCTGGACTCCCTATCCGTACCTGCTCCTGAGGTGGAACAGGGCAGATCTCCATCCACAACAGTACTGGGAGCCCAGGAAGAGGATTCAGAGGGAGGAAGGGTCCTAACAAGTGCCATCTCTGAGGTCCGCGCCAGAGGCACAAAGTGGACAAGAGAAGCTTCAGCCTGTCCCCAGCCTCAGGACACACACAGGTCAGGCACACAGTAGCAGGTCATCTAAAGTGCAGATCTGAGCAGGCCAGGAAGGACTGCCAAACTGGGAAGTCTGGGATCAGGCAGAGGAGTGGGTGGGCACAGTCATCACTGAGGGTATTGGGGGCATGAGGGTGCTGGTCTGCCAGGAGCTGGAGAAGACAAAGGAGACACTGATTAGCGATTCCCTGAAGAACTGGGTGCAGGATCCAAAGCCCTGGGCTCTAGCCAACTCTACCCAGCCAGGGAGAGCTGCTGCAAAGCTGGGGCAGATACCCAGTGTGGGTCCTCTTGAGCCAGAGTCCCACAGCACTGCAGTGACTGACCTTGAGGGCCATGATCACACAGTCCAGTCTCACCACAGCAAGAGCTCTGTGATCTTAACACCCACAATTCCAGCACCCGGAGCCTGTTTGCTTAGCTGTGAAGTGGAACCCTGGACACCCACAATTGTTCCCAGGGCTGAGGAGTGGTGACTATGATTCAGTGAGGTCCTCTGCTTTCTGTGGGGTGTTGCTTACAGTGCTCAGATCCAAAGCAGAAGGGTGATGGGTGACCACACAAGGAAAGTTCAGGGAGGGAAAACAACACTGCCTCCTATAAAGGGGGAAGCCGGCTGGTGCCTGTCTGACCTCAGCAGTGAGGGTGTGGTCCCTGACATACCAGCCCAGCAGTACTGTCATCACCATGCCAGCTCTAGGATCATTTCCTGTACGTTTCCTTCCTGCAGGAGAAAGAACAGCCGTAAGGATTCTGGGTGACACTCATCAGGCCAGCTCTGGGCAATGATCCATTCAGACCTGAGGCAGCAGGAAGGGGTAAAGAGTGAGAGGGGACCTGGTCTGTGAATCCCATAGCTAGAGGGGAACATTACTTCCACACTCAACACGCTGGGCAGTGGTGCCCACATGTGTGTTCATGTGTTCTCTCTGCTCCATCACTGTTCCCCTCTGTTGTGCAACAGCCTCCTCCTTAAGCAGGAAGTTAAATAACAAAAATATTCCTCAAGAACTCCCTGAAACTGAACGTCTTACTTTGGCCCCTCCCTGCCAGAGGAAGCAAAGCCAAGCAGCAAGGACTCAGACCAGAGACCCCAGAAGCAGCAGAAACCAGCCAAGCTGCCTGCTGAGCTTTAGACAGCTGAGGGACCTGGACAAGACACTGCACTGCAACCTGCTGAGCTGCCTGTAGGCTGTGCAGTGTGCTCCAGGGACCCAGCTCTTGTGAGCTGTCTGTCACCCATGTGGGGTGGCTTTGGTGATGCAGTGGCCTTTGAGTCATTTCTGCTCCTGTAAGTGACGCCTCACCCATATTCCTACAAGTAACCCCAATAAAACTCATTGGTTCACTAAGATGGACTTTGGGGGTCTCCTTACATTGGGATTCTTGGTACCCTATCGGGGGTGAGTAGACATGTACAATTTGTGGTCCCAGGAAAAGTTTTGTCATACAACATATACACTTCTATCCAATCCTCTATCAAAAGTGGACTGAGAGCTCTAAAAAGAGCCAGGAAAGCAGATTTTGATGAGGGAAGATAAGAACCTCCCTGGTTTTGGGGACAGGATGAAAAGCATTTGATATGCACTGCAGCTTTCCCTTTGAGGTACTTGCCTGCATATGTTCCACTATTCTCCAGGAGGTGTTGTCTGATCCCCAGTATGTTAGTGCAGTGAATAAATCGAATACCACGGGCATCATGTTCAATGTCGTGGACTCAGGGCCTACGATCCCCCGGGGTAACCTGCTCCGCTGCAGCAAGTACATAGTCGTACCAGCTCCATACTGAAGGGAGGAGAGGGGAGAAGTACATTAGTGGCAATATTCCATCAGCCATGCCTGGGTACCAGCCTAGCTTGTTTGCTGCAAGGGTCAAGGTCAGAGGTACATGTTTCAACAGCCTGACTACAGCCTTGTCTCCAGCACCTCTGTCTTCCTCCCCAGGGCCTGGGATATCTGGTGCTCTACTGTTGTCTCCAGCCCAGGACTCCCTCCAGCCATCCCTGCTCATCCCCAGTGCATCTCCCACACATGTAGCCACAGTTTCCAGGCTGGAAGTACCTTTCATTGGTTGTGCACACACAAACCCATATGCACTTACATCCAAGGGCCTGGTGGCAGTGGCTTTACCAAAAGAAATGCAATGTAGTGTTGATGGTGAGCTTCAAATGCCATATAAAAGAGCTCTACCTCAAGACCCAAAAAGACACTCCACCATACAACAAGGTCACTTGCTCAGCTATATTCATAGCAGCTTTATTCATAATGTCTAGAAGCTGGAAACAACCTAGATGTCCCTCAACTGAAGAATGGGTAAAGAACCTGTGGTATATTCACACAGTGGAATACTACTCAGCTTTTAAAAAGAAAGCAATCATGAAATCCGCAGGCAAATGGATCGATCTTGAAAAGACCACCCTGAGTGAGGTAACCCAGACTCACATGGTATGTACTCACTTATAATTGGATTTAAGCCATATAGTACAGGATAAACATACTACAGTGCACAGACTAAAGAAGATAACTAACAGGAGGGTCCAAGATGCTTAAACCTCCCTCAGAATGGGAAATAGTATAGACAGAGGTAGCAGTTGAAGAGAGGGAACAAAGTAGGAGAGGAAACAGAGATATGAGGGGGGAGCAGACCTGGGGAGAACGGGGTGGGAAGACAAAGGGCCTGTAGAGAGAAGAGAAACCATGGGCAGGCGCATCTCTGTGACAAGCTGGAGACCTAAGTCATGGGAGGCTCCCAGGGGGATATGAGAGGGACTCTTGCAAAGACTCCTAGTAGCAGAGGCCATAGAGACTGAAGAGGACATCCTCTAACTAGAAAAGTCTCCTAAAAGAGAGAGGAGAACACCCAACCACCCACCAAAACTTCGACCCAAAAATTCACCCTGTCTATAAGATGTGCAGGGATAAATATAGAGCAGATAGAGCTGAGATTGAGGGAAGGTCCAACCAATGAGAGGCCCAACCCAAGACACACCCTGACCTTATTAATGATGCTCTGCTACACTTGCAGACAGAAATCAAGCAGAGTTGTTCTCTGAGAGGCTCCACCTAGCAGTGCCTCAAAACAGATGGTGAGATGCACAGGCAAACACTGAGTGATGCATAGAGAACCTTGTAGAAAATTGGGAGGGGGGAGAAGAAAAGGACCTAGAGATGAAGAAGATCCACAAGAAGACCAACAGAGTCAACTGGCTGGGTGCAAAGGGTCCTGACAAGACTAAAGCACCAACAAAAGACCTTGTATGGACTGGACCTAGGCCTGCTACAAAGATGTAGCTGAAGGCCAGCTCAGGAGTCACCTGGGTCCCCTAGTAAGGGAAATGGGAGCTCTCTCTGACATGGACTCTCTTGCCAGCTTTTCAATCACACCCCCCTGGTTGGACCTCCTTGCCAGGCCACAGGGGAAGAGGACACAACTCAGTCCTGATACTACTTGGTGAGGCTGGGCCTGGGGAAGGTGAAGGAGTTCTCCTCTCTTCTGGGGAGTTGGGGAGCTGGATGCGGAAGAAAGAGGTTGGAAGAGGGGCTGGGAAGTGAGGAGGGATTGGGGCTACGGCCAGGATGAAAAGTGGATTAAGAGGGAAAAAAAGTGCATCACTTAAACTGGAGTCAAGACAGAAAGCACCAAAGTAAAAAGAGTTGCTATAAACCATAGCTGAGGACCCTGAAACAGAAATGCCGTCACAGACTTCCTATTACTGTATTCCTACGTACATTTTCATCTTTTCACACTGTGCCAAGTCATTTTCCTAGTTATCCTAACGTCTGCAACTCCTGTCTCTTCTATGTTCTCAATTTTAATGGAAGGGAAGGAGAAATAGCAAAGACAGGGCAAAAGTCCAAATAGGCTTGTCACTTGCTATTGTACTGAATAAAGTTTTATTAAAAATTGCCATTGTCTCTGGATGCTTTTGCACTAAGGTGACACAGGGCAGTGTTCCTAAGTCCTCAGTTTCTCCGGAATGGAAATCTTGCCTCTGAGGCCTCTGATTGAAAAAAGGCCATTTTTTAATAGATTTATTTATTAGTTATACAGTATGCTGCCCACATGTGTGCCTGCCCACCACAAGAAGGCACCGGATCTCATTACAGGTGGTTGTAAGCCACCATGTGGGTCCTGGGAATTGAACTCAGGACCTTCGGCAGAGAAGGTTCTCTTAACCTCTGAGCCATCTCTCCGGCCCTTGAAAAAGGCTTTTGATCCCTGCTGAGCTCACACTGGCATGATCCTGTCCCACCCTGCAAGCAGTTGTATGTATGAACGCTTATATTTACATACACAGGGCAGACACACATGTGAGTGCATGTGGTGTGTATATGTATGCCAGCCTGTGAGGCCAAGGAGGACTCAGATGTCTGCTCCACCACTCTCTCTGTTATGCCTTTGCAATAGGGTCTCTGTCTAAAGTCTCCATAGCACTGAAGTTCAGGCAACAAAGCCACACCTGACTTTTTATGTGGCTGCTGGGATCCTAATTCAGGTTTTTGTTTGCTTTTAAGATTTATTTACTTTTTATTTGTATACTTATATGAGACAGATTCATTCTGTGTAACTCTGGCAGGCCTTAACTGTACAAAGATATGCCTGCCTCTGGTGTGTGTGTGTGTGTGTGTGTGTGAAAATGTGCATCCAATTTCTTAGTATGCTAGTTGAGAGAGACAGAGAGAGGGAGGGAGAGAGGAGAGACAGAGACAGAGAGACAGAAACAGGAAGGGAAAAACAGAAGGAAAAAGAAAGAGAGAGACGTGCAAAGCTGGACCTAATATTGCAACTAGGAATCCATATCTTCTCAGGAGGTTGAGGCAGGAGGATTACAAGTTCCACTCCTACCTGTGCTACAAAATGAGTTCAAGACCAACCTGGGCAACTTAGTGAGACCCTGTTGCAATGTAAACAGTCAAAGGAAGGTTGGAACGTGCCTCAATTGTAGAGATTTCCTAGCACGTTGCAATGTCCTGGATTAATCCCCAGTACATATGTTTTAAGATGGAGGTGGGGGTAGGGGGTGGGGGGTGAAGGTGGGGGCATGGGAGTTAGAGGGAGGGAGAGAGAGACACAGACACAGAGAGAGTCAGACAGAAAGACAGAGTCAGAGACAGACAGACAGAAAGACGGAGAGAAAGAAAGACAGACAGAAAGAAGTGTCTTAACCAGAGAAATAACTCAATGGCTACTTATAGGCCTAAAGTTGCTATGGAGTTTACATGCCGATTTCTGTCTCAATGTTGTGCAAACAATTCTCCCAATTGTTCCCTGGTATTCCAAAAAGCCACTTACAGGCAGTTGCTGAGCGGGTGAGAGAATAGGGCTGGACTTCCTGCCAGCCAAGGGAAGAGGAGTTGAAGGATGAAGTAGGGGATTCAGCCAGAAGACTGAGCCTAGGGAAGAGGCTCAAGAAAGATCAAAAAGAAAGAACTGCAGAGGGGAAAGCTATGAAGTGCAAGGATAGCTGGGATGTTTGCTGGGAGTAAGACAAAATAACACAGACGTTAAGAACAGAGTAAGACCGCTCAAGACTGTGTTGTGTAGCTTTATAAACAAATATGAAACAGTCTCAAAAATTATTTGTGTGATAGCCAGGTTAAGAAATAAGCTAGGAGAAACAAACTCAGTTTTACATAAAAAAAAATAATAACTATAACAGTTATCTGTGCCTCAATTACGCCATTCTTTCCAGTCCCATGAAAGCCTTTCCCTGGCCACTGCGGCTAGTGGCCAGCAGTCACAGGACAACCCCCCCCCAGCCCTTCTCCAGAGCCTCTCCAGTCACTCACCCTCTAGACCCTGCACTCCCCCCTTCCTCCCACCACAGTGCTTTCAATCTGTGACATCATCCACAGGGCACCCACAGGATGTGTCCCTCAGCAAAGCTCTGCCTGGGTCCTGAGCTGCATCCTTTCCCAGCAGCCATGAGATTCTCCTCCTTTCAAACTCAACTCTACAAGAAGCTCATCTGGCTCCTGCATGGTTCCTCTCTGCACACTTGGGACCAGTAGCTGCTTTAGCACAGCCTGGCCCTCATTGTAGTATGGTGGCCAGACATGTGACTGATTTAATTGACAACACACTATTTCCCATGGAGTCTGCCTCATTACACTCTATCAGCATTCTCTCCAGGTTTTTTTTTTTAACTGAAAATATTTGATCCAAAACTTTTCTATTCTATATTTGTTATAGGTTGAAATAAAAATGCTTATCTGCTACTTTCATTTTTTTTTAATGGAGCTTCAGGTGAAATACTTCCTGGTTATATGAATGTTCATTAACATATCAGAGTTGGCAACAAATTAATGTAAAAAAAAAGACTAAAACAAGGAAGGTAAGGACCTTTCCTAGGTATGGTAGAGGGGAAGGTTTATAGTAGATAAAAGAGCATAGACAAAAACAGAGACACTGAGAGAGTCCAGAGTGAACATAATCCTGAGCTGGGCCAAAGGAGGAGGGGAGGGAGGGGAGAGGAGAGCAGAGGAGAGGAAGGAGGGAGAGGGAACGGGGAGGGGAGAATCCAGCCTGGACAGCCTGGGTCAAGAGACTGGCACAGCCAATGGGCTGAGTTATTCAGGGCCCAGAGGAGCTGCAGCTGGAGAAGGTTAGGACAGGGGGCAGGGGATGCCAGCTATTCCCGGTAACAAGCCAGGACTGGGGCACACCAGGAGAACCTGGCATCCAGAGTCCACTTTGATGCATTATTAGGCACCTCAGTGAGACTAAACCAGTCCCCCATCTGTACCTCCAGTACAAAAAGAGAACCATACTTTCTGCCACATAGAGCAAAGAGTTCACCCTTTAGTACATCATTGGTCCTTGGGGAGAAGTTTTGATACCAGGAAATTTTCATTAGAGAATGTTTTAACAATCCAGGAGAGTTTTCAATCAGAGTGATGATCTACAGCACAGCAGATCACGTGACCCATTAGAACTTCCCCCAAGCTCCCTGCTCACTTTCCAGTGTAAGGACCCCTTGTGTGTTCATGGCTGCCCCAGGCCATTCAGTGTGGGAGCAACAGCAGCAGATGAGTTCTTATTTTCAGAAAAATCAGAAACTAGTGTGTGTTTGCATTCACATCCTCTCCCTCCAAGTCATTGGGCTCCTACTGGACCTGCCTTTTTCCTGACCTGGAGAACTCCTTCTCATCCCACAAAGCCCAGCTGTGTGTAAAGCTCTCCCAGCAGGCTTCCTCTGACCACCTGTACCTCAGGCCTCACCACAAGGGCTCCCTTCATCTGTGGAGAAGCCTGTGCCTGTGAGGCCTCCAAAGTATGGGCTCCAGGGATTGGGTCTAAGAATGGATGATAACAGTTCCTACACACACACACACACACACACACCCTATCCCACAAGGATGCTGGTAAGGTTACGGCCTCTCTGGAGCCCTAGAACTCACCGTTCTGTGAGGATCCCGTGGAGGACGAAGTGACACTTCTGTAACCACCCACTTTCTCTTGTGCTCATCTTCATAAACACCAAGTCCGGAACACTGCATTTTGCGTGGGGGTAACCACAGCGGACGTGCCCGTGCAGAAGCCATAGTAAGAAGCTCATCTGTTTGTTGCCTCCCTAAAATACAGTCCTGAAGGGGCAGGACAGAGAACTCACCACACCTTGCAGCAGGGCCTGGGGGGAGTAAACCCAGTTCACCTGCGCCTGGGCCAGGAGCTCAGCTCACCAGATGCCCTGGGCTCTCAGGCTAGCCCTCTGGAGAGCTCTCTCTGTCCCTTGCCCACACTTGAGGGAATTGTTCTGACCAGCACGTGTCCAGCAGGTCTTCATCAGCTCCCTCCTGTCAGCTGACCCTCTGCATGTAGGCAGTGGTTCTCAGCCTTCCCAATGCTGGAACCCCTTAATGCAGCTCCTCATGTTGGGGTGACCCCCAACCATACTTATTCTCCTTGGTTCACAAACTGTAAATTTGCTAATATTACGAAAGCTAATGTAACTGTTTGTGGAGAGAGAGAGTCTGCAAAAGGGTTTGCGATCCAAGGTTGAGAAGAGGTGCCCTGAGTGATCTGGGCAAGACACACGTGGGGTAAATTGTTCTCCTGGAAAACAAGCAGACACACCGCAGAATTTTGGGCTCAAGCTCAAGTAAAACCTGCTGCATAGGATCAAGGGTCTTCTTCCTAGCCTTGTCCTTGGCCCTAGAGTCTGACTACCCATGTAATCTGGCCATGTTCTTAGGTCTGCTTTGCTGAGGCCGCAGGAGGGCTGTCCTAAAGCCATGCCCTAAAGCATCCCCATGATGTCAGCACCCTGTGCTCTGAAAAGGGTCACTATGCCCTTCTCCTTTTGAGAGCCCAGAAGCCAGAATCTTCCGATTGTGGCCCAAAACAAGTAGAAACCGATCCTCCATCCCTATCCTCACGTCCTTCTTCCTTCCTTCCTTCCTTCCTTCCTCCATCTCTCAGCAGTGTCTCAGCTGAGGGTGACCATGAATTCCTCATTCTCCTGCCTCAGCTTCTGTGGTGCTGAGATTACATCACTGTGCCCAGTTCTGTGCGGTGCTAGCCATCCAACCCATGGCTTGGCCCATGCTTGATTCCCAGTCTATCAACTCACCCCCAAAACGCATGTCAGACAATTCCTAGGTGTCCTGGCTAGTTTCGTGTTAACTTGACATAGGCGAGAATCACATGATAGGAAGGAAGAACTATTGAGAAATGCCTCCATAGCATCAGGCTGTGTGCAAGCCTGTAGGGAATTTTCCTAATTAGTGATTCCTGGCAGATGGGCCAGCCTATTGTGGAGGGGCCATCCTTTGAGCTGGTAGTCCTGGGCTGTGTAAGAAAGGATGAAGAAGCCTAGGGGAGCCAGCAGGAATCAGATCTTGCCTCCAGCTTCTGCCATGTCTAAATACCTGTCCTGACCTCCTTCAATGGTGGCCTACAATGTTGAAGTGGAAGCCACAAACCCATTATTTCTCTAGTTTGTATCTGGTCATGGTGATTGACGGCAGCAATTGTAACCCTAACTAAGACACTAGGCACTGCATCTGTGTCTCCGTGCAACTGTACTCTAGAGCCTGAAAACCATTCCCCAGAGGAAGAAACTGAGGCAGGAGTGGTGTGACTTCAGTGGGTGGCTGGCACTGGGAAGCTGTGACTCACCTATTCTTGGCTCTGACACTTCACTGTCAGCCTTACATGACTCCCCCAGAGTCTGATGGGCGTCCAGGTGGAAGCTCAGAATAAGTCCCTGGGTGAGAGGGAGGTGCACAGAAGTCAGGCCCTTTCTCCTCCAGCTAGTCTTTGTCCAAATCATGGCTGACAGGTGCTTATTTCTCCTAGCCAACTTGCCCCTCTCTGCTGCCTGGCATGGGAAGATTTTGAGCAGTGCAGGCTTCTCTCAAGGTTCTTTCTTGCCCAGAGATGAGCTCTGTCCTGCAATTCTGTGCTCCACCAGCAGAGGGAGGTCTCATCAACCCCCAGGTACTAAGTGTGGTTGGTTGAAGGGAGTTGCAGACCACAGAAAGTGGCGCCAGGCTGGCCTTGGGGCCTGAAAGAGGGGCACTGTGCTGTGAGCACACCTTGCTCAGCCACTCCAGGTGACTGGGCCTAAACACCAGGCACACTGAGGTAGAGCGCCTAAAGCACAAGGCATGGCTGGATGGGAAGTGAG
This sequence comes from Acomys minous, assembly GCF_964271855.1. NCBI lineage: Eukaryota > Metazoa > Chordata > Mammalia > Rodentia > Muridae > Acomys > Acomys minous. The sequence continues at coordinate 14,733,552 of NC_140489.1, forward strand.
CCAGCAGCAGGGGACGGAGAAACACAGAGGGAACTGAGGGTGTGCAGAGACCACACAATGGCCAGGCTCCTGTGACAAAGGCTCTGACCTGTCTGTCTCTCCTTGCTGCCTGATTCACCAAGATGGGAGCAGGCAACCTCACATCCCTCCCACCACCTCCCACCACCTCCCAGGATGCCTTCCTCACCCTGATGCAATGTATCTCCTCAAACCATGAGCCAGAAGAGCCTCCTCTTTAACTTGTTTCTCATCAGATGTTTGCTCAGCTTTGACAAGAGTGAGCAGTGAGCCTGGATCCCCATCCCTGGCGTTAATGGTGCATCTTACCTCTGGGTTAGCGCTGTCATCTTCCAGGCAGGGTCAGCAAGAAACAAGCTGTGAAGGATGCTTGTACTCATTGCCTGCCAGTGTCCTTAGCACAGACTACTAACCTTTCTGCAAACGTGGGGTGTGTTGGACTCCACATTCTCCACCCTTCATTTGTGCACCCCATTCCTGTGTGTGTGCGCCATCTTCTCTCTCAGCCTCTCTGTGCCTGGATGCCCAGGTCCCTAGCAGGCTGTGACTGACACAGTACCTGCTGAGAGTCACTGTGTTGTGTCTATATTGCTTCTCTACCCTCCCTCTCTTCTCTCCCAGAAGGTTCCCAGCTTTTCTCACACACACAACATTCACATTAATTTTCAGGATCAGAACATGCAAGTAAAAACTCTTTAAGCTTTGTTTTATTGTACTCATAAATAAGTTCAGAATATACACCGGCATGTGAAATAGCTTGGGCTATTATACTAATCCTTGTCTGCTAGCTTTATTATAATTGCTCCATTTATATATATGTAAGGGAACCGAGGTGTAGAAGTGAAATGCCCAGTTTGCAGGACTGGTCTACAATCCTGCCTGTCTTTCCATCTAAAGCTTGTCTGTACTCCTTGTCAAGTGGTTTGAAATTTTGTTTGTTTTGTTTTTGTTGTTGTCTCTTTTTTTTGTTTTGTTTTGTTTCATTTGAGACAGGGCTTCTCTGTATAACACCGAGGACTGTGCTAGACTCGAGTTGTAAAGCATGCTAGCCTTGAACTCTCAGACATGTGTCTTATTCTGCCTCCCAAGTGCTGGTATTAAAGGCTTGCCAGAAGGTTTAATGTTTTAAATGCCACTTCACAGATTTTCTGTTACTTTCTCTTTGACTTCGTAAGCAAAGAAAAGCTGGAGTGTTTACACCTAGAATTTACAAACATTTAGCTTACTAGATTCTCTTATAGGCTCAAGGGAACTTGAGAAGGTTATTTTCCTCACAATAAAGCACACACCCTTCACTACACAATAGAGCACACTGTATAATTAGTAAATTGTTTTTATTTCCTCAAAACATCTCTCAAGTCTCACCATAAGAGAGGAAATGGGACTTGGTTAGTTTTCTCACTCATCCTGTGATGGTCTCCTCTTTGACTGGACTCATCTCTCTTCATCCTGTGTGCTCACCAGAAGACCCCAAGACACAGCAGGATGTGACCCAAATGCCTTTGCTACCCACTTCAGAAATCCTGCTTCAGACAGAGACTCAGAGAGCACCCTGGCTTGTCCTCAGAGCCACCCTACAACTCTCCATATCCGAAATTGTCTCCAAGGCCCCAGACATTCTGTCCAGAACAAGGGCAAACATCTCTGGGTTTGAAAACCTGCCTTCCTGCCAGGCGGTGGTGATGTGCGTCTTTAATCTCAGCACTTGGGAGGCAGAGGCAAGTGGATCGCTGTGATTCCGAGGGCAGCCTGCTCTACAAAGTGAGTTCAGGACAGTCACAGCTACACAGAGAAACCCTGTCTCAAAACACCAAAAAAGAAAAATAGAAAAAAGAAAACCTGCTTTCCTCCTCCCTCTATTCCTGTCTCCTCTTGTGTTAGTCGTTGCCCTCTGCTCATCTCTCTCTCCTCAGAGATCCTCTAGAGCCCCTGGTGAAGGTGAATTTCAGGGCTGATCTTACAGCTGCTGCATTCCTTGTCCTGTTTTGGGCTTTTCTATCCCCAGGATCATGAACATATTTCCCTGTATTTTCTACAAACCAAAGATGAGGTCTCAACCAGGGCTTGGTGGCATACACCAGCAGAAGGCAGAAGCTGGTACATCTCAGAGTTCAAGTCCAACCAGGTCTACAGAGACAGTGACACATTGTCACCTGCCACTGACCACTCCCCTTCCTCCATGTGGCACTACACCTCCATACCCGGTGACAGCCCAGCCTCATCCAGCTCCCAGGCAGCCTCCCTTCTAGACCCTCCCCAGGTACCCTGCTGCCAAAATGGACCAGAAACCACTCTGCCCAATGTGGTAATGTCTAGAGGAAGTCACTAAATATTCCTTTAATTTTTGGGAGCCAACTCCTGCTTTCTACTAGAATGTAAGTAAAGACAGACTGGACAGCACAGAATCTTTGTAAAAGCTGTAAACTTTAATTAGTTAAAAATCAAGATGGGTGTGGGGTGGGGTTAGGGTCAGCATCACTTGTAGGAGCCAGGGATCTGAGCACATGGGAGGAGAACCCAGGTGCTCCCTCTGTCCATGTCCCACTGTGCCCTCAAGCTACTGAGCAGAGTGTCCTCTATCCAGCACTAGGTGAACTTCCAGCCAGTGTTAGCAGCTCAAGGCACACAGGGCCTGGACTCCCTATTCATAACTGCTCCTGAGGAACCTACAGACCAGAGCCACCTGAGGTAGAACGGGGCAATGTCCAACCACAACAGTACTGGGAGCCCAGCAGAGGGGTTCAGTGGGAGTAGGCGTTTTAAGAAGGACCATCTCTTAAGTCAGATACGGAGGCACAAAGGGGTCAAAAGATGCTTCAGCTTGTCTCCAGCAAGGGAAAAGCCTCAGGACACAGGTCAGGCACACGATAGCAGGTCATCTAAAGTGCAGATCTGAGCAGGCCAGGAAGGACTGCCATACTGGGAAGTCTAGGAGCAGGCAGAGGAGTGGGTGGGCACAGTCTTCACTGAGGACATAGGAGGCAGAAGCTGGCCGGACTGCAACGAGCTGGAGAAGACAAAAGGAGACACTGATTAGACACAGTTTCCCTGAGGAATTGGGTGCTGGCTCCAAGACTTGGACTCTGGTAATCCCTACTCTGGGCCAAGCTCTACCCAGCCAGGGAGAGCTGCTACTAAGCTGGGGCAGATCCCCAGTGTAGGTTCTCTTGAGCCAGAGTCACACAGCACTGCTGAGTCATTGCCTTGAGGACCAAGGTCACTGGGTTCCAGTCTCATCATGGACAGGACTCTGTGGTCTATAGACCAACAGTTCCAGCACCAGGTCCTGTTTGCTTAGCTGTGAAGCGGAACCCTGGACCCCCACAATTGTTCGCAGGGCTGAGGAGTGGTGACTATGACTCAGTGAGGTCCTCTGCTTTCTGTGGGATGTGCTTACAGTGCTCAGATCCAAAGGATCAGGGTGATGGGTAGGTGGCCACCAGTGAAAGCTCAGGGAGGGAGGCCAGGACTGCCTCCTATAAAGAAGGAAAGGCTGCTGGTGCCTGTTGGACCTCAGCAGTGAGGGGTGTGGTCCCTGACATACCAGGCCAGCAGCTTCTGTCATCAACATTGCACCTCTAGGACTATTTCCTGCGTGTTTCCTTCCTGCAGGAGAAAGAACAGCCATCAGGATCTTGGGTGACACAAATCTAGCCAGCTCTGACACAATAGCCCCTTCCCACTTGAGGCACCAAGAAGGGGTAAGGGCCAACAGAGGACCTGGCCTGTGCCATCCACAGCCAGAAGCAAGCATTCCGTCCACAGCCAACACACTGGGCAGAGGTGCCCACTTGGGTGCCCACGTAAATTCTCTCTCCTCCCCGATCCCTCTCCTGCTCTGTTATCTAGCAGCCTCCTCCTTGGACAGGAAGGTAAACAACAACAAAAGTATCCTCAAGGACTCCCTGAAACTGAACAGATTCACCTCACCCCCATCTGCCAGAGGAAGCAAAGCCAAGCAGCAAGGACTCAGACCAGAGACCCTGTGGAGCTCACGCCACTGCAGTACCGAGTCGAGGGTGAGGGACTGCAGATTTAACTCGAGCGCACACACGCACGTCACACACACACACACACACACACACACACACACACACACACAAACCCAGCGGGTCCTTCGTACTAAGAGAGCAGCAGCTGCAGCAACAGCCGCAGCAGCGGTTTATTATTCTCTTCCCAGAGTTCCAAAGAGCCTTCTTATAGGCAGCAAAACAAGAATCCTCCTCCCAGGTGAAATCCCTCAAGAGGTGATTGCACACAGGAGGAAAAGTCTCGAGGAAGGAAGGGGTGCATTCTCAGAGCAGTAAACATGACTAGCTAACCAAGATAAACACAGACATGGAAGCTGCTAGAAACAGGACATGAAACAGTAAGACAGGAAGGCAGCCCAGTTGGGCCTGGTTCCTACAAGACCCCAGAAGCAGCAGAAACCAGCCAAGCTGTCTGCAGAGCTTTAGACAGCTGAGGGACCTTGACAGGACACTGCACTACAACCTGCTGAGCTGCCTGTAGGCTGTGCAGTGTGCTCCAGGGCCCCAGCTCTTGTGAGCTGTCTGTCACCCATCTGGGGTGGCTGTGGTCATTCAGGAGCCTTTGAGTCATTTCTGCTCCTTTAATGACCCCTCACCCATATTCCTACAAGTAAGCCTAATAAAATATATGGGTTCACCAAGATGGACTTTGGTAGTCTCCTTACATTCGTATTCTTTGCATGGGGGGAGGGTGAGTAGACATGTACAATTTGTGGTCCCAGGAAAAGTTTTCTCATACAACCTACACACCTCCACCAAATCACACACACACACACACACACACACACACACACACACACACACACAAAATGGACCAAGGCTCTAAAAAGAGCCCTTGAAGGAAAATTTGGATGCGGAGGAGTTAAGAACCTCCCTGGTGTCGGGAACAGGATGAAAATCATTTGATACCTGTTGCAGCATTCACCTTAAGGTACCAAACACTTGCCTGGCTATGTTCCATTAACATCCACATTGTGGCGTTTGATCCCGAGTATGTGTCCTCAGATTCTAACTCCCAGAGCTCAGGGAGATCGGTCACTTCTTTAGGCCAGGAGAGTGTGAGCTCCATGGGGAATCTGTTCAGCTGCAACAAGTGGACAACCATATCGATTCCATCCTGGACAGAGTAGAGGGGAGCGGTACATTAGTGGCAGTATTCCATCAGCCACACCTGGCAACCAGCCTAGCTTGTTTGCTGCAAGGGTCAAGCTCAGAGGTATATGTTTCAACAGCCTGACCCCAACCTTGTCTCCAGCACCTCTGTCTTCCTCCCCAGGACCTGGGATGTCTGGTCCTCTGCTGTTGTCTCCGGCCCAGGACTAGCTTTAACCATCCCTGCTCATCCCCAATGCATCTCCCACAATGTAGCCTGAGTTCCCAGGCCAGCAGTACCTCTCACTGCTTGTGCACACACAATCAGGCATGCACCCATATCTCAGGCCCAGTGAGGCAATGGCTTTACCAAAAACAAATTATATATAGAACACTATGGTGAACTTCATGTGTCTAAATAAATGCAAAACATAAACATGAGGCAACGCAGAAATCTATAAAGTAAAACTGTTGCTATAAAGTATAATCAAGGGCCATGAAACAGAAAGCCTGTCGCAGACTTTCCACCACTGTCCTGATAAATGTCTTCATTTTTATGAGCTAAAAGACACACAATTTCATCTGTCTCGAAGTGGCAAGCCATTTTATTGGTTACTGTCCTGATAGCTGCAAAGTCTCTCTTCCGTGTTCTCAATTTTGGGGGAAGGGAAAGGAAATAGCAAAGAAGAGCAAGGGCCCAATTAGGCTTGCCACATGGTGTTGCGTTAAATAAAGTTTTACTCAAAACTGACATTGTTTCTGGATGCTGAGATCACTCTCAGATGGTCCTGTCCCAGCCTGCAAGTAATTGTGTGTGAGTGTGAACCCTTACACTCACACACAGAGCAGACACACATGTGAGTGCACGTGCTATCTGCATATATGCCAGCCCGTGAGGCCAAGGAGAACTCAGATGTCTGCTCCAACACTCTCTCTGTTATGCCTTTGCAAGAGGGTCGCTGTCTAAAGTCTCCATAGCACTGAAGTTCAGATAACAAAGCCACATCTGACTTTTCATGTAGCTGCTGAGATCCTAATTCCGGCTCATAGGGTGTTTGTTTGTTTGTTTGTTTTTAAGATTTGTTTAGTTATTTCAGACAGGATCTCTCTGTGTAGCCCTGGCTGGCCTGGAATTGGCTATATAGACTAATCTGGCCTTAAACATGCAGGGATGTGCCTGTTTCGTGTGTGTGTGTGTGAAAATTCAACAATGCATCCAATTTCTTAGTTTGATGTGAGAAAGGGGAGAAGGGGGAGCAAGAGGAGAGAGGAGGGAGGGAGAGAGAGAGAGAGAGAGAGAGAGAGAGAGGGAGGGAGAGAGAGAGAGAGAGGGAGGGAGGGAGAGAGAGGGAGAGAATTGTTCAAGGGCTCCCCATGCCTCAATTACTCCATTCTTCCTAGTCCCATGGAAGTCCTTCCCTGGCCACTGAGACCAGTACCAAGCACAGTCACATGACAACCCAGACCATCTCCAGAGTATCCAGTCACTCACCCCTCAACCCAGCAGCAGCAGACGAGTTTTCAGAAAAATCACAAACCAGTGTGTGTTTGCATCCATACCTGCTCCCTCCAGGTCATGGGGCTCCTACTGGACCTGCCTTTTTCCTGACCTGGAGACCTCCTTTTCATCCCACAAAGCCCAGCTGTGTGTAAAGCTCTCCCAGCAGGCTCCCTCTGACCACCTGTACCTCAGGCCTCAGCACAAGGGCTCCCTTCATCTGTGGAGAAGCCTCTGCCTGTGACGCCTCCAAAGTAGGGGCTCCGGGACTGGGTCTAAGAATGGACCCAATTCTGACAGGATGATAACAGTTCCTACACACACACACACACACACACACACTTCTCACAAGGATAAGGGTTGGGCTTTTTGCCTGTCTGGACCCAGGAACTTACATTTGGGTGATACGGCTGGTTGTAACAAACTGACATTTTTTTAACAACCCAAATTTCCGAGTTCTCATCCTGATAGAAGCCAGGTCTTAACTGCTTCAGTGAGCATGGAGGTGACCCCAGGTCAGGAGCCGCTGCAGAAGCCATAGTAAGGATCTCAAGTGTTTGGCTCTCTCCTTAAAATACAGTCCTGAAGGGGCAGGACAGAGAACTCACTACACCTTGCAGCAGAGCCTGGGGGGAGTAAACCCAGTTCACCTGTGCCTGGGCCAGGAGCTCAGCTCACCAGATGCCCTGGGCTCTCAGGCTAGCCCTCTGGAGAACTCTCTCTGTTCCTTGCCCACACTTGAGGGAATTGTTCTGACCAGCACGTGTCCAGCAGGTCTTCATCAGCTCCCTCCTGTCAGCTGACCCTCTGCATGTAGGCAGTGGTTCTCAACCTTCCCAATGCTGGGACCCCTTAATGCAGCTCCTCATGTTGGGGTGACCATCATACTTATTTTTGTTGTTACATCAAACTGTAATTTTGCTACTGTTATGAATGCTAATATAAATATTTGAGAAGCTAGAGGCTACAGAATGGATGGCACACACTGTTGAGAACAGATGCCCTGGGTTATCTGAACAAGACCCACTTGGGGTAAATTCTTTCTCCTGGAAAACAAGTTCACACATCTCAGGTGTTTGGGATCAAGATCAAATGAAATGTGCTTGGGTCTGACATGGAACAATGGGGCTTCTTCCTAGCCTTGCCCTTGGCACTAGAGTCTGATGGCCCCATGGCCTGGCCATCTCCTTAGCTCTGCTTTGCTGAGGCCACAGGAGGACTGACCTAAAGCATCCTGATGATGGCAGCACCCTGTGCTCTGAAGACAGGGTCATTATGCCCTTCTCCTTTGAGAGCCCAGAAGCCAGATTCTTCCCATCCTGCCCCAGATCATGTGGAACACCTGTGTCTCCATCTTTTTCATCCTCCTCCCCATTTCCTCACATCCATCCATCCATCCCTCCTTCCTTCCTTCATCTCTGCAGTGTCTCGTGCAGCCCAAGTTGTTCTCAAACCCACGTTGTAGCTGAGGATGACCATGAATTCCTCATTCTCCTGCCTCAGCTTCTCTAGTGCTGGGATTACATCGCCGTGCCCAGTTCTGTGTGGTTCTAGGCGTCCAACCCATGGCTCAGCACATGCTAGACCTACATTCTATCAACTGATCTCCACCCATAGCCCCATATGAGGCATTTTCCACATGTCCTTGCTACTTTTATGTCAGATTGACACAGGATACAGTCACCAAAAAGGAAGGATCCTCAATTGAGTAAATGCCTCCATAGAATCAGGCTGTAGGGCATTTTCTTAATTGGTGATTGGTGGGAGAGGGCCCAGCCCGTTCTGGGCTTGTAGCTCAGCCATTCTTTGAGCTTGTAGTCCTGGACTCTGTAAGAAAGAAGGATGAGCAAGCCAAGGGGAGCCAGCAGTAATAAGATCCAGCTTCCAGCTTGGTGGCGCACGCCTTTAATCCCAGCGCTTGGGAGGCAGAGGCAAGCGGATCACTGTGAGTTCGAGGCCAACCTAGTCTACATAGTGAGTCTGGGACAGCCAAGACTACACAGAGAAACCCTGTCTTGGAAAAAAAATTCCAGCCTCCAGGTTCTGGCCCTGTCTAGGTTCCTGTCCTGACCTTCAGTTGTGGCCTACAATGTTGGAGTGTAAGTCACACAAAACATTTCTTCCTCATTTTGCTTTTGCTCATGGTGTTTCATGGTAGCAATTGTAAGTCTAACTAAGACAATAGGCACTGCATCTGTAATTCCCTGCAACTGTAGATTAGAGGCTATAAACCCATTTCGCAGAGGAAGAAACTGAGGCATGAGTGCTGTGACTTCAGTGAGGTGCATGGCACTGGGAAGCTGTGACTCACCTACTTTTGGTTCTGACTCTTTGCTGTCAGCCTTAGCTGTGCCCCTGTCTGATGGCCTCCAGGTGGAGGCTCAAATATTTCTCTGAGAAGCTGAAAGGTGAGAGAAGTCAGGCCCTTTCTCCTCCAGCTAGTCTTTGTCCAAGTCACGGCTGACAGGCGCTTATGTCTCCTAGCCAACTTGCCCCTCTCTGCTGCCTGGCATGGGAAGATTTTGAGCAGTGCAGGCTTCTCTCCAGGTCCTTTCTTGCCCAGAGATGAGCTCTGTCCTGCAATGCTGTGCTCCACCAGCAGAGGGAGTCCTCCCCAAGCCCCAAGTACTAAGTATGGGTGCAGTCAGGGGGATTCCAGACCACAAAACGTGGCACTGAGCTGGCCTTGGGGGCTGAGGCAGGAGCACTGTGCTGTGAGCACACCTTGCTCAGCCACTCCAGGTGACTGGGCCTAAACACCAGGCACACTGAGGTAGAGCGCCTAAAGCACAAGGCATGGCTGGATGGGAAGTGAGCCAGCAGCAGTGGATGGAGAAACACAGAGGGAGCTGAGGGTGTGCAGAGACCGTGCAATGATGGGTATCATCAAAATCCTGTGACAGAGGCTCAAACAGCGACCTGGTGCATGTGCTCAGGGTAAGGAAATGCTAACTCAAGCAGATGGAGGAGCCAGATGGGTTGTGAATGCCGGAGTGACGTGGCACACACCTGTCAAATAGACACATTCCCAAGGGCAGCTTAGTTATCTAACTATGATACTGCCTAGGAAAGGCCTGAAGACTGAGTGGGGGAACACTGCACACCAGACCCTTCCACCTGCTCTGCTTATTTCAAGGATCAGCCCAAATAGGCAGGAAGATGGATGAAAATTTCACACAAGTGCAAAGCCCAGGAGAGGACTTTGGGCAGGTTTTGCATTTATTTCCTGGGGGCATTGAAGCTATGGCTTGTTTACATCGTTTTATTGTATCTAGTTGAGTTTCTGGAGGTTTGAAAGTGGATGTCCACCATAGGCTCAGATAATCGAACGCTCAATCCCAAGAGAGTGGCTCTATTTGGGGAGGTTTAGGAGGCGTGGCCTTGTTGGATGAAGCTGTCACTGGGGACAGGGGTTGAGGGTTGAAAGCTCACCATGTCCAGTGCAGGCTTTTGCGTCATGCTTACTGTTGAAGATGTGAGCCCTCAGCTTCTTTCTCCAGCCACCAGGCCTCCCTCTGAGACCAAAAGTACAAACAAGCTCTTCCTTTTGTTGGTTGCCTTGGTCGTGGTGTCTTTGTCACGGCAACAGAACAGTAATTAATACACCCAGATATCCATCCAGTTAGCTAACACTATTATTAAATCCATGGCCATTTCCACTATATAATGTTTTCACTTCCTTCGTGTATCTGGAAGCCCATGTCTGCCTCTGGGCCCTATTTCTACTCCAGTCAGTCACTGTGCCTGTTTTTGAGATGACTCTTTATTCCATAACAACTACAGCTTTAAAAATAGGTCTTGATATCTTACAATGTTACCTGCTCCCCAAGGCTTGCTGGTCTTCATCTCTTCAGTTATTACAGTGGCCAGCTTTACCTGTCAACTTAGAGTTCCCATTTAGGTCAGAGAACTTTGGGTAAAGCAGACTGGCTTCCTTAATATAGGTAAACCCCCTTCAATCAGTTGAAGGATCTGAACAGGGAAAAGAAAAAAAAAGGGAGCATCTTTAGGCTGGGGCTGTGACTCAGCCAGGAAAGGCGTTTGCCACTAATCAGGAGGATTCAAGTTAGACTCCAGGCCCCACATGGTAGAAAGAGAGAACCAACTCCCGCAAGTTCACTGTCCTCTTATTTCCACATGTATACCATGATGCGCGTGCACACACACACACACACACACACACACACACAAATGCACATGTGCACACACACATACACACTGTGATTTTGTCATTTAAAAATGTAAAAAATTCAAAGATCAACCTCTCTGTGATGGTGAATTTTTTTTTCAACTTGACACAAGGCAGGATTGATGTGACAAAGCCCAGCCCCCCTGGATGGTGCCACCCTGGGCAGGTAGGTCTGGGGTGTGTAAGACAGTACGTTGAGAAAGCCATGAGAAGCAAGGCAGGAAGCGCTGTTCCTCTGTGGCCTCTGCTTCACCTCTTGCTTCCTGGTTCCTGGCTAGAACTCCTACCTTGGCTTCCCTCAGTGAAGAAGTGTGACCTGGAAACCAATAGACCCTTTCCTGCACCAAGTGATTTTTTGGTCAGTCTTTTCTGACAGCAATGTAAAGCAAATGAGGACACTCCCTGAGCCAGACAGGACCTTCGGCAGCATGGCCTTCATACTGGCTCTTCACCATCAGCCATCTTGAGTTTGGAATGCCCACTGCAGGTCTGGCCTTCCTTGCTCCAGGAGCATGTGTGCTTACTCCACATCCAAAGTCCATCCACAGGCACAGACCCTGTGGGCTCTATTTCCTTGGAGAATGCTGACTACTCAAGTTAGCCTCTCCCCTGCGTGTTTCTGAGTAAAAGCTAGAGTTGTCACGTTAACACCTTACCCCAAGCCCCAAAGCCTGTTGGGATTCTGATTATTGCTAAAATCTCTGCGTCTATGTGAAGAGAATTAAGAAATCTGCCATGTTGAAAATGACAACCCAAGAAGAGTAAGGGGAAAATGGGAGGGAGGGAGGAACGGGAGGATACAAGGGATGGGATAACAATTGAGATGTAATATGAAGAAATAAATAAAACATATTTTAAAAAAAGAAAAGAAAATGACAATCCACAGATCTCTATGTTTTAGGCTGTCTTTAATCCTATTCTATGGTTCTGTGGTGTTTGTTTTGAGATTTTTTTTAGAGGCATGCTACTTTAAATGTTGCTTTTTTAAATTCTCTGTTATATGAGCTTTGTTAACAAAACAGATGGGGTCCGAATGACAATGGCCCCCATAGGTTTATATAATTGGTTTTTGTTTGTTTGTTTGGTTGGTTTGAATTTTTTGTTTTGTTTTGGGGTCTTTGGTTTTGTTGTTGTTGTTGTTTCTTTGTTTTTGTTTGGTTTGGTATTTTTGAGACAGAGTCTGTATAGTCCTGGCTGTCCAGGACTTGCTTTGTAGACCAGGCTAGCCTTGGTTGAACTCACAGCAATCTGCCTGCTTCTGCCTCCTTGAGTGCTTAGATTAAAGGTGCATGTCACCCAGCCTTGCTAGGTTTATTTATTTGAATGCTTGGTCCTCAGTAGGTGGAACTGTTTGGAAGAGTGAGGAGGTGTGGCCTTGGAGGAGGTGTGTCACTGGGGGCAGGATTTGAGGTTTTGAAAGTCCACACCATTTTCAGTTAGCTCTCTCTGCCTCATGCCTGTGGACCAAGATGTGAGAGCTCAGCTGCTGCTCCAGCTCCATGCCTGCCTGCCATGCTCCCCACCATGATGGTCATGGACTGACCCTCAGGAACCATGAACCTCAAATTAAGTGTTCTCTTTTAAAAGTTGCCTTGCCATGGTTTTTTATCACAATAGAAAAATTAACTTAGATATGGACAAGAAAGAAATATTTGTGCCCTGTTCCTGTTTCCAGAAACCTGAGTAAACTCATATAGTCATTATCTGGGGACATTGTAGCCTCTTCAGTGATTCTTGGCGCTCTCTCTCTCTCTCTCTCTCTCTCTCTCTCTCTCTCTCTCTCTCTCTCTCCTCTTTGATGAATCCAATTACATAGATTTAATCCCTTAAAATTGTGCACTGAAATCATATGCTGTTTTGTTTGGCCTTTTTACTTCTGTTATGTTTTCCCCCTTTCAGCTTCCATTCTGATGTTTTCTATTAGTTTATCTTTCTGATTATCAACTTTAGCATTTTGTCAAATCTTCTCTTAAACTGGACAATTGATTTTCTTAACTGTAAACATCATATTTATTAGTTGTGCTGCACTTTAAAACATTTTTTATTTTGTATATATGAGTGTTTTATCTGCATATAAGGGCACCAGATGAATGAAGAGCCCACGGGGGCCAGAAGGGACACCAGATTCCCTGAAACTGTAATTACACACAGCTGTAAACTGTTGTGTGATTGCTGGGAATTGAACCCTGGTCTGTTGCAAGAGCGGTTTGTGCTCTTAATTGCTGTGCCACCTCTCCAGCACCAACTTTTTATTTTGGATTTTGGGACAGAGACTCACTATGAAACCCAGACTGTTCTCAGCCTCGCCATCCTCCTGCCTCAGCATCCCACCTTAACTGGAATTTATAGGTATATGCTACCTCCCCAAGGCCATTTGATGCACTTTTGTAGATTCAAACTCTTTTAGATAATATCTCTGTCTCTCACTCCCAATCCCCCTCTCTGACCAATTGGCCCACCATTCTCTCTCTTTTCACATACTAGCCATGTGTGAGGTGATCGCCGAGGGCTCTGCTTATCTGTGGGTCTGCTTCTATCACCTGCTTTTCCTCTTGGCTTTCAGTTCACTCCTGGTGTAATTTTATAACATTGTGTACAAACATCAGTTAAGGCAAGCTAGACAATGCCTCCACATGTACGCAACTAGAATTAACCGTTTCTTCTGCTGGCCAGATGGTGAGACACTTGGAACAGCCCTAATAAGGACAGCAGGTCAGATGATAGCTGATTAGTCAGTGTGTGCTCTCTGGCTTGTCCTGGGCTCAGTGGTTGCAGCTTTGCTCATTAGCATCCTGTGTGGTACCATGTGGAGTTGTAATCTGCCCTTGTTATGTTTAACACCCATCAGGTTTCTTTATTATTTTGCCTTCGTGCAGGTGCAGCAAGAGTCTCAGGGGAAAGCTACTGCACCCAGTTGCTGGGGGGGGGGGGTCAGGACACACCATCCTTCAAAGCTTGGTGCCTGCCACTTAGTTCCCAGACAGTGTGCCCCTCCGCAGGAGTCTTTGTCTTTTTCAGTGAGCTTGGGAAACTCCACTCTGCTTTCTAGGCAACTGTCTAATCTCCTGCCTCCCATAGCTTCCTTCTTCTCCACAAGTCCCTAAGTGGCATCTGGTTGAGAGTCTGAAAAACTGGGGTTCTGTAACTTTATAGAGACTGCCTTTCAGACCCAGCCCAGATCTCAGTCTCATCCCGGGTCTAGAATCACCATATGACTAAATGGAAGTGTGCTTGCCATGTGCACTAACTTGGAGAGCAAATGTGTGAAAGTATTCTGAGATCTTGGGTGATGCACTTTTCTTATCGATAAGACACAAAGGAACAGACAAATGGAAAACCTAATTAGCTTTGAACTGTCCAGAAATATAACTTTTATGTAAAATCTAAAAGTGAACTTAATAAATGAAACATTCTTGTAACAATTAGCATGACACTGGTTCCCAGCATGTGGAAAGAGCTCTCATCTATGAACAGCTAATAGAAACACCAATAGAAACATAGGGAAGGGCTATAATAAACTGACGAAAAGATGGAAATGGAAATGACCAGTTGTTAATGTACACCCAACCTCACAAGGTTAAAAAAAAAAAAAAGGCAATCTTTTTTAAATGGGAGGATTTTTAAAAATCTACTAATTAGTCAAATTGCCAAACAAACAAATGAAGCTGAACTTGATAATACCAAATTGACACAGGATATAGTTTTTTTTTCTGCTTGGCTTGGTCTTTCTCCTCATTGAAGGGATGACAGGGAGCCCATCTCCTGTTCTTTCATCACCTTCCCATCAGCTGCTACAAGCACAGGGTGTGGGACGGGGCCATGCAAGCGCCTTTCATTGAAAGTTGGGTCTATTTTGGAAAGAAAAGCTTTTAAGCAGAAGGAATATTAGAATTTGAGTTAGCCCCCTGAATTGTGTAAAATAAAACACCTAACAACTTAAACACTGACACAGGAGTCTCCCTGTGGCCTGCTCCAGCAGCCCTTGCCCACCTGCCTGCCTGTAAGCCACCACTTCCCCAAGCCTCTCAGTTACGTAGATCCTAGTGCCGTGGTGAGCCCTCTTTTCTTTGCCTTTTCCCCCTAACATTCTCAATCCTCTTCTGTCCCCTGGTTAGGACTTCAGCCAAGTAGGTTATTGGAGAGTTGAGGCCATTGATGTTGAGAAGTATTAATGACCAGTGACTGTTAAGTCCCTTGATTTTGATGTTGGTTGTGATAGAGTGTTTGTGTGTTTATCTCATTATGTTTTGCTGCAGTGAAGTTATCTATTTCCTGTGTTGTTCTGGTTGTAGTTAGCCATTTTGGGTTGGAGTTTTCCTTCTAGTAACTTCTGTAGGGCTGGATTTGTGGATAGGTACTGTTTGAATTTGTTTTTGTCATGGGATATCTTGTTTTCTCCATCTAAGATTATTGAAAGTTTAGCTGGGTATAGTAGTCTGGACTGGCATCTGTGGTTTTCTAACTCATTTGAAAATGGAAAATGAGTGTTCTAGAGGAGCCCTCTGTGTCTGTTAAGGTTGGGGAAGAAGGAATTCTCAATAGAGGAATGTTGAATGGCTGAAAAATACTTTTAGAAATGCTCAACGTCCTTAGTCATCAGAGAAAAGCAAATCAAAACAACTCAGAGATTCCATCTTACACCCATCAGAATGGCTAAGATCAAAAACTCAAGTGACAGCACATGCTGGCAAGGATGTAGAGAAAGGGGAACACTCCTTCATTGCTGGTGGGAGTGCAAACTTGTACAACCATTTGGAAATCAATCTGGTGCTTTCTCAGAAAATTGGAAATAGGCCTGCTTCAAGACCCAGCTATTCCACTCCTTGGTATACACCCAAAAGATGCTCCACCACACAACAAGGACCTTTGCTCAACTATGTTTAGAGCAGCCTTATTCGTAATAGCCAGAATCTGGAAACAATCTAGATGTCCCTCAGTTGAAGAATAGATAAAGAAACTGTGGTACATTTACACAATGGAATACTACTCAGCTATTTACAAAAAAAAAAAAAAAAAAAAAAAAAAAAAAAAAAGGAAATCTTGAAATTTGCAGTTAAATGGATGGAACTAGAAATGATCATCCTGAGTGAGTTAATCCAGACCCAGAAAGACACACATGGTATAACTCACTTATAATTGGATAGTGGTCTAACATGGATGTCCTCTGAGAGTCTCCACTCAGCAAAGGATCAAAGCAGATGCTGAGGCTCACTATTGGGACTCTACATGAGAGTGGTATGGAAGAATGGGCAGATAGAAGGACCCAGAGGATCCAGGAAGCCTACAAGGAGAACATCAAGGCTGGTGGATCTGAACTCAGGGGAGGCCTGCACAAACTGCTGTACCAACCAGGGACAATGCATGCAGTAAACCTTTACCCCCTATTCAGATCTAGCCAATGGACTGCACATTCTCCACAATTGTATGGAAAGTGGAACTGACTCTGATATGAACTCTGGTACCCTGTATTTGACTACTTCCCCTTGGTGGGGAGGCCTGGTGGCACTCAGAGGAAGGGGAAGCAGGCTATCCAGAGGAGAGCTGATAGACTGTGGTCATATGGTGGGGGAGGAGGTCCCCTTCTGTCACAGGTCTAGGGGAGAGAAAAAAGGTGAAAGAGGGAGGGAGAAGGGACTAGGAAGATATGAGTGAGGGAATTAATAATAGGGATATAATCTGAATAAAATATTTTAAAATTAAAAATGTATAATATGAAATTCTAAAATAGTAAATAAAATGCTAAATTTAAAAAGGAGAGAGAGAGAGAGAGAGAGAGAGAGAGAGAGAGAGAGAGAGAGAGAGTCCCTGCTAGCCACTCAGATTAGCCAAAGCAAGGTCACCCTTGCACCCGAGGGATGGTGATACCTTCCATGGCAGCCCTGGCACATCAGTGGCAATTTTGGGGAGCAGGAAGACAAGAGTCTCACTATTTAATAGAGCAGCCTGACCTCAAACTCACAGAAATCCACCTGCCTCTGCCTCCCGACTGCTGGGATTTAAA
The DNA here is from genome assembly GCF_964271855.1 of Acomys minous. NCBI lineage: Eukaryota > Metazoa > Chordata > Mammalia > Rodentia > Muridae > Acomys > Acomys minous. Next base: position 14,750,381 of record NC_140489.1, read on the forward strand.
GGTGAGTGCCACCACGCTCCACTCAAGTGTCGATATATTAAAGGGGTGAGGGTCGGGGTCGGGTGGGGGGAGGGGGAGACAAAGACCATCTCCATGTCCGCAAAAGCAAGCCAGTGTCAAAAACACTGGTAGAACCCAGGAAACACTTGTTGGGATGAGATAGCCTTGAGTCAAAATGTTTCCTGGTTCTAATCCATCCCAGCCAAGTCCGCTGTGAGCCCAGAGGTGTGCAGGGAAAAGAAGTCATTCATAGACTCCCTTCTTGCCAAGGCCTCTTAAAAACTGAGCTCACACGTTAGAAGTGTTCACAGCCAATGCCAAGAGCCTGGATATGAGAGAGCACTGTGGAAGGAAAGGTCAGAGGGGTCAAAGAGACAAGGTATCCCTTAACACAGGTGCTTCCCGGGCCACCGTAATTATCTTGTCTCTTATACAACTGCCTTGCGGTGTGGATATTTAAGGTGCACCAAGTTGCCCAGATGAGAGGCGCAATCTGATTGGTTGGGATGCTACCCTCGTGGCTGCCGGCCCTTTCTGATTGGGCAACACAGTTTCTTCAGCGCACCCGCAGGTCTCAGCCGCTCCAGTAGGCAGCATCTTCCTCTGGATCTTTGGGCTGGGGGTTGAAATGGTTCTTCACTTAACCCATCAGAATGACCCAGAAGGAAGCACTTGTCTTTGTCTTTAAGTGGGTCATTCGTCGAAGCTCTGTGGCCACCTTCTTATGCTGAAGAAACTGGTTCTCTGCAACCAGCAGAAGCCAGGATGACAGCGGAGAGGCCAATGAGGGTCACAGGTCACAAACTGCCCGCGGGGGTGGGGAGGTGGGTCTATCTTGTTATCTATGCTCTTAGCATCATTTTGAGATAAAGGACTGGTGCTCAGATGGTGGCTGTCCTTTAAATAAGATCACAAGCCATGTAACGGGGGTGGAGGGGGCTGGAATAGGAACCCCAGAAGCAACTTCCAAGTTCCTAAACTCTGGCCCCGGCATGTGGATGTGCTGGGAGCCCCATCCACTGACGACCAGGAAGAGGCTGTCGTGCTCCAGATGGCCACGTGTACCCAGGAACTCAGCAGACACTCTTTCCATTGCCAAGGACAGGTCATCTCAACAGCCCAGGCAAAGGCATCCAGGAGTGGGTCCCACCCACTCCAAAATCATGAAGGGAGGCTTCCTGCTTCAACTCAAGCCCCGGAGGACCCCTTTCATTATGAGGGTGCTGTTGTGAAATGTGAACAATGAAAATGGTCCTCATGCAAAGCTTTGGTCACAGGTGTTTGGGGCTCTCGGGGACATCAGCGGAGGTATGTGACTTTCTGGAAATGGAGATGTGAACTCACCCCTCCCTGCCCCCGTAGTGTTCATACATACATATATATGAGAGTTCTCTCACCTTTGAAACAAGCCTGTCCAGCCCCATGATTCAAGGTCAACATAATGCATACTTTGCTGAGTGTACAACGCATTCAAATCCAACTGGCTATGTACCTGACCTGTGTGAATGCTGGGGCATGCACTTGTGTTGGCAGGTACACACACATGTATGGCCACACACACATATGCAAAGGCCACACGGGTGAATCTTGAGGTGTTCCTCAGGCGTCAGCTGTCTTAGGTTTTGAAATAAGTTTTCTTGTTGGTCTGGGACTCACTGAGGAGACCTGATAGCCAGATAGCCATGAGGATCTGACTGTGGCTTTGCCTCCAAAGATCCGCACTCACAAGCATGTGCTCCCACTCTATTTTTTATGTGGGTGCTTGGGATCAAGCTAGGGTCCCTTTATTAACTGAGCCATCTCCTCAGCCTCCTATGATGATTATTCTATCTGCTGTGTGTAGTTTGGAGACATCAGTGTCGAGGCTGAGCACTCAGCACACAGTCTGGCACAGGAAATGCCCTGTGGATAGTCTTCATGGGTACTATGCTAGCTCTCCAGGGCCAGGTATTGCTACTACAGAAAAGACTAGAAGTGCTGCCCATCTGATTTGCCACTGTACACAGCACCTCATGGTTCTGCTGACTTACCATGTCCCAGCTACTGAAGCTGTTCCCCAGAAGGTTCCACATGGCAGCCCCCCTGACCCACAGATACCATCCTGACATTGCCACAGCCTGCCCTACTGCCCACTTCCCGACTTTCCTGCCACTTGATTTCCCAGTAGTTTCCACATCACTTGTTGCTTTTGTTTTGGTGTTTTGAGACAAGAGCCTCACCAGGCTGGCTTGAACGTCTGACCCAACTGGCTCAGTGCTGGCTGTGCTTGTGAGCTGACCCACTTGGCTCTGTCTCAGAGGCAGAGGTGGTGGTGGTGGTTTTCTTTTTGCATAACGTTGAATTTAACCTCATCCATCACTGAGAAGGTTCCCCCTAAACTTCTTTTGTTGTTTTTGGTTTTGTTTGCTTTGGGGTTTTGTTTGTTTGTTTGCTTGTTTTGTTAGATAGGGTTTCTCTGTATAGCCCTGGCTTTCCTTTGTAGACCAGGCTGGCCTCAAACTCACAGAGATCCTCTTGCCTTTGCCTCCCCAGTGCTGAGATAGAAGACGTGTGCCACTGTACCTGCTCCCCTGAACTCCCGATGACAATGCTTATCCTTCCAACACATCCGCCTTTCTCATCAGAGCGATCCAAATGCTCGTTCCATGATTTGGAGATCTGATGGCCACGGACTTCTCTAGGGACAGAGCCACAGATGTAGTCACCCAATCTGCCAAGTGCAACTCACTGTTGTATGAAGAGAGTCAGTAGGGGGTCCTGCAATGTTCCCATGTCTATGCTACGAGAACCCTACCACGGGAGATGAGCAGGGGCAGGAGCCACAGGCCAAGCAGAAATGAATGACACTGTGACAGCCCAGTTTCCCGTGACCTGCTGTGCCTAGCACCTGTAACTCTTCTCAAAAGTTGTGATTGGTCCTTCATGCAAGTTCAGCTGGGAGCCAACTGAGTCCATCTCTGTCATGATATGGGCACAGGGATAGATTAAGGCCTCCAGTGGCTCTGAGAGTTCAGCCCAGTTATGATGACCACTATAGCGTCAGATGCCGTGGTTTAAGCCTTACCTCACAGCCATAGTATTTCCATCGTAAATGATCCAGCCTAATACTACCAATGGAGGAGGCACCTCTCTACATGAGCCCAGTCCCTTATAGAAATGCATACGTACACACAAACACATGCCACATGCATGTGAACATGCATACACAGATGTACATGGGAGGGGGGAGACATTGAACAAACCCGATATTTATGATTAAATCATATATACGAGGCAATCTCAATTGGACCTTCTGGACCTACAAAGCATGTCCCCCCCTGGGCAACGTGGGGCCAGAATGAAAGGTCTCCATACAAACTACCTTTGGCTGAACTCAGCCCTTTCTTCTGGGCTTCACCCTCCCACAGCTCCCTGACTTCCTAGATCCAATGATACAACAGAAGGCTTTAGCAGTTGCAGTGGCCAGGCACAATTTCTCCTCTCAGAACATGAGGTTGATACCTGTGTTCTACATCAACATGTAAGGGTACCCACAGACCCACGGGCCACCTGCCCTAACCAGGATAGCTATGGGTGCAGCCCAACACAAAACTGTCAATTTACTTAAAACGTAAGATTTTTTTCTTTGGTGATATGGACTCTGCAGAAGACAGAACTGTGTCACAACAGCAAAAGGCTCATGCTTTCAGGGCATTTCGGAGTGTCGTAGGCTCACACTGCATGGCAGGGTGCGAAGAGCCTGTGCCATGGGTCGGGTGTAAATGCCCGCAATCTGTCTCTACTTTTCATCTCTCTCCTTCTTGTACCATCCCAGCCACCTAAGGGTGTTGTCCAGCCTGTAAGATACTTCAAGGAACCGTTTCTTCTGCTAACCCCCATGTTTAAGTGAGCCAGCCTCCGCTGACAAAAAGCATCCCTGAAGATTTTAGAAACTCAAATCTAGCTCCAAACACAATAGTATTGACAGTTCTTGATGTCCTTATTAGCCTTTGCTCACCATCCGTCCCTGCTGTTGTGCTGGAGTGGGCCTGACCCTGCGCTGCAGATCCACACAGTGAACGGACAGAGCCATCTCCCTCTTTGCTATCCCAGAGGCTCAATGAAAGGCACCCGTGTGACTCTAGATGGTGAGATATGACATCAGCTGGAGGATGATGGGGGGAGGGGGCCTCACGTCAGTCCATGTGCTCAAGTAAGGGCCCTGGAAGAGGAGTGTTTGGGCAGAGACCACCTGCTTCGTGACCGTGACCGGGGACACAATTCTCAGGGTACAGGAAGACCCTGAGAGGATCCAGGACAGAAAGGCTGGGGTGCAGCAGAATGAGTGATCTTACAAAGAGATGGGGAGCTGCTCACCTTTTGCTATGCACCTGCCAAGGGCTGCTGCCCTAGGGGGCTGGGGGGTGGGGGAGGGGTCACCCCAGAGCCTTGACATGCATCTCCAGGCTTCTGATCAACTCTGAGAAGGGAGTGAGGAACTAGATTCTGTAAAGGCAGCTGCTCCCTATGGCACGAATGTAAACTTCCAGGAAGCTCTCTGAATAAGGTGGGAAACAATTACTGATGCAGAGAAAACGCATTTATTCCTCCCCTTGACAGCCAGCACCTCAAGGAGCCTTCACCCCACGTGACCTCCACGGAAACAAACACTAGTGTTTTGCATCCCTAGACTCAGAGAAAAAGTAAGGCAGCTCCTGGTGTGATAATGAGGTTCTGGTTTTTGGCAGGGCCTTGAAGAGGATGGAGGCAGGGAAGGTCAAGAGCCATTCCAGGAAAGTGCATCTGAGAATTGCAGGGAAAAGCCAAATTTCAAAGTCAGAACAAGTGAAGCAAGGAGCTGACCCAGTTACTGAGATGATGCAGGGCTCCCTGAGGAAAGTGAACTGTCACACAGCCCTGGACAGGAGACAGGTCCTACACCTGACTCAGCCTCTGGGTGTCAAGCTAAGAGTCCAGTCACTACTCATTTGACACACATGCACATGTCAAACATGTGCAGTGAGCCATGCTCTGTGTAGATACTGTTGTATGTGCTGGTGGAAAATCATAACTATGGGAAGAAGTGTGTGTGTGTGTGTGTGTGTGTGTGTGTGTGTGTGTGTGTGTGTATGTAAAGGAATTCCAGGTGTAGGGAACAGCATTTGCAAAGACAGGAGGCAAACACCACTTGGCAGGCTCAGGGAGTGGCCAGGAGCTCTATGGGGTTGAAATACACACTATACAGTTTGGTAGGCTGCCTCTAACGTGGCTCCCTGCACCTCTTGGAGTTCATATTTTTATATAGTCCTCTTGGTTAGGTGTGGCTGTGGCCATGGCTGTGGCTATGAATTTACATCTAGTCCACCAAATGCAGGATTCCTGGTTCATAGAAACCATGAGACAGGTAACACGGAGTACAGGACACATATGCTCCTGCCACATGACTGTGTCACAGAATGGCCATCTAGCTGCGCCCTCTTGTTCATTTGCTGGTCTTGAAGAATTAAGGGACTTAATAAGAAACCTCAAATAGCAAAAAGATGTGGATAGCCTCTAGAAGCCTGGAATAGCCTCTACCCAGAAGATATGGGGAGTGAAAACACTGCCCAACATGCACCAAGGAACAAACCCTGCCAACGGCAAGAAAAGCAATGCCTTCTCCAGCCAGGCGTTTAAATGTGACCACAAGCCTGACATGTAAACTTGGCAGGCCGGCACTTCTCAGCACTGAACCCCAAGTCAAGAGATGAACATTGTCTCAAGCTCCTACGGTCACAGTGTCCCTTCTTCCACAGCCACTGTGACAGGTGCGCGGTGGGGTGAGAGAGGATGGCAAACAGAGTTACAGGCCACAAAAAGAGGTTTAGACTCACGGACTCACAGCCTTGGATATGCTGGTTTGTAGTGGAAGTTTGGGCTATTTTTTGGTTTTCTTTAAACTCAGTTGTGTTATGTAAACACAATCCCAATGAAGGAACCAGGCCCCTCTCCTTAAAGACCTCCTTAAAGGCCAAAGTCTGGGAGAATGTAAAAGCTGGCCTACCCAGTCCTCCCTTAAGGACCCCCATTAAGGCCAAAGTCTGTAAATCTTATCTGCTTGGAGAGTCCAGTTCGTCCCAAGGACAGCCCACCTGTGCTAAGTCCAGCTTGACCCAAGGACGAGTTTGTGTTATACTTTGTGCCTAAAATTTCCACTTTCCCAGGAATGTACTTACCCTTCCTAACTAAAACAAGTTCCTAACGCCCCTGTGACTGCTTCAACCAATCACATACTGTAAAACTCATTTCTTTGTCTAAAACCTATAAAAGGCCTGTGCCTCTGCTTCTCAGGGCCTCCAACTCGAAAGAGCTTGACAGAGCCCATCGGCTCAATAAATTCCTATGTGTTTGCATTGACAACGGACTCCAGAAATAGACTAGAAATAGAAATAGCTCTAAAGGTCTCAGCCTTACACCAAGTGTGGGACTTTTAGTTTGGTGATTAGTTTGTCCACAGCTGATAGTTGTCTCCTGTGGGGCATGGTCTTTGCCAGCTGCACTTAGTTTAATTCTGAGGACTCTGAGGGATATAAACACAAGAGCTCAAAGAGAGAGAAAGTGTGGCAGTTTGGAGAGGACAGAGAGAGAAAGGTGGCACCTTGGAGGAGACAGGTAGAGAGAAGGGTTTGAGGAATGCTTAGAAGATGGAAGACATCACTCCCGGAGGAGAGAGAGAGAGAGAGAGAGAGAGAGAGAGAGAGAGAGAGAGAGAGAGAGAGAGAGAGAGAGAGAGAGAGAGCGCTTGAGCTCCCATTGACCCTAAATAGACAGGAAAGGTAAAGAGATCTACACCCCCTCTCTCCACTAACCCTCTTTCTCTCATACCTAGTGTTGGGGTGTCAGAAGGGATTGGGGTGGAAAAGGGAGGAAGAGGCAGTAAACAGCCCAAATAAGATAGTTTTAAAAGTAGCATCGGGCTGGAGAGATGGCTCAGAGGTTAAGAGCACTGACTGCTCTTCCAGAGGTCCTGAGTTCAATTCCCAGCAACCACATGGTGGCTCACAACCATCTACAATGTGATCAGATGCCCTTTTCTAGCCTGTAGATGTACATGCAGACAGAACACTGTATACATAATAATAATAATTAATAAATCTTTTTTAAAAAACTAGCATCAACACGGTCATCCACATAGGACCTCTGTCATTTGGACAAGATGACCTCAGAGATAAAGTACAGAATCTGCCCTCTCCGGCACAGGGCACCTACTGTCAGTGAGCCAGGACTCGAGACAACCACACTCTGCCCACTCTGATGAAAGAAAAGTGATGTCCCCAGGGGCCACCTGGCCTGACCTCACTTCCTTCTCAGGGTCAAAGGCTGAACATGGCCTGCTTGGATCTACAGCATGTGATGCCTGCAGCTTGAGAGGTTTTCAGAACTGAAGGAAAGCAACAAAGAGTGTGGGTTACAGACACAGCTCATCTGGTATGAGCGACACCCACTTATGTTCACTGCATCCCTGGTCTCCTTGACTGGGATTAAAGAAGCCCCCGGGAAAAGAACCTTCTCTCCAAAATACCCCTCCCCACCCACTGTCTCTCCATTGTGACACTGCTCTTTAGGGTCTTGCTGGAGAAAATGTCTCTGAGGTAGGTGTAGGGGAGATGCACCTGTTTTTGTTTTGATCCCAAGTGTGGGATGGGGAAGAAAGCAGGGCGTTTACCACTTAGATGTGAGAGGGCAGGATGTTTTTCCACTTAGAAGGGATTTGGTTGTTGCCAGCTGAAAAACTTCCTTGAACAGACTGAGAGGGGATAGATATAGATATAGATATAGACATAGATATGTAGATATAAATATATATATATAAATATATATATATATATATACACACACACACACATACACACATATATATATGCATACATATATATGGGCCCAAAAAACAGGAGGCAGAGCTTTTTGTTGGGACTTGGTTTTAGCTAGTCATCTCTGAACTTCAAGAGGCTCCTAAAGAGAACGGCTCCAAGGAAAGTTTCAAAGCCTTGGACACCAGCTGAGGCTTCAGGTTCTGGTTGTTCCAGGTTCCGGCAGCAACTCTGGCGGAATTGCTGGTCTGCTGAAGTCCTGCTAACTATGCCAAGAGAATCATTCCTAGGAACTGACATCCAGGTTTCATTCCTGTTTTTCCTAATATCCTTTTCCTCTTATTTAGGCTAGTAGGGCTGTAAGGGAGGTGGGCTTGTTTAATAAGTTCATAATAAAATATAATCGTTAAGAAAATTGAGTCTACAGGTAGGGATGTGTATAGGACTCCCTTGAGGATCTTGTTTAAATGCAGCGGTAGGTTCAGTAATCTGGGACAGGGCTTGAGACTACATTTCTAATGACTCTGTGAGACCAGTGCAGGTGACCTGGGCACTATGACAAGCAAGGGGAAGGTCTCATTTGTCCATATGTTGGCTAGGACTTTCAGGGAGTTCTTTTTAATCATCTCAAAGCCCAAGTTGCACCCCAGGCCAGGCAAATCAGAATCACTAAAGGTATGGGGTTGCTCCAGCTCCCAGGAGAACTCAGGGGTGAGTGAGCTGAGGAATGCAACCATAAGGCCAGTCCTCAGCTGTAGAGAAATATTAATCCAGCAACATGGCTACTCTGGCAAGGGATCACATGCAAAGACTTTGTGAGGTCCAGCTGGAATACAGAGGTAGAGTCCATTATCATCATGGTGGGAAGCATGGTGGCACCGAGGCACATAGGCAGACATGGTGCTGGAGAGGCAGCTGAGAGTTCTACATCCTAATCGGCAGGCAGCAGGAAAAGCAAGCAATACAGGGCCTGGCTTGAGCGGTTGAAATCCCAAAGCCCACCCCCAGTGACATGCTTCTTCCAACCAGGCCACACCTACTCCAACAAAGCCACGCCTCCTAATCCTTCTCAAGTAATGCCACTCCCTAATGACCAAACTGTTAAGCATATGAGCCTGTGAGAGCCAGTCCTGTTCAAACCACCACAGTTTCTTAGTTTCTTAGTTTCTTAGTTTCTGCTCCTGTTGCTGTGTTTACCACAACAGCATGCTGTAACCACAACAATATCCTGACAAAACCAACTTACAAGAGAAAGGGTTCATAGTTGCAGGTTATCATCTGACCATGGCAGAGAGGTCACAGCAGCAGGGGCTTCAGACAACTGGACACATTAGTCGCACAGTTAAGAGCAAAGAGTGATTAACTGATGTACATGCTAGTACTCAGCTCCCTTTCTCAACTCTTACACAGTCCAGAATCCCCTGACCAGGGAATGGTGCTGCCCACAGTGGGTGAGTCTTCCCACCTCAGTTAACTTAATCAAGATAAAGGTTCAGGGGCTTCTTGTTGTTGTTGTTGTTCAGTGTGTTTGTTGTTTGGTTGTTGTTGTTGTTGTTGGGTGTCTTTGTTGTTTGTTATTTGGTTGTTGTTGTTGTTGTTGTTGTTTTTGTTGTTTGAGACAAGGTTTCTCTGTGTAGCCTTGGCTGTCTGGACTCGCATTGTAGACCAGGCTGGCCTCAAACTCACAGAGATCCGCCTGCCTTTGCCTCCCAGAGTGCTAGGATTACAGGCATGCACCACCTTCCCGTGTGTCTCTAGATTGCATCAAGTTTACAATCAACATTACTCATCACAAAAATAATGGGAGAGAAAGGGCAGGGGTTGGCAGAAATTGACACTTTGTTCTGATGGACAGAAAAGCAAAGCTAGTGTTCCTATGAGCCTAGGGTCCAAGCCCATCTATACTGGCTCTGTAATGTGTCAAACTTCCCAGAAATATTAAAAGGTTGGTTGTCATAATCCCCACGCCCTGACCCTAGGTTACTTTTGTAATCAGAAAACACACTTGTCACAAATCTGACTCAGAATACTTGTTCTGGGTCTAACTTGTGCTTTTCATAGGCAGGAGATTTGCCCACCATTCTTGGCGGTAATTAACGACCCACCCTGACTTCTACACAGAGTTTCCATCAACCCAACCTACCGAAAAGAAACTTCTATATACTAGTAAAATTAGAAACATGGCTAAAGGCAGTTTTCTCCACATAAGTGATTGTTTTGCAAATAAGAAAGGACTTTTTGACAGGTGTGAAATAATAATATCATTTGTTCCACCGAAAACTGCACAAGAAAAGGCAGGAAAAGATCCATCCATTCCCTTTGCTGCAGCCTGGCAGTCTAGAAGCAGGTCTCTGCAATATTTTTTGAGGAAGGATTGCTGGGAGAAGGGGTGGGGGCACTTTCCCAACCCACAAGCCACTCCAGGAATTGTGCTGTGTCGGCAAGGCAAAACTGGAAATGCCCTGTCTGGGATTTCCTTCTCGTGTAGTGCTGGGTTAGCACAGACCCAGGAGACTCTGCTAGGGAGGCATTTGAGCTGAAGCTGCCAGGTCCATTTCCGGCACTCAGTGTGGGGGCAGGGTGGCCTTTTGCTGCCTCCCACTTGCCTTTGCTAGCCTGCTAGCTCCCCTCCTGGGTGTGGGCAGCAGGTCCCTGCAGTCTGAGCACAGGGGGCCACTTCACGGTGTCACAGAAGGTTTCTGCACAAACCCCCCTCAGCTACTGGCTTCTGTCCAGCTGGCTTTTAGACTTACAGTTCTGGAGCCATAGCCGCTGTCTTCCCCAATGTCCCCTGCACAGGCAGCTTTCACCCATCGCCTGCTCTCCTACTGGTTTAATAACTCCTGTGGTGATCACTGTCATCCACAGAGTCTGGAGGCTACAGCAGGGAAAAGTCCAGCGAGGTCAGAAGCAGCCACAATCTAAGGACTGAGGAAAACATTCAAGGTAGGTACAGCCACACCTACAAGCAAACAGACAAACAAGATGGAGGACCTAGGAGGTGACACCCATCACCTTCAGGGTCACTGACTGGAACCCTCCCAGGACTGAGACCCACTGTACAGTGCATTCAAGTATCTAGGACACCAGAGTAATGACTCTATTAGTAAGTACCATGTTCACCTTGCAGGCATGAGAACCTGCCTTTGATCCCCCAAAACCCAGGCTTAAAAAGTTTGTCACGAACTTGCAATCCTAACGCTAGTGAGACTAGATAGGCAAATCCGCAGGCTCACTGACCAGCTGTAAGTTCCAAACTAGGAAGAGATGCCGCCTCAAAAAAAAGGTGGTTGGTGCCTGAGGGATGATACCTCAGATTGTCTTCTGGCCTCTACACATGTAAACACATATGTACACACACACACACACACACACACACACACACACACACACACACACACATTATATGCCATCTTTTCATGTCACATCCAAGTTGGAGCCAAATCTGCTCAACGCACTTGGTTTGCATCTGCCTCCACGCTCTCCTTTAGCTGAGGGAGGGAACCTGGAACCTCTGTCCCATTTCCCTGAAATCTCTGGATTGTTTCAGACCCGTGTCTAGACAAGCACCTGATTGTATCATCTCATGTCCCTTTCCGGTCTCTCATTTCTCTGCTCCTGGGACTGGTGGGGCTTTTCAAGGTCCCAAAGCCTACCCAGACTCTTCATGTCACTGCCCCCTGCTGGAAGGTGACTCTCGCCTCAGAAAGAGCCAATCCTTTTCTTCCTCTCTGCTCAAATGGAAAGACTTCTAGAACCATATGGACAGGGAGCAGCATGGACAGATGACTGCACCCTGACTGCTGTGGCCACCCAAGGCCACTGCGCATAAGAAGCCAACACTGGTGACCTGCTTCAGGCTCCGGTGTGCTGGGGACAGGGGAGAAGGGCCTTCCTGGCAATCAGAGCAGAGGCTGTTCCTCCCACACACACAGCAGAAGTGTCTTTTGGCTCTAAACACCAATAACACTCAGAGCAGAGGAGGAACAAGACTATGAAGGTTCCTCCTGAGCAGCCTGGGCAGACTTAATGTGTTCTATTTTTATCCAGGAGTGCTGTGTTCTGCTCTCCTGTGAGGGAGAGGCTCATTTTCACACAGGGAGGAAATCTCCAACATGGGTTGTCTCTGAAAGAAAAGGTCAAAGTCTCATGATGTGTGAGAGCATACACAGGTGTGAGAGCATGTGCATATGCATACAGGTGTGCAAGCACGTGTATATGCATACTGTGTGCATACAGGTATGCATACAGGTGTGCGAGCATTTGTGACACCCCTCAGCAGTAGTATCAAATGCTACTGCTGAGAAGTTCTTTTACCTGCAGCCTGGGTGCAGCTCACCATTGTTTTCAGGTGAATAAACAGTCTAGGCATCCCTCTCAGACCCCCTCAAAGTCCAGGCAATGGACCCCAGTTGAGGTCACTTGCCTCCTGTTCGCACTCTGTTCCTGCTCTAGGCTGCATGCTGTGCCAACGCCCCCCCCAACACACACACACACACACACACACACACACACACACACACACACACATTGAGGCACATCCATGATTCCAGCCTTCCTTCACTCTGCATCGAAATGCAGCTGAGTCCTTTGAACCCACCCCATGCCTCTCTCTGTCCATCCAGCATTAAACTATACAGAACACACCTCCACCCACAGCACTCTCCTCATCGGCTCCCTCTCACAGACGTGCACCTTAGCACCTCCTAGGAATGTCACCCCTCCTTGATCCTGTCTCATGCCCCACAAGTCAACAGCCTCCTCTTCAGCTTTGCCTCCCAATGCTCTAGGTAAATGTGGTGGGGAATCCCCACACCTGTCTCCACTCTGCTCCCTCAGCCCCACAGAAAAGATAGTAATGCGAGAACCAAAAGCTGTCAACATACAAAGACTGGAGAAGATGAGCTCAGAGCCTGGTGGACAGTGGATCAATGAACCCAGAACATTTGGGGTTGCCTTTAGAACAGTGGAAGGAAGGTGTATTGCAGGGCATGGTGGCAGGTGTGGGGGGGTGGGGGGGTGGGGGGGTGGAGATGACTAGTGTGGACATAGAGAACAGATTCCTCAAGCGATTCCAGTCTGGGAACACCAGGCACGGAGAGGGCCTTGTCCTGAAGGGTTAGCGAAAAGCCACCAGTTAGAAACCCTAGGTGCCTTCCCCTAACTCCCCAAGTAAAGCACACCCCTGGTGCCTCCTGTCTCAAGAGCTACCAAGTGATTTGTGCAAACATCTGTCTAAGCAAGGGAGGGGAAGGGAGATGCCTGCTGAAAGTGTGTCTGTGTGTGTGTGTATGAGAGTATGTGAGTATATGTGTATGTGTGTGTGAGCGTGTATGTGTTTGTGTGTGTCTGTGTGTGTGTGTATGAGAGTGTGTGAGTATATGTGTATGTGTGTGTGAGAGCGTTTGTGTGTATGTGTATGTGTGTATGTGTGTATGCATGTGTGTGCATATGTGTGTATGTGTGTGTGTTTCTATGTATGTGTGTGTGTCTGCATGTGGAGGGGTACCACTCTACATCCAGTCCTATGAGAACCCCTGACCTCCCCAACCTGGACACATACCTGGAACAGACATGAAAAATGCATCTCTTGAGGCTGCAGCTGGGGCTCAGTTGGTAGAGTACTTGTCTGCCATGCACCAAACCCTGCTTCAACTCCAAGCATCATCACACAAAGCCAGGCATGGTAGAGCATGCCTATTACCCCAGCACTCTGGAGGAGGCGGCAAGAGGACCAGAAAGTCAAAGGTCACCCTTGTCTACATAGTAAATACAAGGCCAGGAAGGATTCTATGAGACCTGGTCTCAAAATTAAAAATAAATAAAATAAAATAAATTTGCCAGCTGCCTACTGACAGCAGGGATCCCCATGAGAAATTCAGTTCGCCACCTATTTTAGGGTTCTCCAGAGACCAATAGGAAAAACTGGATAGATAGGTGGGTGGGTGGATAGATGGGTAGACAGGTAAACAGAAAGATTTATTATAAAGGATTGTTTTATGAAACTGGAGATCTACTGTCTTAAGTAGCACAGGGACTAGACTCATACCAGAGCAGAGCAGTGCAAAATTTAAAAACTAAATCATAATAGCTAAGTGTTAATCACATTTTATTACATTTCGAGCACTGTCCTAAGAACCTTACATGTAACTCTCCATGAAGAAAAGCAAGATGGGTCACATTAAGAAAAAACATTGTCCAGGTGGTGGTGCACATCTTTAATCCCAGCACTTGGGAGGCAGAGGCAGGTGGATCACTGTGAGTTCCAGGCCAGCCTGGTCTACAAAGTGAGTGCAGGACAGCCAAGGCTACACAGAGAAACTCTGCCTCAAAAGCATGCAAACAAACAGGTAAAAACAATGCTCGAAAGTTAAAGATTTAACTTGTTAATGAGGTAGCTCAAGGTGCTATGGACATTTCAAAATTAAGAACAGACCCCCTCCCCCTCAGTCACAGTCATAGGGGAGGGGAGTAAGGGGAAAATGGGAGGGATGGAAGAATGGGAGGATACAAGGGATGGAATAACAATTTAGATGTAATATGAATAATTTTTTTTGTTTTTCAAGACAGGGTCTCTCTGTGTAGCCTTGGCTGTCCTGGACTCGCTTTGTAGACCAGGCTGGCCTCGAACTCACAAGGATCCGCCTGCCTCTGCCTCCCGAGTGCTGAGATTATATTAGGAAAAAGAACAGACCCCCTCAAGACCAGGCAGATATGCAGATATGGCCAAGACATACAGACATAGGTGGAAGATAGCCACCATCTTGGGATTGGTACCAAGTTCAAGGTCAGCACCCAAAGAAATGTCCTTGCTCTTACTCACATACGGACTATAGACTAGGCTGCTGCATTCCACAGTTCCACCAAACTTGACCCATAGTCAACAGCACCTACTAAGCCCTCAGAACTGGTCAGGCACATGGGACGAAGAGTATGTGGCTCCTGCCCTGTGGTGCAGCGTGCAGTGTGAGGAGGAGCTGCTGCCACTTCCAGGCAGAGCATCTGTCAGTCTCCTTCCCGTTATCCTGCCTTTGGCTCCCACCACCCATCACTGGGACCACCCATGGCTTGGTTTATGTTCACCTTGCCTCTGTGTTGTCTCTTTCGATTCATCCTTTATTCTGTTCCCAGGAAGATATGACCCAAGTCTAAATCATCTGACCTCTTACCAATCAATCAATCAATCAATAAATGAATAAATAAATGCCTTCCAATGAATGTCCATTTTTTTAGGATATAGGAAAACCATCTTGTTTGGATATCCAAGAGATTGTATGGCCCTAACATGCAGGCCCCCCAACTCAGTCATGTTGGTCCTGACCTGGACGTTTCTGCAATGTACTGTGGCCATCACCTCACAACCCTATGCATGCATCCTTATGTCATGACTACTATGTCTCCATCAGATGGCCTTCCACCTGACTATATATTCTAGAAAGTCTTCCTTACAGCCTCCATCCCTTCAAATGTCATCCTCCGGTTTCCTATAGCACCATGCCTATACCCCACAGATGGCTACAAGATATTGAAATGTTCTCAGCGTGTTTTCTACATCGGGAGAACAGAAGAGATGCTTTCATTTGTGTATCATTGGAGACTGACCTGGAGCTCAACACATGGACCTGTGGGATATTTTCCCAAATGGATGAGTGAAATGATTGAAGGATGACTCCTGACTTACCTCCCCTTTGATCCCCCTGTGTGGGTAGCTACTTAGTCCTTCTCTCCTTGCATTCAAATTGCCTCCCTCTGACCAGGATGCCTGCTAGGGACTTAATATTTGTGTACCCCAGAAGTCATGTTGAAACTCTACCCTTCAATGTGACTACTTTTAAAGATACTGCTTTAATGGACTAATTAAGGTTAAATAAAGTCCTAAAAACAGAGGTCTGAACCAATAGGATTAGAATTCTTACACAAAGAAGTGTGTGTGTGTGTGTGTGTGTGTGTGTGTGTGTGTGTGGTGTGTGTGTGTGGTGTGTGTGTGTGTGGTGTGTGTGTGTATGATGTGTGTGTGTGTATGGTGTGTGTGTGTGTGTGTGTGTGGTGTGTGTGTGGTGTGTGTGTGTGTGTGTGGTGTGTGTGTGTATGGTATGTGTGTGTGTATGGTGTGTGTGTGTGTGTGTGTGTGTGTGTGTGTGTGTGTGTGTGTGAACCCGTGCACATTCAGAGGGAAGGCCATGCACAGACACTATGAGAGGACAGATGTCTGCAAGGGAGGCACAGAATGCTCCTGAACCTTGATTTCAGACTTTCAATTTCCAAAATCATAAGGAAACAATTTTCTTACGTGAGTCCCCCAGTCTTCAGCTAATACAATGTTTACACAGTTCTGAAGCGCCTCAGACTTGTCAAGATCCAGGACCTCTTGGGATCCACGACCTTGGAGTTAAGACCCTGAGGACAGAGAGACCATTTTTTCTTTTTCTTTTTCTTTTTAACTAAAAGATCAATCCATCTACCTTCTCTTCATCTGGATTGTTTTTATGTTGTTAGATAGCAGGAATCCCCTAAGTCTGTTCTGATGTCTCATTTTCCATTCTCCAGGCAGCACAAACCTAAGAAGCACCAGGGGGCGCTCACACTTCTGCCTTGAGCGGCAGAAGACTTTAGAATGCCGCTTAAACCATATATCTGATGCCCTCTTCTGGCATGCAGATGTACATGCCGGTAGAGTGCTGTATACATAATAATAACTAAAATAAAAAATTAAAACCATATATCACAAGCCTTAGTGCGCATATTTTCAACCCTACAATTCTACTTCTTGGAAACCATCCGAAGGAAATGACCTAAGTGCAAATATTTATGTGAAAAGGCATCATAGTAACATGATTTGGAGCAGAGAAAGATTGGGGAAAGACTACATGGAAAAGGCTTCCGAATATTTAAGAAAATTATGGTGAAAGCCCTGGATATACTGTACCTCTTACACAAGATTTTGGTGAGGCTGGAGAGATGGCCCAGCAGTTAAGAGTTCATGTTGCTCTTTCAGAGAACTCACACCAGTGGCTCACAACCACCTGTAACTCCAGTTCCGGGGGATGCAATACCCCCTCCTGCTGTAACCTCATCAAAGAGATCACCTTAAATATCGCTGTGACATCCGTAGTCACAACCCTCCCACTCTCCAGCCCTTAGGAGCCATTAACCTAATTGACATTTCTAAAATGTCATTGTTTCAAGTTTGTCATAAAATTGAACTGTAAAGTCGATCATCTTCAGGGACATTCTCTATCCAGCACAACTCTCTAGAGATTTGTCCTCCTTGTAGTTATTAACAGTTCAGTCCTTTTGGCTGTGAACGGTATCTCATGGCTCTGATTGATCAGTTTAACCCTTCTTCTGCTGAAGAAATTTGAACAGTTTCCAATGTCTGACTCTGAATAAAGCCACTCCAAAGTCAAAGCCGGGCCTGGTGGCGCATGCCATTAATCCCAGCACTTGGGAGGCAGAGGCAGGCGAATTACTGTGAGTTCAAGGTCAGCCTGGTCTACAAAGTGAGTTTAGGACAGCCAAGACTACACAGAGAAACCCTGTCTCAAAAAACTAAAAAAAAAGGGGGAGGGGACAGGGGGAGGAACTGGAGAGATGTCTCAGTGCTTAAGAGCACTGCCTGCTCTTCCAAAGGACCCAGGTTCAATTCCCAGCATCCACATAGGCAATGTTCCCTCTTAACTGCTTACTTGGGTGTGTGGATCTCTAGTGGGGGCAGGTTCTTCACCAACCTCAGCCCCTGTAACTCCAAGGTCTGAAATTCTCACACTAACGTACATAAATTAAAATCTAAATATTAAAAAAGAAAGACAAACAAACAAAACACACCATTAGGACAGTGTTTCTCAACCTGTGGGTCCTGATGCCTTTGGAGACAAATGACCTTTTCACAGGGGTCACCTAAGACTATCGGAAAACACAGATATTTGCATTACAATTCATAACAATATCAAAATTAGTTATGAAGTAGCAACAAAAATAATTTTATGATTGAAGGGTCACCACAACACGAGAAAGAGCATTAGAAGGTCACAGCATTAGGAAGGTTGAGAACCGCTGCACTAGGAGGACTTGGGTACAGGTAACCAAGCTCTTGTTTGACAATAATGAAGAGATGCTTTATTCATGAAAAGTGTCCAGCTGGTTTCCAAGGTGCTCTCTCTCCCTTTTCCCACCAGTGGTGCTGTATGACAGCTCCCTGCATGCTCTTGCCCATATCTGGCAGCAGCTCATTGCTTCATGCATTCTGCTAAGGGTGACGACTCCTGGATGTAGTTTACATTTCCTTATGACTGCTGCTGCACGTGCTTAGAGGTTCTGAGTTGCCATCTGTACATCATCTTTACTGAAATGCCAGATCCTGTCTGCTCACAGGTAAGATCGCTGGATCGTGTGGCTTTTGGAACTGCTGAGTTTTTGAGCCTTCTTCTTGTATTCTAGCAGAGTTAAAACCTCAGGTTAAATTCTCAGCACTAAAATAAATTAAAACAGACCCAAGAGCCACCAGAAAAACAGAAGCAAACTTCCAAGATCCCCTCACACTCCCTGGCCTCAAGAAAAAGAAACTCAGCCAATGGCAGGGGGCTCCCGAGGATGGTGGGCATCACCAGTGCCTCTTGGATGCCCAGGGAAGTGGGCCCTGCCTGGTTAGAGTCTAGATAGAGGTCTCTCCAGTGAGCATTGTACTCAGTGGTGCTTAGATTTACTTGGCACCTACTGTATGCTAGGCTCCACCCTACTTGTTGGTGGAAGCTGCTTCTGGGGAAAAACCTGACTCCTAACCTATCCCAGAGAGCAACTGAGAGCAGGCAGAGGCCTCACTTCTCTGCTGCATGGTGCAATTTATCTCCTTTGTCTTTCAACTGTGGGCAACACTCCCTCATATGAGATCCTTACGGATCTCATAAAGGAGTGTTTGTCTAAAGGGGTCAGGTTCTTCACCCACCTCAGTCCCTTCAAGGCTGAAGGCGCAGCCATCAAGGAAACTTTTTTCAGGTGTTTTCTGTCATCTTTTGTCCCATTCTTAACCCCAGTCAAGTTGCCTGAAAGTCTCCAGGCATTGTCCTAAGCCTGCAGCCACCTTGGAGTCATCAGCTTCAGGGCCTCAGTGACAGTCAACCCTGTAAGCAGGAGCATGGGCACTGGATTGTCCCCCTCAAGCATCAAGGATTTCCTTGGACCACTTTGCAGCTTGGGGACTCAGACAGTGATCAACTGGACCACACTGTGACCAAGGATGCTTAGTTACACATACCTGCATCCCTCTTCCTCTATTTAAACTCACATCCGTGCCCTGACGGTGATCTGAGAAGCTTCGTCTCACCTTAAAATCTCTCCTCAGCTTTTCATAGTTCTGTCCTCTTGCTTTTTGGGGGGGCTGAGTGGCCAGACATGACATGTGGGAAACCCCCAGAGTCTGGCCTGTGGCTACAATGTGGGGAGTACACAAGTTGTCACTGAACACTACATGTGTTCCAGGCTGCTCCAACCCTTGGGAGAGTCTGCCCTGCTTTCCCTTCTGGGATGCTGGCTCCTCCCATGTGGTTCTGGATTATACTTCCTCTTTTGGGGTGTCTGGGTGCTGTCAGACACCAAGCTGGGAAGAATGAGGTGGAATTTGGAAGAGGTGGGATCTACAGGATCCAGGTCTGAGGATTTTAGAGTTACAGCTCTCTTAGCTCAGAGCTATTGCATTGAGACACAGTAACTCTTAGATAGCATTTAGTGAAACAGCTTGTGTGTGTGTGTGTTGTTGTTGTTGTTGTTTTATTCCATGAATCCTGGGGAGTAGGAAGAGGTTTTCGGGGTGAATGTATCTCATTGGCTGTGGCTGGGATGGTGGTGATGCTCCATTTGCATCCAGGTGCCTACTACATGACTACCTTGAGAGTTGGGGGGTCATCAGGTTAAGTACACCAGGGTATGCAGGCTCAGAACACGGAGGGTGCTTACTCCTCCTGATAACAAGTTTGAGATTTCTGGGATCTGAACATGCTCCACCTTGTTAGTCCCATGGCACAGTCCATGTGATGTGCCCCACACTCCCATAAGGAGTCGAGGGTGGTGCACAAATCCCTTTCCCCCAACGATGCTTTCCCGGAGCTAAGGATGGGATTCCTAATTCCACACACCATACAGATTCTAATTCTAAATGCTGCCTCATCTTGATATCATGCCAGCTTTTCTGAAAGCTGCCCTCCATCACTTTAGAAATATCTTATAAAGAGAGAAGAGCCCCCGGCCCCAAAGGACCTCTCTCAGGGTCAGAGGCTACCAGCTCCCTTTATTTTCCACCAGATTGAAAATGTGTGAAATTGAGTGGGACCTTCAGTTAGGATTGCAATGACTTCATCACACCCCTAAAGATGGAAATAAAAGCAAACTACATCTGCAAACCTTCATGCTGGACATGGGGTGGGGCTGCCTTCCGGTACAGAACCCTAAGCTCCAGGACCCACAGATTTGCCTGCAATGGCTCCTTGTTCTGTGAGCTGTGGGCTTTGTTCCTTTGTTCCCGGAGTCTCACCTGCTCACAGAATACAACTGACATCCACAAGATGAATTTTGCATTTCACAGTGATCTGGTGGTGTTTAAATCAGAAGTTTCCTTCCTCTAGGAAGGCTCCCAGCTGTACAGAAGACTTAAAGAGTGTTCCCGAGAATGTGGCTGATGAAAATACTTCAAAGGTCTCAGAAGTGAATGGAACTATAGGAAAAGACCTCAGAAACGGTCCACACCCCAGACCCACACCAGTGGGGATCTGGGCAGATGGACTCTCTTGCCTTGTCTATTAGCTGGAGAAAGAGTCCCACCTGACAAGGCTGTCATTAGGGAGTCAGAGATGCCCATGTGCAGTGACCAGCAGCTGTCACTTCAGGTCTCACTTCTGCATCTCCCACCTTCAGACAGCATCCTGAGGTGACCTGAGCAGCAGGCTTACTTAATTCTTTTCAGTGTGTGTGTGTGTGTGTGTGTGTGTGTGTGGCGGGGGTGGGGGGTGGGGCAGGTAATCTGCGGAGTAGAGTGTCTCAATCCTATCTTGCAGGAATCGCCATGGTGTCCTGTTAAGCAGGGATCCAGACTCAGTAAGATGGGAGCACTAGCTTCCTGCATGCTTCTGCATGAAACACAATGGCGCCCGCGCCTCTTCCGAGGGCCACTGGCCACACTGAGTACGAAGCCTCCATCTCCTCTAAATGGCCTTGATGAAACCGAGCTGGTGGGACCTCTGTAAGTGAGGCCCGGTGGCCCAATTTGAGCTGAGACCCTCTGCACCAAGCCATCCCCCCACCCTGATCCCCAACACTCCATCCCACCCCCACCCTCACCTCCCATCCCCGCTCCAACAGTCCCCATGTCCTGGGTTGATATCCCTCCTGGCTCTTCATCAACTCGCTCATTTCCGCTTCCCCCGCCTGCTTTTGAACTGGCACATTCTGGAAGTTCACTTGAAGGGGCTGTGCTGCCTCTCAAATGTCCTAGGACCTCTGGCTCCTCTCTCTCTCTCTCTCTCTCTCTCTCTCTCTCTCTCTCTCTCTCTTTTCTATTTAAATTCAAAATCCATACCACTCATGGATCATCTGCCCCCCTGGTGCCATCAGGAGATAAGAATGTTGTTCCCAGGGCCACACTCCTAGGGAAGCAGGCTACCAACCATGCCATCTGCACAAAGGACTGGGGAGGGACTCCCACAGGGACAGACTTTCTGTTAATGAGACCTGAGATTTGCCAGGTGCCTGATTCATTTCTTAGGCTCTGCAGGGGCCTCAGAGACACCCGGAAATAGACAATAGAGAGCCTCGCGCATCTCTGGCCCAGCAGTTTTCAAATCCTGGGATCTGTCTTAAATCTTAATCTCACTCGCTCCATGATCCTCGGTACATCCTAACTTCAGGTCCCCATATTTTCTATGAACCCCAGTTCAAAAAAGTCAGGATCCTGAACACAGCACAGGGCTCTTTCTATCTGTGATAAACATGGGGATCGTGTGCACACCTTAATATGCAGTGCCTATGTCATGTGTGCTCCATGGCAGTATACATTAGCTACAGTTGTGATGAACATAGGGTGTCTTGATCTTGACGAAGGGCAGACTACCCCAGCGTCACCACCTGTCCCCAGCCATGAGCTTATTTCCTTGTTCATTTCCTTTTTTTTTTTTTTTTTGGATTTTCAAGACAAGATTTCTTTGTGTAGCCTTAGCTGTCCTAGACTCACTTTGTAGATCAGGCTGGCTTCGAACTCACAGCAGCAATCCACCCCACTCTGCCTCCTGAGTGCTGGGATTACAGGCATGTGCCCCTGCTCCCAGCCTATTCCTTGTTCCTTTTCATTACAAAATTCTACAAAGAGTTTTTAGTGGTCATCTGACTCAGACACTCTTCCAGTTTGAGAGAGGGGGCATCCAGATAGGGAATTCATATCTCATGTTGACCCAGAGAGTAGAGTGACAGGCTCTTGACCTTCTGCCTTGTCCCAGCAGTGTTCCTTCTTAGGCCAGCTACTTGGCCCAAGGTTTCTGGACAAGAGCTCACCTTGAGAGAATTCATAGAGACCACAGGACTTCAGGAAGAATGTGACATATGTGCCTGGGCCTGCATGCCCGCTGCCTGCATGGTTGCCTGGCCAGAAGAGTCCGGCCAGCCCTCACTTCACAGAAACTGGAACAGATAACAGAGGGATTGTCCTTTGTCTATGCAACTAAGTGCTGGGTGACAAGACTTGGAGCCAGATATGGGGGAACCCTCTGCCATTTTCCCACTCCCTCCATATAATTGTCCTCAGTGCCCCATGCCTAGCACAGTGTTTGAGCCATGGTCATATTCAGGCACCATCCTACTTGACCTTTGGTGACATTTTAGGCTTGCTTACTGCACTGTCTAGGAAACACTCCGGATCTGGGACACACAGAGGGGTCCACTCGACTGTCCCTCTGCCTCACTGACTATCACTGACTTCTTCCCAATACCAGCTAGACAGTAGCAGCTTCTCCCCAATCCCTTCCTGCTGGACACAGCACGCCAAAGGGTCTGGCCAGCCTACTCCTTGCTGCCTGCATTCTGTGGCAAGCTTATTAAGTACCAAGTTCCAAAAGTCCTTCTCAGCCCCAGCAAGGACAATTCCAAAAGGTCCAACATGCCCACCAACCCCATGGTGATAACATGGCTATATCTGGGCCGAGCCGCAGTACCCTGCTGGCCCCACTCCCTTATGCCTCCCCAGTGCTGAGACACACAGTACTGCTCAGTATTTGGAGTTGAGTGAGCACGCACACACAAAGCCCAAATCGGTGAATCCAACCAGGCTGCCATTCTCTCGCATCCTCTATCCTCATCCAAACCATCTCTAGACTCAGCCTTGGAGAACACACTCTGTGGCCTTGCTCATGATGTCTTAGTCCATTTCCTGCGGCTGCAACTGAATACCGCAGGCTGGGTAACTTTTGAACACCACAGTTGGTTTGGCTGAATTGTAGTGGCACACGCTTGGAATCCCAGCTCTCGAAAAGCTAACTCGGGAAGAATGTGCATTTGAAGCCAGGCTGGCAGAACACTCACCCAGCCTGGGCGAGGCCCAGGGTTCCACTGCTAGCACTGACAAGCAAGGAAGAAAATAAAGACAGGCACATTTAGCATGTGGCTCTGGAACCTGGAAGGTCTCTGGGGAATGCGTGGTGGCAGCATGCACTCTGCCTCTGGCGAGGGTCTCCTGCAGGATGTCCATGTGCCCAGCTGTCCGAGCAAGCCTGTTAGTGTGAGCCTGCTTTCTATAACAAAACCTCTGATATTCCCCTGACGACTCTCCACCTAGTCACCTGCCAGAGGTCCCACCTCTAAATGGCATGAGCGGGCCGGACTCTGAGAGTTAGGTTTGCAACATACACCCTCCAGGGAGCAAGCGTGGGCAAGCATTCAAGCCCCTGCAGTGTCTGAACCCCCATCCAGCCTGTGCCCCAGCCAACAGCTCTTTCCCCTTTGCAGGCTGTTCCAAACTGTTGCACTGCATTGTTGTCTGCCCTTTCCCTCCCCTGGGTTGACCTTGGAGCACCCCTCCCGTGCCCCCTCATGTGCCATTGCTAATAAGAAGGTCCCTCTTAACCCACACATCTCTGTGCGGAGGACCCTGGATGTATGAGTAGAGAAAGTGAGCCTAGAACTAACACAGACGCATTCATTGTCTTCTCTTCCTGACTCTCTGGTCATAATGTGACCGGCTGTCTCAAGCTCCAGCTTGACTTCCCCTCCGAGATGGATTGTGCTTTGCGCTGCGCACTAAAACAGATCCTTTCTCCCTTAAGTTGCTTTGGCCAAAGTATTTTTCTCATAGCAACAGACAAAGAAACTAAGACTTGGAGTTCGTAGGTAGGCTTGATCCCCTTTGTCCGCTACTGCTGGAGGGTGTCTTAATGAAAAAGAGAGGATCAAAGGGGGGGGGGGGAAATGCATCTAATGCCAGCCATGGTGACACACTCCTGTAATCCTAGCACATGGGAGGTGGAGGGAAAAGGGTCAGGAACTTAAGGCCACCCTCCGCAATGTAGCAAGTAGTAGGCAAGCCTGAGCTACTCAAGACCTTGTCTCAACCCCACCCAGCCTCACCCCCCAAATTGAATCTGTTTATGAAGCACTTGCTTGTGAGGAGATGTTTCCAAGTGTTTCCTTGGTCAGCACACCAGTCTCGCAAGGTTGTTACGCACTGTCTCCATCATACAAGTAAGAAAGGCTGGGCAAGGTTAATCCACCTGCCTGTAGTTGGTCTCTGTTACTGCACAACAAATTAGTCAGGGACTGGCTGAAAACAAGTGTGTGTTACCTCAGTTTGTGTGAGGCAGAAGTGAGGGAACAGCTGGGCTGAGGGAGTCTGACTCAGTTTCTCAGGAGGCTGTCAGTCAGCTGGTTGGCAGGAGATGTGGTCATGGAAGGCTTGGCCAGGATGAGCAGATCCACTTCCGTGGCTGGCAGAAGCAAGGCGTCATGGCAGTGTCCGCACCGCAAACCTTGAAACGTGTATGTCAGGCCGTGAGGTAACGAGAATTAACGTTGCATGTAGAATTAAGTTATGAATTTGCATGTAGGGACACTCTCCTGGGTTCTCCAGGTGACCACAATGGAATTGTAGGGGTTCCTGGTTGCAGAAGACATAGCAAGGTGCTGGGAGGATGAGGTGATGGTGAAGATGAGGGAGCGGTATCTCTATCATCTCAACACGTAAAGGAGGTGGGAGTTTGGGGCGGGGTGGGTGGGGTGGGGGTGGAAGGTCATTCCTTAAATGTCCCACGGCCTCTCCAAAGCAGGGCCATTAGCTGGGGCATTTGGAACTATTTTAAAAGTTATTATTATTAAACAAGATTCTTTAAACCTTTTTTTTTTTAACATTTCTTTATGTTGTGTGTCAGGGGAGGAGAGCACCACGGTATGCCGATGGAGGTCAAGGGACAACTTGTAGGATTGGTTCCCTCCTCCCACCATGAGGTTCCAGAGATTGAATCCAGGTCATCCAGGACCTTATACCTGCTGAGCCATCTTGCCAGCCCCAGGGATGTTTTAGACTCAAAACGCAAACCAAAGAACATGAGAGATTTCTAGAAGCCAGTTAAGGTAAGAAAACAGTCTCCCGCTAGGGACTCCTGAACTGTAGAAGCGGGAGACATCTTGATTCTGCTGGCCCTGTCTACCCCATGCTGACTCAAAAAGCTGCAGCACGGTGAGGTGAATCTGTGATGCTGTAGCTTCCAGGTTTTTTAGATTCTGCTACTACAAGAACACTCATGCGGTTCAGTGAGCAGGCACTTGGCAACAAGAGTCAGCTCTTGGCTCCTTCCCATAGGGCGCCCTCTACAGGCTGCTGGAGTGTCCTTAGACAGGGCAGCTGGCCTCCAAGCTCAGCACAGAGCACAAAGAACCCGCTATCTGGGGTGCCATGGGAAACCTAAATCAGCGTTTCCATCACTTCCTGTTTGTAGAGTTAAGTAGGGTTCATCGTTAAGAAGACAGGAAGTAGCCAGGTGTGGTGTTGCACACCTTTAATCCCAGCACTCGGGAGACAGAGGCAGGTGGATCCCTGTGAGTTTGAGGCCAGCCTGATCTACAAAGTGAGTCCAGGACAGCCAGGGATATACACAGACAGAGAAAATCCCTGTCTCAAAAAACAAAACAAAAACAAAAACAACAAACAAACAAAACAAACAAAAAAAGACAGGAGGTGAACACCATCTTTCCCCCCCCCCCCAAGAACTTACTCTGTGCCTCAAAATCACCTGGCTCTGCCTCCAGAGTGCTGGGATCAAAGGCATGTGCCACCACAGCTGAATGAAGTTCATCTTTGGAAGGGAGGAGTTTCAAAGAATTTGTAAGGCTTTTTCACTGCTAGAAGTCGGGCCAGATGAACTAAGAGGACTTGAAATGAAAGGAAAAGCTCAAATTTCTAACTGTGATTATTCCTTTTAGTTGTCAACCTGATACAATGTAGACTCACCCGAGAGAGACTCTCACTGAGGTATTCTGTAGATCAGGCTGACCTGTGCACTTGTCCATAGGGAGCTGTCTCTGTTACATTAATTGAAGGGGGGAAGGCCTGATCACTGTGGCTGGAGCCATGTCTTGGGTGTGGGTCCTGGGCAGTATCAGAGAGCAGAGAGTATACTGACAACATGCATACATGCCTTGCCTATTTGTTTGACTTGGGATGGGACTTGACTAGCTGTTTAAAGAGCCTGGTGTGGTGGTACAAGCCTTTTATCCCAGCACTCAAGGAAGCAAAGGCAGGCAGATTGTTGTGAGTTCCAGGCCAGCTTGGTCCACAAAGCCAGTTCAAGACAGCCAAGGCTACACAGAGAAACTCTGCCTCTAAAAACCAAAAACCAAAAAAGAAAAAAAAAGTTCCTGCCTTGATCTCCCACTAAGTGAGCTGCAAACTGAAATAGCAAGTAGGATAAGGCCTTTCTCCCTTTAATTTTTTTAAAAGGATATTGTGTTACATCAGCAGAAATGAAACTAGGACACAGATCCCAAAGTCTTTCCATCTCAAAGACGTACAGAACGGGGGTCTAATGTCTACATGAGCATCAGTGCTGAGCCTGGATTCCCAGGAGCACCCACGGTGATCTGAGAACTATGTCCTGTGTTTTTTAAATTGTAAAGGGAGCGTTGCCAACCGAAATGAGGCTGCGCCAGCTCTTGCATGAAATGATATCAACTGGACTGCTTATTCTGTGAGTACTAGCTCTGGGTGGAAGTTATTGATGTCTTTAATAAAACATGGAATGGCTGATGATATTAAATAAATCCTCTCTGATGGACAGCCTCTTTAGAAATGTGGCCTCTCAGGGCTGAAAACAGAGAGCATATTGCTGCAGAAGAAACGAAGCAAACCCACGGTCCTGTTACTTTGTGAGCAGGTAACCTCACCTGGGAAGCAGGACCTAACCCAAGACACCTGAGTGCTAACCAAAGCCCAGGGCAAAACAGAATAGCCTCATCATGCCCGGGCCTGTTCCCATAGCCTTCGTGAAGAAGCCAAACATTTTGCTAACTGCTCCTCCCAAAGGCTTTGACCATTTCCAAGGTACCACACTGAAGAGGCTGTTAGTGTGTTTCCATGGGAACTAATGGGGTAAAAGGAGGAAGGTGCTGTTACATCTTGGAATAGAGAAGTTTAGGCAAGGGGAGGAGGAGGGCTCCAAGTCTAAATTGTTGCCTGGGTGCCAGGAGTTTTTTCAGCAGGTAACATAAAACTCTGGGCTTCCAGTTTCTTGACTACCACAGACAATAGTCCCAAGAAGAGATGGACTCAGGTGACAAGATGCTTCTGAATCCTACAGCAATTCCCAGGTCCCATGAAGATTCTATGGAAAACACGACACTGGATCCTCAGGAATGTATACATGGAATTACAATGTAATTCAGAAATTTCACTTTTAGGTATGTACTCTAAAGAGTTAAAAGTGGGGGCTAGATCAGCAACTTCTACACCCACATTCCCAGCAACACTCGCAAGAGGTAAAATGTGGAGCCAACCAAGTGCCCATAGACAAACAACTGGATGAGCAAGTTGTGGTATTTACATATGATAGAAATGTGTCCAACTTTGTCCTAGTTATCTTCAGCTGTCAGTCTAACACCGTGTAGAGCAGTGATTCTCAACTTGTGGGTCACAACCCCACAGGGATCCATATCAGATGTTTACATTCAATCTATAACAGTAACAAAATTACAGTTATGAAGTGGCCACAAACTAATTTTATGGTCACCACAACATGAGGAGCTGTATTAACGAGTGGCAACACAACATTATGAAGGTTGAGAACCACTGGCCTAGAGTCAGCTGAGAAAGGAGTCTACTGAAGGATTGTCCTGTAGCCATGTCTGTGAGGGATTTTCTTGATTGATGCTTGATGTGCAAAGGCCAAGCATCTCTAGGCAACACCATCCCTAGGCAGGTGAGTCTGGGCTATATAAGAAAGCTAGCTGAGCATGACGATAGGAGTGAACCAGAAAGAGAGCCAGCAAGCCCTGTTCTGCCTCAACTTCCTGCCCTGACGTCGCTCAGTGATAGGTTGTCACCTGAAAGTACAAGCTGAAACTTACTCTTTTCTTCCAAAGTTCCTTTTGTTCGGAGTATTGCACCACAGCAACAGAAAGCAAACTATAACAGCCTTCAAATAGAACGGACTTCTGAAACAGGCTACACATGTCAGTGTGACTTACAGACATTGTGCTAAGTGAAATAAGCCAGCCCCAGAAAGCGACACGTGATCCCACTTAGATGGCTGCCTACACAAGCCAAACTCGCAGAGACAGAAGTGGAAGAGGGATGCCAGAGCCTGAAGGGAGGGGCAAATGGGAGTTGTTAATTCAATGGGGACAGAGCTTCACAGTTGGGAGATGATGGGACTGAGGGGATGGATGATGGCATGGGCTGAGCAATAGTATGACTGAAGAACACTAGAGAATGTACTCACGAAGGTTAAGTTGGGGACACAGAGATGGCTCTGGATTTAAGAGCCCTTGGTGCTCTTCCAGAGGACCTGGGTTCAGTTCCCAGCGCCTATATGGCAGCTCCCAACTATCTGTAAATCAAGTTCCAGGGGATCCAATGCCCTCTTCTGGCCTCCTCACATACCAGACATGCATGTAGTATACAGACAGACATTCAGTCAGAAGGCCCATATGCATAAAATAATGTAAAATTCAAAAATGATTACAATATTTTCTAAATTTAACAATGACACAGTTGTGGAAGGCCAGACTTGGTGGGGACACAGAGAGAACTGACACCCCAACCTAACCCACAGACCCTGCAAAGTAGAGACTAGGCTATCCACGCAGCTGTACATGAAAACTGACACTGGAAATAGACAGAGAACCTACTGCTGCTGTCCCAGAAATCCAGTGACTGTGCCGAGAATGCCTCCAAGCCTGATAGAGGTCTCTCCATAGATAGGTACGGGCACTGAAATGCTGAGTGAGGAGATTGCCATCCTCTGTGTAAGCCAGCCCCATCAGACTGGCACCCACGGATGAAACAGCAGGTGGAAGACAGGAGAATTCTCTCTCCCCTCACCCCCACTCCTTCTCTGTCCTATCCTACTGCCCTTGGAAGTCAGATCTGTGTCCGTCAATCTGTACAGAAGCTTCCAGGCTTTCTGGTACATCAGCCTCAAACTGAGAAATTCACCATTGGCTTCCTTGGTTGGTTCTTAGGCTTTCAGACAGCCTGTTTGGGACTTATC
The DNA here is from genome assembly GCF_964271855.1 of Acomys minous. Classification (NCBI taxonomy): domain Eukaryota; kingdom Metazoa; phylum Chordata; class Mammalia; order Rodentia; family Muridae; genus Acomys; species Acomys minous. The sequence continues at coordinate 14,779,938 of NC_140489.1, forward strand.
AGCTTCCGTAATAACATGAGACAATTCCTCTATTAAGTTCTTTCACATCTTTGCAATGATGATGGGCAGGCATCCGTTGGTGTCCTCCAGACATTGAAATTTATTCCAGAATTCCCATAGACTCCAATACCTGTGGATATTTAAGTATCATATAAAATGGTTGGCACTTGCTTATAATCTATGTA